>NC_058414.1:5446421-5540290 GCF_002201575.2 Neomonachus schauinslandi
TCCTGCTATCTTCTTTTTTTTTTTTTCTGAACATATATTGCATTATTTGTTTCAGAGGTACAGATCTGTGATTCAACAGTCTTGCACAATTCACAGCACTCACCATAGGACATACCCTCCCCAATGTCTATCACCCAGGCACCCCATCCCTCCCACCCCCCCACTCCAGCAACCCTCAGTTTGTTTCCTGAGATTAAGAATTCCTCATATCAGTGAGGTCATATGATACATGTCTTTCTCTGATTGACTTATTTCGCTCAGCATAACACCCTCCAGTTCCATCCACGTCATTGCAAATGGCAAGAACTCATTCCTTTTGATGGCTGCATAATATTCCATTGTATATATATATACCACTTCTTCTTTATCCATTCATCTGTCGATGGACATCTTGGCTCTTTCCACAGTTTGGCTATTGTGGACATTGCTGCTATAAACATCGGGGTGCACATACCCCTTTGGATCCCTACATTTGCATCTTTGGGGTAAATACCCAGTAGTGCAATTGCTGGATCGTATGGTAGCTCTATTTTCAACTTTTTGAGGAACCTCCATACTGTTTTCCAGAGTGGCTGCACCAGCTTGCATTCCCACCAACAGTGTAGGAAGGTTCCCCTTTCTCCGCATCCCTGCCAACATCTGTTGTTTCCTGACTTGTTAATTTTAGCCATTCTGACTGGTGTGAGTTGGTATCTCATTGAGGTTTTGATTTGGATTTCCCTGATGCCAAGTGACGTTGAGCACTTTTTCATGTGTCTGTTGGCCATTTGGCTGTCTTCTTTGGAAAAATGTCTGTTCATGTCTTCTGCCCATTTCTTGATTGGATTCTTTATTCTTTGGGGGTTGAGTTTGATAAGTTCTTTATAGATTTTGGATACTAGCCCTTTATCTGATATGTCATTTGCAAATATCTTCTCCCATTCTGTTGGTTGTCTTTTGGTTTTGTTGACAGTTTCTTTTGCTGTGCAAAAGCTTTTTATCTTGATGAAGTCCCAATAGTTCATTTTTGCCCTTGCTTCCCTTGCCTCTGGCGATGTTTCTAGGAAGAAGTTGCTGCGACTGAGGTCGAAGAAGTTGCTGCCTGTGTTCTCCTTTAGGATGTTGATGGACTCCTGTCTCACATTGAGGTTTTTCAACCATTTGGAGTCTATTTTTGTGTGTGGTGTAAGGAAATGGTCCAGTTTCATTCTTCTGCATGTGGCTGTCCAAGTTTCCCAACACCATTTGTTGAAGAGACTGTCTTTGTTCCATTGGACATTCTTTCCTGCTTTGTCAAAGATGAGTTGGCCATAGAGTTGAGGGTCCATTTCTGGGCTGTCTATTCTGTTCCATTGATCTATGTGTCTGTTTTTGTGCCAGTACCATGCTATCTTGATGATGACAGCTTTGTAATAGAGCTGGAAGTCCGGAATTGTGATGCCGCCGGCTTTGCTTTTCTTTTTCAACATTCCTCTGGCTATTTGGGGTCTTTTCTGGGTTCATACCAATTTTAGGATTATTTGTTCCATTTCTTTGAAAAAAGGTGATGGTATTTTGATAGGGATTGCAAGGAATGTGTAGATTGCTCTAGGTAGCACTGACATCTTCACAATATTTGTTCTTCCAATCCCTGAGCATGGAACGTTTTTCCATTTCTTTGTGTCTTCCTCAATTTCTTTCATGAGTATTTTATAGTTTTCTGAGTACAGATCCTTTGTCTCTTTGGTTAGATTTATTCCTAGGTATCTTATGGTTTTGGGTGCAATTATAAATGGGATCGACTCCTTAATTTCTCTTTCTTCTGTCTTGTTGTTGGTGTATAGGAATGCCACTGATTTCTGTGCATTGATTTTATATCCTGCCACATTACTGAATTCCTGTAGGAGTTCTAGCAGTTTTGGGGTGGAGTCTTTTGGGCTTTCCACGTAAAGTATCATATCATCTGTAAACAGTGAGGGTTTGACTTCTTCTTTGCCAATTTGGATGCCTTTGATTTCTTTTTGTTTTCTGATTGCTGTGGCTAGGACTTCTAATAGTATGCTGAATAGCAGTGGTGATAGTGGACATCCCTGCCGCATTCCTGACCTTAGGGGGAAAGCTCTCAGTTTTTCCCCATTGAGAATGATATTTGCTGTGGGTTTTTCATAGATGGCTTTTATAATATTGAGGTACGTACCCTCTATCCCTATATTTTGAAGAGTTTTGATCAAGAAAGGATGCTGTACTTTGTCAAATGCTTTTTCTGCACCTATTGAGAGGATCATATGATTCTTGTTCTTTCTTTTGTTAATGTTTGGTATCACATTGCTTGATTTGCAGAAGTTGAACCAACCTTGCAGCCCAGGGATAAATCCCGCTTGGTCATGGTGAATAATCCTTTAATGTACTGTTGGATCCTATTGGCTAGTATTTTGGTGAGAATTTTTGCATCCGTGTTCATCAAGGATATTGGTCTGTAATTCTCCTTTTTGATGGGGTCTTTGTCTGGTTTGGAGATCAAGGTAATGGTGGCCTCATAAAACGAGTTTGGAAGTTTTCCTTCCATTTCTATTTTTTGGAACAGTTTCAGAAGAATAGGTATTAATTCTTCTTGAAATGTTTGGTAGAATTCCCCTGGGAAGCCATCTGGCACTGGGCTTTTGTTTGTTGGGAGATTTTTGATAACTGCTTCAATTACCTTAGTGGTTATAGGTCTGTTCAGGTTTTCTATTTCTTCTTGGTTCAGTTTTGGTAGTTGATACATCTCTAGGAATGCATCCATTTCTTCCAGGTTATCTGATTTGCTGGCATAGAGTTGCTCATAATATGCTCATAATATGTTCTTATAATTGTATTTCTTTGGTGTTAGTTGTGATCTCTCCTCTTCCATTCATGATTTTGTTGATTTGGGTCATTTCTCTTCTCTTTTTGATAAGTCTGGCCAGGGGTTTATCAATCTTGACAGTTCTTTCAAAGAACCAGCTCCTAGTTTCTTTGATCTGTTCTACTGTTCTTTTGGTTTCTATTTCAGTGATTTCTGCTCTGATCTTTATTATTTCTCTTCTCCTGCTAGGTTTAGGCTTTATTTGCTGTTCTTTCTCCAGCTCCTTTAGGTGGAGGGTTAGGTTGTGTATTTGAGAACTTTCTTGCTTCTTGAGAAAGGCTTGTATTGCTATATACTTTCCTCTTAGGACTGCCTTTGCTGCATCCCAAAGATTTTGAACTGTTGTGTATTCATTTTCATTGGTTTCCATGAATTATTTTAATTCTTCTTTAATTTCCTGGTTGACCCATTCATTCTTTAGTAGGATGCTCTTTAGCCTTCATGTATTTGAGTTCTTTCCAACTTTCCTCCAGTGATTGAGTTCTAGTTTCAAAGCATTATGGTCTGAAAATAAGCAGGGAATGATTCCAATATTTTGGTACCGGTTGAGACCTGATTTATGACCTAGGATATGATCAGTTCTGGAGAATGTTCCATGGGCACTAGAGAAGAATGTGTATTCTGTTGCTTTGGGATGGATTGTTCTGAATATGTCTGTGAAGTCCATTTGGTCCAGTGTGTCACTTAAAGTCTTTATTTCCTTGTTGATCTTTTGCTTAGATGATCTGTCCATTTCAGTGAGGGGGGTGTTAAAGTCCGCCACTATTATTGTATTGTTGTCGATGTGTTTCTTTGCTTTTGTTATTAATTGCCTTATGTAATTGGCTGCTCCCATGTTAGGGGCATAGATATTTACAATTGTTAGATCTTCTTGTTGGATAGATCCTTTAAGTAGGATATAGTGTCCTTCCTCATCTCTTATTACAGTCTTTGGTTTAAAATCTAATTTGTCTGATATAAGGATTGCCACCCCAGTTTTCTTTTGGTGTCCATTAGCATGGTAAATCGTTTTCCACCCCCTCACTTTCAATCTGGAGGTGTCTTTGGTGTAAAATGAGTCTCTTGCAGACAGCATATCAATGGGTCTTGGTTTATAATCCAATCTGATAGTCTGTGTCTTTTGATTGGGACATTGAGCCCATTTACATTCAGGGTAACTATTGAAAGATAGGAATTTAGTGCCATTGTATTGCCTGTAAGGTGACTGTTACCGTATATTGTCTGTGTTCCTTTCTGGTCTATGTTGCTTTTAGGGTCTCTCTTTGCTTAGAGGACCCCTTTCAAGATTTCTTGTAGGGCTGGTTTCATGTTTGCAAATTCCTTTAGTTTTTGTTTGTCCTGGAAGCTTTTTATCTCTCCTTCAATTTTCAATGACAGCCTAGCTGGATAGAGTATTCTTGGCTGCATATTTTTCTCATTTAGTGCTCTGAGTATATCATGGCAGTCCTTTCCGGCCTGCCAGGTCTCTGTGGATACGTCTGTTGCCAATCTAATGTTTCTACCATTGTAGGTTATAGATCTCTTCTCCCGAGCTGCTTTCAGGATTTTCTCTTTTTCTCTGAGACTCGTAAGTTTTACTATTAGATGTTGGGTGTTGACCTATTTTTATTGATTTTGAGAGGGGTTCTCTGTGCTTCCTGGATTTTGATGCTTGTTTCCTTCCCCAAATTAGGGAAGTTCTCTGCTCTAATTTGCTCCAATGTACCTTCTGTCCTGCTCTTTCTTCTTCTGGCATCTCAATTATTCTAATGTTATTTTGTCTTATGGTATTCCTTATCTCTTGAATTCTGCCCTCGTGATCCAGTAGTTGTTTATCTCTCTTTTTCTCAGCTTCTTTATTTTCCATCATTTGGTCCTCTATATCACTGATTCTCTCTTCTGCCTCATTTATCCTAGCAGTTAGTGCCCCCATTTTTGATTGCACCTCATTAATAGCCTTTTTGATTTCTACTTGGTTAGATTTTAGTTCTTTTATTTCTCCAGAAAGGGTTTCTCTAATAACTTCCATGCTTTTTTCAAGCCCAGCTAGTATCTTCAAAGTAATTATTCTGAACTCTAGATCTGACATCATACTAATGTCCATATTGAGTATGTCCCTGGCAGTCAGTACTACCTCTTGTTCTTTTTGTTGAGGTGATTTTTTCCATCTTGTCATTTTGTCCAGAGGAGAATAGATGAATGAGAGAACAAAATGCTAGCAGAGTAACAACGTCCCCAGAAAATATACTCTAAACAAATCAGAAAAGACCTGAAGCTGGGGGAAAAGAAAGGGAAAGAAAGAAAAAAGAGAAAGAAAAAAAAAAGAAAAAGAAAAAGATAAAAACAAAAACAGAACAAAACAAAAAAACCCAGAATATGATCATATATGATCAGGCTGGTGCATAGATCAGTGCCACACACTAGTTATTGGGTGTATTTTGGTCTGTTATAAGAAAGTGCCTCCCAAAATTTTAAAGAAAGAAAAACTTACATATGTACAAAAATAAGGGTTGATATGATGAAGGGATGGAATATGACTGTAAAGATGGAAATTATAAAAAAATTTTATAAAAGAAATTGATAAGAAGTTGTTTGAAAAAAGAAAGAAGAGGATTAAAAAAAAGGGAGAGAATGTGATCAGACAGGAGAGGAGAACTAAACCATACACTAGAGATTTAGGGTATATTTTGATCTCCTAGAAGAATCTATCTCAAAATTTTAAAGAGAGAACAACTTATATATATATGCCAAAAATCCGGGTAACTACTATGAAGGGATAGAATATGACTCTAAAAATGAAAAATAAAAATGTTTTTTTAAAAAAGGGATTGATAAGATGTTGGTTGAAAAAGGGAAAAAGAAAAATTAAAAAAAAAAAAGATAGTTAAAAAAAATTAACTTTGAAAGACTAAAGAATCATGGTAAAAAAGCCATGAATTCTATGTGCAGTATTCCCCTAGTGCTGGAGTTCTGCCGTTCTCATTGATTGGTAAACTTGGTCTTGGCTGGCTGTTCTGGTTGATCTTCTGGGGGAGGGGCCTGTTGCTGTGGTTCCCAAATGTCTTTGCCGGAGGCGGAATTGCCCCACCCTTGCCGGTCAGGGCTAAGTAATCTGCTTGGGTTTGCTCTCCGGAACTTTTGTTCCCTGCACGCTTTCCGTACAGCTTTAGAGGCCGAAAGTGAAAATGGCTGCCTCCCAATCTCTGCCCCGGAGGAGCCGAGAACTTGGACCCCGCTCCTCAGTGAGCCCCCAGAGAAAAGCTGTCAGTCACTCCCGTCTCCCCGGTCTCTGGCCACACTCCGTGCTCACCCGGCCCGTGACCACGCATTTCTATCTCTGGCACCCGACCCTGGGTGGAGTCTCCAAACCCAGCAGATCCCGCGCCACTCCTCCTGGGGGAGGAAGGTGAGTCTCCCCCGATCTGCTGCTTGTTGGGTCCCTGCTGGAGGAGCAGTGGCCCGACTGTGCCCGGGATCACGGTTTATGGCAACCCTGAGCTGAGAGCCCGCAGCTGGGCTCCACCTCTGCAGCCGGTTTCCCTGCTCTGTTACCTGGGAGCTCTGCCGCACTCAGGCACCCCTGGTCTTTCTGTGACCCCGAGGGTCCTGAGACCACACTGTCCCGGAGGGTTCCACCCCCCGCTTAGCCACCAGAGTGACGTCCCTCAGCGGAGCAGACTTTTAAAAGTTCCGATTTTGTGCTCCGTGGCTCTATCACTTGCCAGAAGCGGCCGCCGGAGGCCCCTCCCCCGCCGTCTATCCTCCCGAATATCGCCTCGGATTCACTTCTCCACATGTCCTACCTTCCAGAAAGTGGTCGCTTTTCTGTTCAGAGAGTTGTTGCTCTTCTTTTCTTTGATCTCCTGTTGAGTTTGTAGGTGTTCAGAATGGTTTGATCCCTATCTAGCTGAATTCCTGAGACCAGACGAAATCCAGATCTCCTACTCCTCCACCATCTTGCTCCGCCCCCTAGTTGGTCCATTATTTAAAAAAAAAAATTGTGCTAAACTAAGGCAAAAGAGTTAATTATAGTCCATCAGCCAGGATTAAGCATTCTGGCCATGCTGTGAGCTACAGAGTAGGTATTTCTAACAGCTTTCTCCCTGTGTTCTGAATGTTGTGGGGATTTTACTGGCTTAAGACCCACCCGTATAATTCCAGGATAATTGTAAAGTCATCAAAATTCAGTAAACAACTTGTAGTAGGCACTGTTACAATCATAAAATGTCAGGGCTCAAGAAGACAATGTCAGGTGCTGACTTTTAAAAGGATCACTGTCACTTTTTAATAAAAACATTTGTTGAGCATCACAAACATGGAAGGCATTACATGTCCTTGCTTTGGGATGTTTTTTGCTCAAATGAAAATGAGGATGACCTCAGCTCTTATTCTGAGAGCTACAATTCTCACCTCTTAAAGTACTAGGATTTTCAGTTTGTATCTGGGCTTATGGCTACATAGATAAAGGCAAACATTCCCGGTCTCCTTTGCAACTAAGTGCAGCCATTTGACTAAGCCCAGATCTATAAGATAGATAAAAGAAGTCTTTTGGGTTTTCCACATAAAGTATCATATCATCTCAAAGAGTGAGAGTTTGACTTCTTCTTTGCCAATTTGGATGCCTTTGATTTCTTTTTGTTGTCTGATTGCTGTGGCTAGGACTTCCAATACTATGTTGAATAGCAGTGGTGATAGTGGACATCCCTGCCACGTTCCTGACCTTAGGGGGAAAGCTCTCAGTTTTTCCCCATTGAGAATGATATTCACTGTGGGTTTTTCATAGGTGGTTTTTATGATATTGAGGTATGTACCCTCTATCCCTATACTCTGAAGAGTTTTGATCAAGAAAGAATGCTGTACTTTGTCAAATGCTTTTTCTGCACCTATTGAGAGGATCATATGGAACAAACTGAGGGTTCTAGAGGGGGAGGAGGGTGGGGGGATGGGTTAGCCTGGTGATGGGTATTAAAGAGGGCATGTTCTGCATGGAACTCTGGGTGTTATGCACAAACAATGAATCATGGAACACTACATCAAACACTAATGATGTAATGTATGGCGATTAACATAACATAATTAAAAAAAAAAAAAGATAGACAAAAGAAATCATGTGCAGTTTCTGGGCCATGACCTTGTTCCTCCCTTCTTTGACTTGCTTTGGCTGCACTGGTGAATCATCCCATACCAGGAGTATGAGGGCATTTTCTAGGGTAGGAACCAGCGAAATTTTCTTGAAAAGGGCCAGTCAGTTAGTACTTTAGGCTTTGTGGGCTATACAGTGTCAAAAGAGAAACAAAGCCAGACACTAAGTAGTTAATGTGGTGAGAACAGATTTCAACTGGTAATACGACACTGCAACAGGGAAGCGTGTCCAGCATGAATGAAATTCAACTCTGATGAGTATAGACATGACCAGGCATTTTGTTTTATTATTTTATTTTATTTTATTTTAATTTAATTTTTTAATTTCTAATTTTATTTTATTTTATTTTATTTTATTTAAGTAAATCTCAACACAGGGCTTGAACTCACAACTCTGAGATCAAGACCTGAGCTGAGATCAAGAGTCAATGTTTAATTGACTGAGCCATCCAGATGCCCCATGACAGGTCATTTTAAAGGGAGAAAGGGGGTGGTGAGCAGCTCAGTAGGGTCAGGGAACTGAAGAATTACAAAAAGCAGGAAGGGGAGGTTGGTTCGTGTTATAAATCCCATGTGTGTTTGCTGACTGGTGCCACTGAAATGAAGCTTCTACCCTCCCAAGGGTCTGGGGTACAGGGCCCCCTCTTCAGGTGTTGGCTGGGACAAACAGTGAATGCTTCTGTCAGCCTTGAGTTTTCTTAGGCAGGCACTTTAAGGGGGGGCAGGGTCACCCTAGAGATGTGGCCTTGAGCTGTTCGAACTTCTTCAGTGTTTGTCCAAGCCTGTACAGGCCATGGTTGAGACCTACTCAGAAGAGAGATGAGGGGACCCTCGCCAGAGTTAGGTCAAGGTGAAAATCTTTGTCAGTAGTCTTGGTGGAAACTATCGAACTCTGATCATACAAAAGCAGCCACAGACAATCTTTGAACAATAAAACTTCTACAAAAACAGGCTTTGGTCTCATTTTGCCCACAGTTGTAGTTGGCACATGATGGATCCAAAAAATGGAGGGAAGCTTGGTCCTTGGAAGATGGCAGGGTCCTACCATTGAAACCCTCAAAATATAAAAAAGCAAGAGAAATTGGTTGCAGGAAGTTGGTATATCAGTGAAAGAGAATTCCAAGAGGCCAAGTAGGGGGTAAGAGGGCTCCTCAAGACCATCAAAGGCAGAAACAGCCTCCCCACCCCCCACCCCTGCACAGTCTCATGGACAGGAGGGGAGCTCCAGGAGCCCCAGACCCTCTTCCTTAGCATCTTTACCTCAGGGGGAGTGGACTTCCAGCTCGCTAAAGCTGTGCCTATTTGTATCCCTGTTAAATGCAGTCTGGCCAGGTCAGAAGTCACATGGAGCTGCAGTGTCCCCATTTGGGTCATGGCGCTTGAAAGACGGTGTCTGGTTTGGAGGCTCACATACCTGACCCCCAGGCCAGGATCTCAGTCAAGGTCTGGAATAGCATTGCCTTTCAGAAAGAGAAAAAAATTATTTCAACTTATGAGGAAGTAGGGTCTCACCAAGTTCCAGCTTTTCTGTCTTTTTTAAAACTTAAAGTTAGATACTGTGGAAGTCACATTATGTGACAGGCAGAGCATGGGGTGGTTTCATACCTGCCTATTTATTGGTTTATTTTAAACAGCTTTATTGAAGTATAATTGATATACAATAAACTGCATACATGTAATCAGTTTGATCAGTTTGGACGTAACATCCACCGGGATACCATCACTGAAGTTAGCCTAAGAGATCTATTCATCACCTCCAAGAGTTTCTTCATGTCCCTCTGTCTTTAATTCCTTCTTTTCTTCTGTGCTAAGAACTCTTACCATGAGATCTACCCTCTTAACAAAATGTAAGTTCATGACACAGCATTGCTGGTCACTGGAGCTTACTCATCTTGCATAACTGACATTTCATACCAGTTGAACAACTCCCATTCCTCTCCCTGGCCCCTGACAGCCTCTGTTTTATTATCTGCTTCTGTGAGTTTGAATATCTCGGGTACCTCATATAAGTGAAATCATACAGTCCTTGCCTTCTGTGACTGGCTTATTTCACTTAGCTTAGTGTTCTCTAGGTTCATCCATGTTACCACAAATGAGATAATTTCTTTTTCTTTTAAAGGATGGATAATATTCCATTGTACTTATATAGCACATGTTCTTTATCCATTCATCTGTCAATGGACATTTGGATTGTTTCCATAACTTGACAGTTACAAATAATGATGCAATAAACACAGGACTACATGTGTCTCTTTGAGATCCTGATGCAATTCTTTTGAATATATACAAAGAAGTGGTAGTCCTATTTTTAATTTTTAAGGAAACTCCATAATGTTTTGCTTAGCAGCTTCACTATTTTACATCCCCATCAATGGTGAAGAAGTGAAGAAGACTTATAATCTTTTGTTTTTCTGGTAATAGTCATCCTAAACTGATGTGAGGTGTCCTCTCACTGTGGTTTTGATTTGCATTTTCCTGATGATGAGTGATGCCGAGCACCTTTTTATCTACCTGTCAGTTATTTGCATGTCCTCTTGGGAGAATGTCTACTTAAGTCCTTTGCCCATTTTAAAAACCAGGTTATTGGGTTTTTGGCTATTGAGTTGTAGGAGTTACTTTTATGTTTTGGATTATTAACCCCTTATCAGTTATACAGTATGATGGTTAATTTTATGGTCAACTTGACTGGGTCAAGGGTGCCCAGATTAAACATTATTTCTGGATTTGCCTCTGGGGGTATTTCTAGGTGAGATTAGCATTTAAATCTGTAGACTTTGTAGAGTAGATGGCCCTCCCCAAGTGGATGAGCATCATCCAATCCATTGAAGACCTGGATAGAATGGAAAAGGGGAAGAAAGAAGAATTCGCCCTTTTGTTTCCTGCCTGCCTGTTGAGCTGGGACACTGATCTTCTCTCGTCCTTGGACTGGAATCTACAATACAGCCTCCCCTACTTTCAGGCCTTCTGGCTAAGACTGTCGCTACTTCGCTCTCCTGGGTCTCTAGCTTACCGTCAGCAGCTCAGGGGACGTCCAGCATACATTGTCTTGTGAACCAATTCCTCGTAATAAATCCCGTGTGTTTGTGTGTGTGTATAGTTGATTCTATTTCTCTGGAGAATCCTGACTAATACACATGGTTTGCAAATATTTTATCCCACTCTATAGGTTGCCTTTACATTCTGTTGATTGTGTCTTTTGCTGTACAGAAGCCTTTTGGTTTGATGTAGTCCCACTTTTATATGACATATAGATCAATGGAACAGAAGAGAGGGCCTTGGAAAATACCCACACAACTGATCTTCTGCGAGGGTGGCAAGGACACACAATGAAGAAAAAATAGTCTCTTCAACAAACGGTTTTGGGAAAACTTGATATTCACATGCAAGAGAATGAGACTGGATCCCTATCTTACACCATACATAAACACAGTTACAAAACAGGGTCAAAACTTATATACAAGACCTGAAACTACAAAATTCTTAGAAGAAAATATAAGGGGAAGAGCTTCTTGACACTGGTCTTGGTAATGATTTCTTGTGACATTCACTAAAAGCACAAGCAACAAGTGCCAGACTGGACCAGTGGGGCTCCATCAAACCAAATGTGTCTTTGCACACTTTGGCTTGGGTCATGCACTATAGTTTATGTGGAAGAAGGAGGCCAACTGTGGGGGTCAGTACTGCGTCCTGAGTTAGCACCTGGATAGCTCAGTGGACACTCCGATGTCACATCTACACAGTCATTTCTGGAGGAATGACAGTGGGCATTTCTGACACCTGCCTTCAGGGGGCTTGCGGAAAGGGGGTGGGGGAAAGCAACAAAGACATTGAGTAAACACCTTTTCTCCTCCCACCGGCCTCAGGGTAATGTCTATCTGCAACTGGAATTCTCCTGAATCAGAGTTCCCTAATCTTTTTTTTCCCTCTTCCCCTTGTTCTTTACATTGCATTTATTATTCTTTGATACTGATTTTTGGGTTGATTTTATGCATGGCTTGACTGACTCCAAATTTTATTCAAGATGGTAGAAACACAGACACGTTAAGAGACAGAGATGCCGGGAGGTAGAAGAAACAAAGAGAAAACATGCCTTTACAGGGCTTATCCTATACGCCATATTCATCTGGGCTATAGTCATTTTAGAAGATGTATTTAAAGAAATAATTTCAAGGCAAGGAAAGATGGAGTAGGGAAAAAAAAAGGAGAGAAAGAAAGCAGAAAGCAAGACCACTTTAACATTTTTCTTCTTGGTGCAGTACAAGGAAATGAAATGTATTACTGGAGTGGTTTCCTTTTTGTTTTATATTAAAACAGGTCAAGTGGAACAGGATTATTACCACTATTCCAATAAACTGTAAGCTTTCCACTGGTAACACTGACACTATTTTTGTTGTTAGTTTCACCTTGCAGCAGAAATGCGCTGAGAGGGAGAGGTGTCCTCCATTAAATTTCAAATGTGTTTGAACAGCTGGGCTTTTAGAAATGTACTGATACTGGTGTATATTTTAATGCAAAATTTAGAAAAGAGAAGGGTAAAAGTTCAAATAGTTCCCGAGTGGTGGCATTACTTATCATAGCTATTTGGCCTACTTTTTTTCCTGAAGAAATTATCAGGCAGGAAACTGAATATTAAAACTCAGAATGATGAAATCTATCCAGTGTCTAGGAAAATGCTTGAAATGAAGGCTATTGCAGTTATGTTAGTGAATTTTTGATGGATTCTGGGGCATTATCTGATAATAAGAAATGAAAAGGAGAATAGCAATAACAATGCATACTTTACCCATCTTTGCTTTCTCTTTTTCCATCACTCATTTAAAATCTCCCAAGGTGCTGCTTTTGCTAAAGTGTTTATTCCACAAAATATTAACCTTGTAAGTTCTTCCAGTAAAGCAAGTAACAATGGGCTCTCTATTTGCCTGTCATGAGTGCCTCTGGGAACCATATTCTTTGGGCATTTAAAATGTGTACAAAAGTCCTGTGGTCGTGAGGCAGACATTTGACCTCCTACCAATACTCGCCTGCCCAGAGGTGATAGATGGGTTCCAATAATCACAAATATATTTTCCTCAATGGTAGTGGTCCAGGTGTTCCTAAAATCCTTATAAACACTGACATATCAACTTTTTTGGCTTCTATCTCTTCCCCATTTTATTTTATTTATTTATTTTTATTTTTTTATTTTTAAGGTTTATTTATTTATTTGAAAGAGAGTGCATATGCATGTGGGGAGGGAGGGGCAAAGAGAGGGAAGAGAGAGAATCTCCAGCAGACTCCCCACTGAGCACAGAGCCCAACGTGGGGCTACATCTCATGACTCTGAGATCAGGACCTGAGCTGAAATCAAGAGTCAGCCGCTTAGCCAAAGGAGTCACCCAGGCGCCCCTCTCTTCTCCATTTTAAAATGGAGCCACTCCTTTTCTTCTAGTGCATATCATTCCTTGTCCTCAAGAATGTAAGCTTTATATCCTCATTTGTTGCGGTGGATACAGGAGGAGAGCTTTTAGCTCATTGTCACTAGTGTTCAGTAATTTGATTGAGAAGCCTGACAATTTTGAACAACAGACTGGCTTAGTTGGCTGTGTCTTCTCTAAGTTATGGCAATTGTCTCACAGCAAATTTTAAACCCCTGTCAATGAAGACTTGGCATCAGATCACCCTCTCCACTTGGAGGAGAATCTGATTGAATTGATTGTGGAGGAGAGAAGCATCCTTGAATTCTCTAATGTTTCCATTTTGTGCCCCTTGCTGTTATTATTTGCTTATTAATCCTACATTTCTGTCTACTTGACTTTACGTCTAATGGATTCCCATCCTCACACGCTGCTCCCCAGCCCCTCAGCACACTGTGGTTTCAGTATTGTGATGGGTGGATGGTGTGATCTTCCTCAAGAATTTGGTTTCTTACAATACGGATTTGCTGTTTTTTTTTTTTTTTAAAGATTACATTTATTTATTTGAGAGAGAGAATGAAAGAGAGAAAGAGAGAGCACATGAGAGGGGGGAGGGTCAGAGGGAGAAGCAGACTCCCTGCCCAGCAGGGAGCCCGATGCGGGACTCGATCCTGGGACTCTAGGATCATGACCTGAGCCGAAGGCAGTCGCTTAACCAACTGAGCCACCCAGGTGCCCCAAGGATTTGCTGTTTTAATTTTATGTTCTGCTTTAAAATTTAGAGGTAAGGGCAGGAAGGGGGACCAAAACAAAGTCTATCAGTTCATAGCTGACAGAGTACTTATATCAGTAAGTTGGAACTCAGCCCAAAATTCAACCCACAGCAATACATATATGAACATTTCCTATGTGACTCAGAACCAAGTGCACTCACCTCTGAGTTAAAGTATCTATTATTCTATGACTATCCACATATTTCACATGATACAAAGGAACATTTGACATAAAGATCTAATTTAAGTTTACAAGGCAATTAACAGGTTGCTTCTGAATTATTATCTTATTAAACAATTACAGTTAGAATTTTGTTCTTTTCAGGTAGTAGAAAAGATGTTTCACAAAGTGACATTTCTTCCCTGAATTAAAAACAAAACAAAACAAACAAACAAAAAAAAGCACAACTGTTTGAAAGTTTACTGAAGTAAATTTTTATAACACAGAAAAGTAAAAATAAGGTGAGTAAGACCCTCTTGCAATCCCATGATTAAGAGAAAATTAGTGTTTGAATTTCATGGCACAAATGTGTATATATTTATACATTTAGAAAACCAGAATCATACTGTTTCAAAATACATTTTACATTTGCTTAAATGTGAGCATGATTTGGCCTTGTATTTCTAACATATTTTTTTAATAGTAAACTCAATATTTGGGGATATTTTTAAGGAACATGTCCATTATATTATAAGAGAAAAGAATATATGTAATACTAGTCCTGTCATCTTTTTTGGTGATATTGTCTTTTTAAGTTTTTATTTGTTTATATATCCTCCCTTTGATTATTTATTTTATTTTTCCTTGAAATTTAGAAGGCATGCACTTTCTTTAAATTTAAATTCTTTTATGAGGTACTTTAAAGACATTTTTCAAAACAGCTTTTGACATATAAGCTAATATTATAATATAATAACTACTATATAACAATAATACAACTAATATAAGCTAACATTCACAGAACAATGTGATTTAGCCTCTGAGTTTAAAAATTATCCATATTAAAAATGAAATATATCTTGTGAAAGATTCCAAAGTGAAGAAACTTTGCTAAGAGGGTGTTCAAAATAAATCCTGGAGGGTATTGAGGAAGCCCGGCCAGTGTAACTCTCCTGTTTCAATTTCCCAAACACCATGAACGTTTGACTTTTGTCAATTGAAGCTTATCAGTGGCCCCTGGACCACCTCCTACAACACGTCCCTCTACTCTGGGCTGAAGTAGGGACAATGTAATACCTGTTAGATAAACAGCCAGGGGTGTATTAGACAGTTGGTTCAACTCTGAACCAAATCGTAATTCTTTCAAAACAAATTATGCAACCATGTATTTGGTGCCTTTAGAAGCGTGCACAGTCCACTTTTAATTCAGAGCACACTTCCCATTTCGGTTGACTATGTCTCCTGGATTACAATCCCTAAGACCCCAAATAAATGCTTGCAGTGGTTCTACAGCCTCTTCTTCTTGGCCAATGATCTATAACTCAGAACACAAGATCATTTTACCTCCTCACATCTCTCATGAATTCTTGTTTGCACAAGCTGGGATGATCTTACTTATTAATGTGAAATTGTGTATCTTCTCACTTTTTGTGTGTGTTCTGTTTGGAAGCATGCTCAAATCAACTATTTAGTTATTTATTTGGCTGGTCGTGATGGTCACTTACTCATTTTATGTTGTAATACCACCATTTTAAGATTTTTTTTAAGATTAATTCAAATACTTATAAATTCAAAAATCCTTAGGACTGTTTTCATGAAGGTTATATTGATAGTTTATTTCTCAGGACTTTGGACATCTAGGGGCACATTTTGTTGCCTGTACTCATGAACTATGACTTGTCAGTTTCCCTCAAAGTTACAGATATTGGGCCATAGCCCTCCATTGCCTCATGTTTTAAATAATAATAATGTTGATGACAATAATAAAAATGCTAACTGTGGGAAACACTGGTAACTGTCCATGAAATAGCGGTACCCATTTTTTCCCACATACTTCTTTTTTTGGAGGGGAGGGGCAGAGGGAGAGAGAGAGAGACTCCTAAGCAGACCCCATGCTCAGCACGGAGCCCAACATGGGGCTCGATTTCATGACCCTGAGATCATGACCTTAGCTGAAATCAAGAGTTGAATGCTTAACTAACTGAGACACCCAGATGCTTCTTCCCCCACCCTCCACACACTTCTTTCTAGCCTGTGGCACCCACCCCTCAATGTCATATGGGCTTCTGTCTGAGAGTGACCTTCTCCAAGTGCTGAATTCTGTTATCTGCCCAGGATCTCTGTGGGTTCACTGAGTCCAATCCCCTACCGGCCAGTCAAGGACTTTGCTCCAGCAGTTCTGCCCTGGCCTTCAGACATCAGCGCCTTTTCTCTCCCAAATGGATCTTTCCTTAGAACTCCCCATTCCCCACCTCTTTTCTCTACTGTTTGGACCGCCAGCTCTCCCAGAGTTCTCTGTGCTCATTGTCTCTGAATTCTCTCCTCCATTTCTCTTCCACACTTCTCCCAAGGTGGCCTTCACCACCACCACTGCTAAAGCCTCCAAAGACCTTCCTGTTGTTACATCCAATGGTCCTGCTCAAGTCCTCCCCTGACTTGTGCCCAAATAATCACTGATACAGCTAATGCTTCCCTCCACCTTTAAATCTTTCACTGAGTAGTTTCTAGGACAACACACTACTGATTCCCCCCCTACTTCGCTCATTTCTTCTTTGCCTTATATGTTATCTGGATGCTTTGCTATATCCTCACTTCTCCAAATTCTTGCCATTAGAAAGTCCCAGCTCTTTTCTCAGTTAGTAGCAATTCCACTTTTTCTGTTGAAAAAGCCAAAGTCTTGGACTCATTTTGCTTTTCTTTTTTTCATACTCCACGTAGAATCTATCAAACATCTTCTACCTTCAAAGCACGTCCAGAATTTGGCCATTTCCCCCACCATCCCTATGACCCCATTGCAATCCATCATGACATTTTAACTGGGATGTTGTAATAACCTCCGAACTGGTCTTCGTTTGTCTGACCTTGATCTCTGCCCCTACTTTAGTCTATTCCCAGCATAGCAGCCATTTCATTTCCTCAGGAAATGTCACTCCTCTCCTTTAAGCTACCAGTGTCTCCCCTCTTCACTGCCTATCATGTCCAGAGGCTTTGCAGAGGCCTGGGTGACACTGGACTAGCCAACCACCCCTTCCCTCTCTCACAGTACCTCCTGCACAGATCCCCCTTGCTCACTGTTCTCCAGCCCCACCGGCCACCTTGTCAGTTCCCGTGCCCTCAGAGTATCTGCTCATTCCAGAGCTCTTCTGCCAGATGCCAGCACAGCTTGCCCTAAACCTTTCTATTCTTTCTTCAGTGTCTCCTTCTAAAGGAAGCCTTCATAAAGACCATTTTAAAATTTGCAACTTCTGGGACACCTGGGTGGCTCAGTCAAATAAGCATCTGCCTTCAGCTCAGGTCATGATCCCAGGGTCCTGGGATGGAGTCCCACATAGGGCTCCTTCCCCAGACGGGAGTCTGCTTCTCCCTCTCCCTCTGCCTGCCATTTCCCTTGCTTGTGCAGTCTCTTTCTCTCTGACAAATAAATAAATAAAATCTTTAAAAACAATTTGCAACTTCTACTTCCTGAGATTCCCTAGTCTTTTTCTCTGCCTTATTTTTCTCCCTAGCACTTGTAAGTTTCTAACCTACACAGTTTTGCTAATTATCTATGCTCCCTTCCTCCTCCCATTCCCCCCAAAATGCAAATCTCAGGAGGGTAGAGGCTTTTGTCTCTTGTACTCGTTATTATATTACCCAAGACTAAGATCACTAACTGGATATAGGAGACACTTTATAAAAATCTTCAAGCAAGGGGCGCCTGAGTGCTCAGTCATTGAGCTTCTGCCTTCAGCTAGGGTCATGATCCTAGGGTCCTGGGCTCGAGCTCCATGTCGGGCTCCCTGCTTGGCAGGGAGTCTCCTCCTTCCTCTGCCTCTGCCGCCTGCTTGTGTTCCCTCTCTCGCTGTGTCTCTCTGTCAAATAAATAAATAAATAAAATCTTTAAAAATTTTTTTCAAGCGAATGGAAGATACTATATCACAGTAGACTATGGACATATTGGTCCAGCAATATGACAAATATAAAGTTGTATGAAGAACATATTTCAAAACTGTCAGTGCATTGCTGAATGTACATATAAAGCCATTTAGATATAACAAGTCTCAATTAGTCTGATTTCCTGAATGTGAAGCCACTGGAAACTCTGGCTCTTCTCTGTGCCTCCCCCAGCCCTCCCCTTATGATGGACATGATCATGCCACTTCTGGCATCTGATTTGGGGCTGCCTGTGCCTGGGTTTAGGGGACTCAACTTTGTCTATGTACATCACATCTCTTATTTATGATCATGGTTCAGAATTTATACTTTCTTACTCTCTTGAAGGCCTGAGGTGAATATTGTTTTCTGGGTGTGTATGTTATTTGAAGAACAATGTTTTTCCTATTTATCATGAATACTACTATTCTTTCCGGGGCCTCTGGGTCCACCCTCAACACTGTGCAACCTTTCCTGAAACAGGAGTGGTGCCTTCAGCTCTGTGCCCATGACTGGATGGAGAGACCAGGTGCTCCTCATTCTCCTGATGGTTGTTAGATTCCTCCTTTTAAATTTGAAGTTTAAATCTGCCGATGTGTGTGGCTTCTGGTCAAATTCTTGTTGTCTCTGAATTTTTTGTTTCATGTGGGAGTTTCATGGGGACAGAGTTTCTCTGTTGCTTACAGGAAGGAGAAAAATGCATTAATTGAGAATCTGAAATTATCTTCCTTTCTTTCTAAATAGAAAAGAACAAATGAATGACTATTGTCCTTATATTATAAAATGTAGTAAGCTTATTTATGACAGAATATCTTCTTTTTAAAAATATTTAAATTTGATTTTGTCAACATATAGGGTGTTATTAGTTTCAGGGGTAGAATTTAGTGATTCATCATTTGCATAGAGCACCCAGAATATCTTCTAAATCTTGAATGTAAATTATTATAAGATGTCTCCTTCCATCTCTAGAGGCATTTGATGCATTGGGATCTCAGTGTGAAGAGTTGATATATAAGAATGAGGATTTATATGGACAAAGGGATACAGAACCTGAACAGGAGAAGAACAGCTTTCAATGGCTGGTTGACTTAATTTGAAGTGCTGTATCTTTCTGAAATTTGAGAGAGGTGATATGAGACATCAATTAAATTATCATCCTTCTCACCAATGGCCTTGTTCTCCCTTAGGTAGGGAAGTGACAAATTACCAATGTAAGCTGCAAATTACAATAATTCCCATTTCGGCTTCGTATATACTGAAACTTACAGAAATTATTTTTGGGGTCTAGCAATATTTTGCAAGGTCGTTATGAGAGGCATGTTAGTCCAGAATGTTTAAAATTTTCATAACTGAGATCAGACAGACCTGGGTTTGAATACCACTTCTTCAACCATCCAGCTGCATGATGTAAATAGTTAAAATTCTAGACATAGGTGTTCTTATCTGTAAGATTAGAAACTATCTTGTAAGGTTCCTAACTGACTGAGATAATGTTTATAAATAACTTCTCAGAATTAGTACATAGCAGGCTTGAAATGTGTGCTGGTGATTATAGGAAGATTATTCATGCTCATAATTGCTATTTTGGCAAAATTGAGTATTGAATTCCTATCTGGATACTATCATACAGTGAGCACCTCCTCCATTATTTTGTTCATTTTTTCCCCCCAGAATTGTTTGGAACAGAGTTGATCAGTGGATACTATAGATTTGGCATTGTGGTTGGAATATCAACTCCAGTAATTTTCTATTCAGCAGAAATGTGTGGCTACTCAGACAAGGAAAAAAAAAAAAGGAAGAATCAATCCAACTTGCAGGATCTTCTATTTTATTGGAGAAAATACAATCATAATCAGTGTGTTCAATCATGGGTGAACCGATAATTCATTCCCTGGATCAGAAATTGCACCGCACTTTTAGCTATAAACTATGTCCCTCCTAAAATCAATTAAATAAACTTGGACTCTTTTAGAATATCAAATATTTATTAGGTTTTCTTACAGAACAAACTTCTCAGCAAGAGAGAATTTAACTATCTTTTTCTATCATTAGTGAACCATATAAGGCATCCCTTTAACTGGGGGAGAATGATGATAAGTTTTTAGATTTTAAGGGTTGCTTTTAGGGTCTCATTCCAACTTGAAACAAGAACAAAAACACACAGGGGAATGTGCCATGCTATTTCCTGAGTTATACCCCAAAGCAAATCCATATACCCCAAAGCAAAGTAACCACAATCACGATCTGTATGCTCGTTCATCAGAACCCTCCCTGGAATATTTCTGAGAAGCCACAGTAGAAAAACACACTTGAGATATGAACACATTTTAAAAGGAAAATGTAAAACCTGGAGCAGTCCATGGGACTTAATTTGCATGTTTGATCGAGATTAAAATGAAACTTTGCATGCTCTAGGAAAGGGGGAGGCGGGCCTCCAATCCCAGGGCACTGGGCAGGGGCTGAGCATTTGCATGGCTTTCCAGATTCTATGAAAATGCAGAAGTAAAACCCCAGGCTGTGTGAGTCTAGTTTCGTATATCTCATCAATATTTCTCTGCACAGAATATTAGAAAGTGATTAACAACTCTCTGTGCTTTCATCTCAAGACTGTTTTCTTTCCTCTCAGGGACAAAGGCCAGGCAGCTGTACCCTATTATTTTATGAAGCTGTAATGCAGTATCTGGAGATTTTGCCATCTTAATCTGCTTCATTTCAGTGAAATAATAAATGATAAGGAGGAATTTCAAAAAAGAAAGGAAGCAAGATAACATTACAATCCCCAAACCTAAGACATTAAGTAAATCTCTAGTCCTCAAACCTTCGTCAATAGCAACAGTTGGTGGAGAGAAAGATTCTCTTCATGCACACATATATGCGTGCACATAGACCCACACTCGTATTTCATCTCAAGATACTCACACCCATACTCCTGCCTATAGGCATCCTTTGTGTCATTTCATATAATTTTCAACTTGTGTGATGTGGAAAAGGTGGATTGAGAGAGTGAGCACAATGAAAATACGGGCAAGGTGTCACAGATCTTCTTCCTAATACATAGTTGATTTAAGGCATCCAAAAATGAAGCCTCACACCCTAGAGGGTGGTATCAAAGCCTAGGTAGACATCATAGTATCCTGTTTTAGTAGAAATTGTGGTCCCATGTATGAAAACCCAAAACATTTTTTGAGTGCTTCCACTTGGGAGAGGAAAATTTCTAAGAGTTTGAAGTAAGATTTTTGTCTGTCAAAACCTTAAAATTAATTTGATATTATGTCACAAAACTTTGAGAAAGCTGACACCCACCTCCTTCAATCTGTCTTTCGCTTCAGGTGAGTGTTCATGCCTACTATCACCAGTAACCCATAATTCTTTGGCTCTATTCTCTTTACTTTTCCAGTTATATGTCATTGTCTGAGAAGGACAACAAGAAGAGAGTCCCAAGAAAGGGAGGAGCAGCTGATCAGGAAAATATCTCCCTGCTCCTTGCAACATTTCAGACTGTTGGCCAGGCCCCTTGCATTCATGCTACTCGAGGAGACACGGTTTTAGGCCAGGCGTTATGGTCTGATTACCATAGAATAAGAGGTAAAGAAATGGATTAGGTAGTTCAACAAAAGTCTGTTTGCCTCTCTATCCTTTTATTCATCCAGATTTTTTCACTCATAGGATGCTGGGGGAGATAGAGGAGGAATTTTTAAAATTCTGCTGTACAACCTTATTTATTTTTACTGCTTTTCACCAACATTTAATTTTGAAAAAATTTCAAACATACACAAATTCAAAGAAAAGAGTAAAATAACCATCTGTACCCATCTACGTTTAACAACTGTGGACATTTTGCAATAATTATTTTGTATATATATTTCTATCAACTTATTTCTATCTGCTCTTAATAGAGTGTTTCTAACCAAGGAACAAATTAAGTTTCACACATCATGTACATTTGTTATTATGTTTCTTTAGCCTCATTTACTTTAGAATAGCCACCCTACTTTTTAATTTCAAGGCATTGAACATGGAGGATATTGAACATGTCAACTGTCCCTCATTGTGGACCTGACTGCTTCCTCATGGTGCCATTTACCTTGCTCTTCCCTCCTCTGATTTTCTGTAACTTCTAAGTGTAATCTAAAGGCTTGATTAAATTCATATTTAAATTTTTGGCAGTCATACTTCATAGGGTATGCTGTGCATATCATATTGTGTGTGATTTAAGAACTAAGCAGTTAATTCTCTGATTTTCAAGATGAATGAATAAGATTCAGTGAAGCAACAAGAGCAGCTTGAGCACATCTTCCCTAAGATGAGTGTCTCAGAAAAAGAGCCACAAGCCCTTTGCTCACAGCAGAGCTTAGAAGACTTTGCTTCTTCCATTCCCAATTTTGTCATCAGTTCTCCTATCTTGGGCATTCAGAGTAAAAAGGTCAAAGAGCATCTGAACCTACTATAATCTTCCCATGTTTATTGATCCAAGTGGTGGGACAGGCTCACAACCCTCACAACCATGGCCTTATTCAATTTCCCAGTTGCTGAATATTAATGGTTCCTATGGCTGATTTCTAGTGATTCTTATGTCTGGCATGCATGGCATCCTTGGAGGGCTTGTTCAAGGCACAGATGCTGGTCCCTCTCCTGAGTTTCTGATTCTGCAGGTGTGGGGAGGGACCTAAAAATATACATGTCTAACAAGGTTCCAAGTGAAGTGGATGCTGCTGGTCCAGGGACCACAATTTAAGAACACCAAGCTCAAGGTTCCAGAGTCCCATGTTGGAATTTGAAAGGAGTCCTCCTTTAGGCCAATTCTATTTGTTAACATGGTGAATAGATCAGGAGCTTAGGAAATGAGGTTCTTGAACTTCTGAATTTCTACTCCATATGTAATGGTTGGGCAACTTCCTACCTTACTCTGTCTTTCCACCTGTTAAACAGAAATGCTCATAACAGCTATCTCACAAGTTGGTAAAGACCAACTAGGTCATGGATGTGAAAAATTTTAAAACTGTGAATAGCTCCATAAAATACCACTGAGAGACTCGTTTCCTGATATTAGGGCCCCGAGGAAACCAAAACTTGGCCAGAGGAAACAGGCCACACCTAGAGAGGTGGACAGGCCTGGGACTGGACCACAAGGAGGAGACTTAATACTGACTTGCATTTGGCCCTGGGAGCAGATAGAGAAGATCAGTGAGTGACAAAAGCGAGGTGAGGAAGGGAAAACAAATTTCACTCATTTACCAATCTTAGTGATATAAAGTATCAGTTCATATTAGGAGGAAGGAAGGGAAAAAAGGTGGAAACACTGAAACCCATCACCACTAGTAAAACAGATTACACATTTTTCTCAATACCACAATTACTCCCTGGCTGAAAATTAAATGCTATTGAAAAACACAAGAATTCTAGTAAGTTAGGCTTTCAGAATATGACATTTCCTCCTAAATGATGAAACTGGAATTATGGCATAATAGAGAGAAACTTTTGCGTTGGGCAGAATCCCCTCCACATGACATCCCTAACCACCCTTATGGTGCACAGGAAGGCATTGAACCTTCGTGGGTCTTCATTTTCATGACTCATACTTTTCATAATGCTTTCTGGGGCTAAGTGATGTTTCTGGTGAAAGTACATACATAGCAGGGTACCTGGCACAGAATTAGTATTCATAACATTCAACTGATATGTCTGTATGCTAGGATCTTAGAATGTGAGATACTACTTCCTGTGGTATAGATAAAGTTCATTACATGAAATATATCAAAAAATCAAAGGGAAATCTAGGTGCTGATTATATTTATAGATTTTTGAAGCAACTGTTGTATTTCATAAGCATTCGGGATTATTTATATTGCCCCCTCCAAGTTCAATTTTAATGTTATTATGATTAATGATATTCCTGGTTTCTCATTAAGAGGTTTTTCGGCTTTACTTGGAGCAACTCATCCCAGACTGACTAGGCCATAAAATACGGTACTCATTTTCTTTAATTTGTCATTTATGATCTGAATATTCCTTTGTGTATCTCATTGTGATGGGGTGCCTCTGGAAAAGGGAAATGAGGGTCTTGAAAAGGCTGAGAATCTTAGAATGTGGAGCCCTCATGTGCCTCAGATGTTAGAAAACCAGCCTCATGTTTACCCAGATCTGGTCGTACATTTCAGGCAGCCCAATGGACATTTGTGATGAGGGGTTGCTTGCGTCCTTGCCTGTCCCTGTTGCTGAATATAAGCCAACATTTGACGTCTCTTAGGCTCCAATTTATTCCCTTGACTTGTTGATTATGCTCAAGGATTGGAAAATTTCACATGAAAGGACATAAATCTCTGCAGGTGTAGTCACGACAAGTATAGTTTATTGGTGGCTACATCTCCATTTTGTTTCCAGTGGTTTGTCTGACAGATGGCAACCTGAAACCAAATCCCATCTTAATGGCAGATGTGAAGCTATGGTGGTGAGAAATGACTGGGATGAAAAAGATTTAACAAGTGACATGAGGGATTCAAGGGAGCAGGGAAATTGCTTATGAAAAATCAGATACCCCTAGATAATTAAATATCAAAATTAGAACGTCAATAACCTAAAGTTAGTTTGAAACCAAGAATCACCCATTATAGCACCTTGCTCTCCTAATGGCATAACTAGGTTTCAACATGAAGTTTCAAAGTTTTCAGACAGTCAGCATTAGTTGCAAGCAATACCTGAATGAATGGTTTGGGCTCATCCTCTGCCTTGGCATATAATGGGGTGACTTACCAAACAATTCCCTCCTGAGAAAGTTACTCAAAGAAGGATCGATTGACTCACAAAGTAGAACTGCATTGTGTGCACAGGTCATATCTCCTGTAATCCTGCTCAATTTCTAGCTATCATTTGAGAAAAATGGGAAACAAAAAGAAGCAAGAAGCTAATTTATAGCAAAGTAAGGAAGCACAAATGATTCAGGTACTGTCTCTGTAAATTTATCAATCCGTGGCAGCCAGATGTGGAGCCCTGAGGGAGGAACCATTTACACAAAGAGATTTATCGGGCCAAGCACTGCTGCATGTGTAGGAGTTAATGAAGATGGTAAGAAGAAAGAATTGACTTTAGGAGCAGAGAGTGGAGCTCATTTCAGATAAGGGACCAAGTTCCATTAAATGAAGAAAACAAGAACAGAGTATGGATGACATTGTAACTTCTTCAAAAATTTGGGCTAATGATGCTTGGAATTTAAGTCAACTGATAGTGCAAGGTGGAGTTTGGTTATAATCAATCAAAAATTTAAAAATGCAGTGTGTAGAATGTTTTTCAAATAGTCCAGTCAGCAAGTTGCTTGTTGTGAACATGGCAAGCATCAAGGACGGGAGGCCAGGGTTGCTGAGTGCAGCCAGGTACTGGAAGCGGAAACACTTCTCACACCAGAAACGGAAGCACTACCCATACCGTCTGCCGGCCAGAATCCCCCCAAGATTCAGCTTCTGTTCTCCGAGACAATGGCTCCACATGAAAAGAACATTAAAAGAAGGAATAATAGCACCCCAGTTCACTGATTTTTTCCTCATGTTCTACAGTTTTGACCGTGTGTGGATGTGTGCAAGAGAGTGCACACATGCATGTATGTGTGTGTTTCTACTTTTGAACAGGAAAATAGTTCTTAGTGATTACCTTGCTTAGAAAATATCTTTTGAAGTTCACCTCAGAAGCATCTCTTAGCTGCATGACAATGATCTTGCCCTTTCCAGTCACTCTTTCTTCAGCTAATTTTTCCTTATTTTCCTAACTTATTAGTTTGGCCAATTATGTCACAAATAACATTCTTGGGTGCTACTGTTTTATAATTAAGATCATATATGGTGAGAACTTTAATTAAATCACTGGAGAAGTAGTCATTGAGTGCTTACCACTTCCCACAATGCTTCTTCTCAGCTGCATTTAAAGCCTGGGGTTAATGGGAGCTGGAGGAGCATTAGGGAGTGAGCCATGCTGACTTCTCAGCTCCATCTTTCTATGCCAGTTGAAAATTCCACTGGGGAGCCCCGAGATTTGGGAACTGATTTTCATGAGGGAGTTTGATTTCCAATAATGTCTCTGTTGGCAAAATAGCATAAGCTCCAGGGAGACTTCTCCCATTGAATTATTTCTTAGAAATAAATACCAAAGAGTTGGATTAATAGCTTAAAGATTAATAACTTCCTCTTAGCTCTTGAAATATATTTCCATTATGTTTTCCAAAATTGTACCGATTTGCAATGCTACTGGGAAGGGATTAGTGTGATTCTGTGTGTCTCATTTTGGATTAAATCCTAACATGTATTTAGATTTATGTTAATTTAATAGGTGTAAAATTGAGTTTCATTGTTGCTTAAATTTCTATGTTTTCATTACAAATGTTCTTGGCCATTTTCCATATGTTTCTTTATTGTTTCTGTTTCCTAATTTGTGATGGTTCCACTCATAATAATTACCCATCTATTGGAGTGTTGATAATTTTCTTACAATTTTAGAACCATTACAATTCTTGTGAAAGAGATACTTGCTAATTGCAATAACAATAAATATGTATAGAGAAGCATAAAGAGGTGTGATGCTGTCATCATACAGAAACCTGTAGTGAGTACAAGGTGAACTTCAAAGGACAGATCTGTGTCATCTCCCGTTGTTATGTCATCTAACAGAGGGGGAGGGTAACATCAAATTAGGTAGAATGGCTCACAAATTCCACGCTCCAGGGAATTGCTGTTAAGTTTTTGTGCGACAATCCATGTTACACATTTTGCAAATAGTTATCCATTTTCTTTTTACCTTGTTTATGTGAAGTTTTCTCTTTGCCCACAAAAGTCCCTTTTTCCACTATAAAATTTATCAATGCCACTTAGGTGGGAATATGGGAGACAGTTGGTGGTGTTGTAATAGCATTGTATGAGACAGATGGTAGCTACACATGTGGTGAGCACAGCATAACTTGTCAAATAGCTATGTTTTACACCTGAAACTAATGTAGTACAGTGTGTCAATTATACTAAAAAAAAAAAAAAAAGAATTATTTCAAATCTAAGGGATAAGCACACACTCCTGCTGCATTGACATCAGACCTGAGCCTTTTGACTAAGAAAGTACAACTGGAAGTAACATTGCCACATTTAAGAGGGAGTTTTAAGAATTGATGTGGCTTTGCAGTGTTCTCTTTTCTTCTTTCATGGTATCAGAAATTTCTAGAGAGGTATGCTTTTTCAGCCTGGATAACCAAATCAAGACTCACGGAATAGTACCCCAACCGATCTGTGATGTCCATGTAGCATGGGTGAAAAATACATGTTTTTGGATGCCTGGGTGGCTTAGTCAGTTAAGGATCTGCCTCTGGCTCAGGTCATGATCCCAGGGTCTGGGATCAAGTCCCTCATCAGGCTCCTTGCTCAGCTGGAGTGTGCTTCTCCCTCTCCCTCTGCTGCTTCTCCTGCTTGTGCATGCTCTCTCTCTCTCTCTGTGAGATAAATAACATTTTTAAAAAAGAAAAATACATGTTTTGTTTCTATAAGTCATTGAGATTTTAGGTTTTTTTTAAATCATTATTTTTATTTTATTTTTTAAAGATTTTATTTATTTTTTTGACAGAGAGAGACATAGCGAAAGCAGGAACACAAGCAGGGGGAGTGGGAGAGGGAGAAGCAGGCTTCCCGCCGAGCAGGGAGCCTGATGCGGGGCTCAATCCCAGGACCCTGGGATCAGGACCTGAGCCAAAGGCAGACGCTTAACGACTGAGCCACCCAGGCACTCCTTAAATCATTATTTTCACCATGCAGTGTAACCTAAGCTCTCTGATAAAGTCACATACCTTCTAAAAAGCATTGCATAATTGCTGTTAAATTTCTTTTTAGTTGCTATAAGTTTGTATCACTGCTATAAGCAATACACATTATTTTACCCTGTTTTCCTATTGATGATGGCTTATACAATGCAAGCTGGTTTATGCTTATTATTAGTTTTTATTTTATTTATTTTATGTTCCAACCACATATCTGCACTATCTATAACATTTATCTGTTCTTTGCTTAGTGTCATAGTGTCATTACTATTCCCTACATGCTCAAAACTTGCTAAAGTAAGCCCATAGTCCAGACTTCCCTTCTGAAGCACCAACATTATACTGTATACCTCAGCCTTTAGTTTTCTAAGCTGAACCCATTAAAAAAAGAAAGAATTCTTCATTTTACCACCAATTATTATTTTCTTTGCATATCCGCTGTCCTGAATAACAGTGATGCCAGCACCCAGTGACCCACACTTCCAACGCACTTCAATTCCCCTGTGCATTCCGTCAGTGAGACTGACTTACTCTACCTTCTGTAAGCCTTTGAAACACACTACCTCCTTGGATTTACACTATATGGGCCTTGTTTCAGTCCCAAATAATTAAGCACTTGAACGGCTATGATGGTCTCATCCATCTCCAACCCTTTCTTTTTTTTTTTATTATCTATTTATTTATTTATTTATATTATGTTATGTTGATCACCATACATCATTAGTTTTTGATGTAGTGTTCCATAACTCCTTGTTTGCGTATAACACCAGTGCTCCATTCAGTACATGCCCTCTTTGATACCCATCACCAGGCTAACCCATCGCCCCACCGCCCTCCCCTCTAGAACCCTCAGTTTGTTTCTCAGAGTCTATAGTCTCTCATGGTTACTCTCCCCCTCTGATTTCCCTTCCTTCATTTTTCCCTTCCTACTATCTTCTTCTTCTTCTTCTTTTTTTTACATATAATGTATTGTTTGTTTCAGAGGTACAGGTCTGTGATTCATCAGTCTTACACAATTAAAAACACTCACCATAGCACATACCCTCCCCAAAGTCTATCACCCAGCCACCCCATCCCTCCCACCTCCAACCACTCCAGCAAACCTCAGTTCATTTCCTGAGATTAAGAATTCCTCATATCAGTGAGGTCATATGATATAAGTCTTTCTCTGATTGACTTATTTCCCTTAGCATAATACCCTCCAGTTCCATCCAGATCATTGCAAATGGCAAGATTTTGTGTTTTTTTTTTTGTTTTTTGATGGCTGCATAATATAATATTCCATTGTGTGTATATATATATATATATATATATACATATATATATATGGATAAATATATAATGAACTATTGGGCCATATATATATATATATATATATATATATATACCAATCTTCTTTATCCATTCATCTGTTGGTGGACATCTTGGCTCTTTCCATAGTTTGGCTATTGTGGATATTGCTGCTATAAACAATGGGGTGCACATACCTCTTCGGATCCCTACATTTGTAACTTTGGGGTAAATACCCAGTAGTGCAATTGTTGGGTCGTAGGGTAGCTCTATTTTCAACTTTTTGAGGAACCTCCATACTGTTTTCCAGAGTGGTTGCATCAGCTTGCATTCCCACCAACAGTGTAGGAGGGTTCCCCTTTTTCCGCATCCTCATCAACATCTGTTGTTTCCTGACTTGTCAATTTTAACCATTCTGATTGGTGTGAGGTTGTATCTCATTGAGGTTTTGATTTGGATTTCCCTGATGCCGAGTGATGTTGAGCACTTTTTCATGTGTCTGTTGGCCATTTGGCTGTCTTCTTTGGAAAAATGTCTGTTCATGTCTTCTGCCCATTTCTTGATCGGATCATTTGTACTTTGGGTGTTGAGTTTGATAAGTTCTTTATAGATTTTGGATACTAGCCCTTTATCTGATATGTCATTTGCAAATATCTTCTCCCATTCTGTCGGTTGTCTTTTGGTTTTGTTGACTGTTTCCTTTGCTGTGCAAAAACTTTTTATCTTGATGAAGTCCCAATAGTTCATTTTTGCCTTTGCTTCCCTTGCCTTTGGCAATGTTTCTAGGAAGACGTTGCTTCGGCTGAGGTCGAAGAGGTTGCTGCCTGTGTTCTCTAGGATGTTGATGGACTCCTGTCTCACATTGAGGTCTTTCAACCATTTGGAGTCTATTTTTGTGTGTGTGTAAGGAAATGGTCCAGTTTCATTCTTCTGCATGTGGCTGTCCAAGTTTCCCAACACCATTTGTTGAAGAGACTGTCCTTTTTCCATTGGACATTCTTTCCTGCTTTGTCAAAGATTAGTTGACCATAGAGTTGAGGGTCCATTTCTGGGCTGTCTGTTCTGTTCCATTGATCTATGTGTCTGTTTTTGTGCCACCACCATGCTGTCTTGATGATGACAGCTTTGTAATAGAGCTGGAAGTCCGGAATTGTGATGCCACCGGCTTTGCTTTGCTTTTTCAACATTCCTCTGGCTATGCGGGTTCTTTTCTGGTTCCATACAAATTTTAAGATTATTTGTTCCATTTCTTTGAAAAAAAGGTGATGGTATTTTGATAGGGATTGCATTGAATTTGCAGATTGTTCTAGGTAGCATTGACATCTTCACAATATTTGTTCTTCCAATCCATGAGCATGGAACGTTTTTCCATTTCTTTGTGTCTTCCTCAATTTCTTTCATGAGTATTTTATAGTTTTCTGAGTACAGATCCTTTGCTTCTTTGGTTAGATTTATTCCTAGGTATCTTATGGTTTTGGGTGCAATGGGATCGACTCCTTAATTTCTCTTTCTTCTGTCTTGTTGTTGGTGTATAGGAATGCCACTGACTTCTGTGCATTGATTTTATATCCTGCCACTTGACTGAATTCCTGTATGAGTTCTAGCAGTTTTGGGGTGGAGTCTTTTGGGTTTTCCACATAAAGTATCATATCATCTGCAAAGAGTGAGAGTTTGACTTCTTTGCCGATTTGGATGCCTTTTATTTCTTTTCGTTTTCTGATTGCTGTGGCTAGATCTTCCAATACTATGTTGAATAACAGTGGTGATAGTGGACATCCCTGCCATGTTCCTGACCTTAGGGGGAAAGCCCCAGCTTTTCTCCATTGAGAATGATATTCGCTGTAGGTTTTTCATAGATGGCTTTTATGATATTGAGGTATGTGCCCTCTATCTCTACACTCTGAAGACTTTTAATCAAGAAAGGATGCTGTACTTTGTCAAATGCTTTTTCTGCATCTATTGAGAGGATCATATGGTTCTTGTTCTTTCTTTTGTTAATGTATTGTATCACATTGATTGATTTGCAGATGTTGAACCAACCCTGCAGCCCAGGAATAAATCCCACTTGGTCGAGGTGAATAATCCTTTAAATATACTGTTGGATCCTATTGGCTAGTATTTTGGTGAGAATTTTTGCATCCATGTTCATCAGGGATATTGGTCTGTAATTCTCGTTTTTGATGGGGTCTTTGTCTGGTTTTGGGATCAAGGTAATGCTGGCCTCATAAAATGAGTTTGGAAGTTTTCCTTCCATTTCTATTTTTTGGAACAGTTTCAGAACAATAGGTATTAATTCTTCTTTAAACTTTTGGTAGTATTCCTCTGGGAAGCCATCTGGCCTTGGACTCCTGTTTGTTGGGAGATTTTTGATGACTGCTTCAATTTCCTTAGTGGTTATAGGTCTGTTCAGATTTTCTATTTCTTCCTGGTTCAGTTTTGGTAGTTGATACATCTCTAGGAATGCATCCATTTCTTCCAGATTATCGAATTTGCTGGCATATAGTTGCTCATAATATGTTCTTAAAATTGTTTGTATTTCTTTGGTGTTTTTTGTGATCTCTCTTCTTTCATTCATGATTTTGTTGATTTGCGTCATTTCTCTTTTCTTTTTGATAAGTCTAGCCAGGGGTTTATCAATCTTATTAATTCTTTCAAAGAACCAGCTCCTAGTTTCGTTGATCTGTTCTAGTGTTCTTTTGGTTTCTATTTCATTGATTTCTGCTCTGATCTTGATTATTTCTCTTCTCCTGCTGGGTTTAGGCTTTATTTGCTGTTCTTTCTCCAGCTCCTTTAGGTGTAGGGTTAGGTTGTGTATTTGAGACCTTGTTTCTTGAGAAAGGCTTGTATTGCTATATACTTTTCTCTTGGGACCACCTTTGCTGCATCCCAAAGATTTTGAACTGTTGTGTATTCATTTTCATTTGTTTCCATGTATTTTTTTAATTCTTCTTTAATTTCCTGGTTGACCCATTCATTCTTTAGTAGGATGCTCTTTAGCCTCCATGTATTTGAGTTCTTTCTGACTTTCCTTTAGTGATTGAGTTCTAGTTTCAAAGTATTGTCATCCAAAAATATGCAGGGAATGTTCCCAATCTTCTTTGGTTTAAAATTAAATTTGGTTTAAAATTAAATTTGTCTGATATAAGGATTGCCACCCCAGCTTTCTATTCATGTTCATTAGCATGGTAAATCATTTTCCATCCCCTCACTTTCAATCTGGAGGTGTCTTTATCTAAATTGAGTCTCTTGCAGACAGCATATCGATGGGTCTTGTTTTTTTTATCCAATCTGATACCCTGTGTCTTTTGATTTAGGCATTTAGCTCATTTACATTCAGGATAACTATTGAAAGATGAATTTAGTGCCATTGTATTGGCTGTAAGGTGACTGTTACCGTATATTGTCTTTGTTCCTTTCTGATCTATGTTCCTTTTAGGCTCTCTCTTTTCTTAGAAGACCCCTTTCAATATTTCTTGTAGGGTTGGTTTTGTGTTTGCAAATTCTTTTCATTTTTGTTTTCCAGGAAGCTTTTTCTCTCTCCTTCTATTTTCAATGACAGCCTGGCTGGATAAAGTATTCTTGGTTGCATATTTTTCTCATTTAGTGCTCTGATATATCATGCCAGTCCTTTCTGGCCTGCCAGGTCTCTGTGGATAGGTCTGTTGCCAATCTAATGTTTCTACCATTGTAGGTTACAGATCTCTTCTCCCGAGCTGCTTTCAGTATTTTCTCTTTGTCTCTGAGACTTGTAAGTTTTACTGTTAGATGTTGGAGTGTTGACCTATTTTTTATTGATTTTGAGAGGGGTTCTCTGTGCCTCCTGGATTTTGATTCCTGTTTCCTTCTCCAAATTAGGGAAGTTCTCTGCTCTAATTTGCTCCAATATACCTTCTGCCCCTCTCTCTCTTTTTTCTTCTTTTGGGATCCCAATTATTCTAATATTGTTTCATCTTATGGTATCACTTATCTCTCGAATTCTGCCCTCGTGATCCAGTAGTTGTTTATCTCTTTTTCTCAGCTTCTTTATTCTCCATCATTGCATCTTCTGTATCACTATTTCTCTCCTCTGCCTCATTTATCCTAGCAGTTAGAGCCTCCATTTTTGATTGCACCTTATAAATAGCCTTTTTGATTTCAACTTGGTTAATTTTAGTTCTTTTATTTCTCCAGAAAGGGTTTCTCTAGTATCTTCCTTGTTTTTTTCAAGCCCAGCTAGTATCTTTATATTAGTCATTCTGAACTCTAGTCCTGACATCTTAGTAATGTCTGTATTGATTAGGTCCCTAGCAGTCAGTACTACCTCTTTTTCTTTTTTTTTGAGGTGAGTTTTTCCATCTTGTCATTTTGTCCATAGGAGAATAGACGAATGAGAGAACTAAATGCTAACAGTGTAACTATGACCCCAGAAAAATATACACTAAAGAAATCAGAAGAGGCCTGAGAGCGGGGTAACAGAAAGGGAAAGAAAGAAAAAAGAAAAAATGAAAAAGAAAAAGGAAAAGAAAAAGAAAAAAAAAGAATATGATCAAATATGATCAGCCTGGTGAATAGATCAGTGCCACACACTAGATTTTGGGCATATTTTGGTCTGTTGGAAGAATGTGCCTCCCAAAATTTTAAAGAAAGAAAAACTTTTATATGTACAAAAATAAGGGTAAATACAATGAAGGGATGGAATATGACTGTAAAGATGAAAATTATAAAAGATTTTATAAAAGGAATTGATAAGATAATTTGGTTGAAAAAAGAAAGAAGAGAAATTAAAAAAAAGGGGGAGAGAATGTTATCAGGCAGGAGAATAGAACAAAGCCATACACTAGAGATTTAGGGTATATTTTGGCCTGTTAGAAAAAACTGTATCCCAAAATTTTAAAGAGAGAACAACTTATATACATATATACCAAAAATAAGGTTAACTACAGTGAAGGGATAGAATATGACTCTAAAAATGAAATATAAATAAGATTTTTAAAAAAGGGACTTGATAAGATGTTGGTTGAAAAAGGGAAAACAAAAAATTCAAAAAAGAAAAAGAAAGTTAAAAAAAATTAACTTTAAAATACTAAAGAATCATGGGGAAAAAAGCCATGAATTCTATGTGCTGTATTCCCGTAGAGCTGGAGTTCTGCTGTTCTCATTGATCGGTAAACTTGGTCTTGGCTGGCTATTCTTGCTGATCTTCCGGGGGAGGGGCCTGTTGCCTTGGTTCTCAAATGTCTTTGCTGGAGGCAGAATTGCCCCACCCTTGCCCAGCCAGGCTAAGTAACCTGCTCAGGTTTGCTCTCGGGAGCTTTTGTTCCCTGCAAGCTTTCCTAGAGCTTTGGAGGGCGAGAGTGAAAATGGCAGCCTCCCAATCTCCACCCCAGAGGAGCTGAGAACTCAGGGCCCCACTCCTCAGTGCCCCCCCAGAGAAAAGCAGTCAATCACTCCCATCTCCCCAGTCTCCGGCCGCACTCCGTGCTCACCCACCCTGTGACAGAGCATTTCTATCTTTGGCACAGGACCCCGTTTGGAGTCTCCAAGCCCAGCAGATTCCTGCGCTGTGCTCCCGTGCCACTCCTCCCAAGGGAGGAAGGGAGGTCTCCCTGGATCTGCCATTTGTTGGGTCCCTGCTGGAGGAGCAGTGGCCTGACTGTGCCAGGGATCATGGTTTATGGCAACCCTGAGCTGAGCACCCACTCCTCAGTTCTATCTCTGCAGCCAGCTTCTCTGCTCCAATACCTGGGAGCTCTGCTGCACTCAGGCACCCCTGGTCTTCCTGTGACCCTGAGGGTCCTGAGACCACACTGTCCCAGTGAAGGTTCCACCCCACACTTAACCACTGGAGTGACATCCCTTAGCGGAGCAGACTTCTAAAAGTTCCAATTTTGTGCTCCATTGCTCTATCACTTGCCAGTAGCTGGCTGTCGGAGGCTCCTTCCCCCCTTGGTCTATCTTCCCGAATATCGCCGTGGTTTCACTTCACCACACGTCCTACCTTCCAGAAAGTGGTCACTTTTCTGTTCAGAGAGTTGCTGCTATTCTTTTCTTCAATCCTGTTGAGTTTGTAGGTGTTCAGAATGGTTTGATAGCACTCTAGCTGAATTCCTGGAACCAGACGAAATTTAGGTTTCCTACTCCTCCGCCATCTTGCTCCTCCCTCCAACCCCTTTTTTATGTCACTACCAAAGGCACATTTTCTACAATCCATTTTTGACTACTTTTAATAATTTTCCATAATTCCCCATTGTTCCCAGGATAAAGTCATTGACTTGTATTTTGTACCAATTGACAAGAGCATTTCAGCTTCATGGTTACTTACTCATTATTTGAGGCCCCACAGACTCCTTTTAAGAATGCAAAACAGACAAGTCAGGGAAAATATGCTCATTGGGGTTCTATCTCCTTGGGAGTTGGCACCAGCAGCTGGGATCTGGGGTGCATGGGAAATAAATTGGGATTTCTCATGTCTGCTCATAATGATGCAATGGCTGGCCAAAAAAGTATTGATTGTAAGCCTTTGATGGGTTACTACATAAAGTCCTTAGCTGCAAGATTAGGAACCCAAACTCCCACTCCTACCAACAACCCCCATGGCTTTGCCATGTATTTCTCAGGAATACTGACAACTTCTTATTTTCAACACACAGACAGGTTCAGATGGCCATCCACCTCCCCCCAGGAAGACAAATAAATGAATTTGGGCTTTAGGAGGTGATCCCAGTACATGATATATAACACCATCCTGATGTCATTAATGTTTATTTATCCTGCCTTTTTGCCAGCCACTCTTTTTGTTCAGCAATAGTAATATTGTCTGCAATTCATTGCTTTTTGTTTTATCTTTTACCTTGTGCCTTTGCATGTGCTTTTCTTTCTATGTAGAGGTCTGTTTCTGCTCTTTTCTATCTTGCCTACCAACCAGCCAAATTTAGGTCAAATATCAGGTATCTTGTACCACCCCTTTCATCACATGCTCTTGGGGCATGATCTCTACATTCCTTCTGGCCGATTGTACATTGTACATATTTATGTCATAATTGTCATGGTATATATCAAATATTTATTCACATATTTCTCTCCGTGATTAGAGTATGAGCTCCTTTAGGAAAAGGGCTTAGTCTTTTTCATTTCATCCAAATCAATACTCAAGAAATGTTTGCTATTTAAGAGTGGGGACCAAAATTGCAAACCTGTGAGCTTCTATATTTACATGCTCAAGTAGTACCATCTCTCTTTTATTAAAGTACTTTAAAAACATCTACCATGTTCATGTAGTATATCTTAATAATCAAAAGTAAGCTACCAACAAGAAAGATCTGACTAGTTACCGAGGCAGTACCACTTATTTTTTGCTTATCTTTAACTTTTATTATAAAATTTTTCAAGCATATAAGGAAATTGAGAGAATATTATAATAAACATACTCTCTGTCAACTTAACAATTGATGGCATTTTTCCATATATACTTTATGGTTTTGGGTTTTGCTTGTTTTCTTGCTGAAATATTTTAAAATCAATTCTATCATCTCTCTTTAGTTGCTGAATTGTTCAGGTCTTGTTGCTTGATGCTGTTGTTGAGTTCTTCAGTGTCCTTGTTTGTTTTATGTCTAGCTATTCTATCAAATGTAAGAGAGGAAAGTGGAAGTTTCCAGCTATTCTTGTCTACTTCTTTCAGTTCTATCAGTTTTTACTCATGCATTTTGAGGCTCTTTTGTTTGGTGCATAAACACTTAGGATGGCTATCACTTTTTGGTTCATCAGCCCTTTTTCCATTATAGTGTATATTTCATTGTCTCTGGTAACATTTTTTTTTAAGATTTTATTTATTTATTTGAGAGAGAGAATGAAAGAGAGAGAGAGAGCATGAGAGGGGAAGGATCAGAGGGAGAAGCAGACTCCCTGATGAGCAGGGACCCTGATGCAGGACTCGATTCTGGGACTCCAGGATCATGACGTGAGCTGAAGGCAGTTGCTTAACCAACTGAGCCACCCAGGTACCCTCTGGTAACATTTTTTTCTTTCTGAAATCTACTTTATTTGCTATTATATAGTTACTCCAGTTGTGCTTTGATTAATGTTTATCTAATATAACTTTGTCTATCCTTTGACTCTCAACTTGTCCAGATTTTTATATTTGAAATCAGTTTCCTGAAGACAGCATACAATTGGGTCATGTTTTATAATCCACTCTACTAATCTCTCTCTCTCTCTTTTTTTAAAGATTCTATTTATTTATTTATTTGAGAGAGAGAGAGAGCATGAGCAAGGGGGATGGGAAGAGGGAGAGGGAGAAGCAGACTTCCCGCTGAGCAGGGAGCCTGATGTGGGGCTCAATCTCAGGACCTGAGATCCTGACCTGAGCTGAAGGCAGATGCTTAACTGACTGAGCCACCCAGGTACCCAAGAACAGCATTCATATTTTTCTATAATGTTTTTACTATATATCTTTGTATAGCATTTTTAGTGATTGCTCTAAGTATTACATTTTATATACATAACTTATCACACCTTACTGGTACCATCATTTTGCCAGTGGACTGGAAAAAAATACTTACCTCTCTTTCCATCCCTTTATGCTTATCCACTTAAAACTGTTTTAAATACATCCTCTATAAACATTTGGAACCATATCAGTGTTATACTTTTGCTGTAACTGTCAAGCATAGTTTAGAAAACTCAAAAGAAGGAAAGTCTATTTTATTTACCCATATTTTTGCTTATGAGGCTCTTATTCTTTCCTGATTTCCAAGCTTCTTCCTTTTATCATTATCTTTCTGTTTAGAGAATTTCCTTTAGCTATCCTTTTATGGTAACTCTGATGGTAGCACATTTTTTTCAGTTTTTCTTCATCTGAAAATGTACTGATTCCCCCTTGTTCCTGAGAATATTTTGCTAGGTAGGAGTTCTTTCCTCTCAGCACTTGAAAATAGTGTGCTTTCCTGGCCTCCATGGTTTCTGATGGGAAATCTTCTGCCATTCAAATTGTTTTCACCTGTAAGTAAAGTACTATATATTTTATTGCTACTTTAAAAATCTTTTCCTTTCTCTTATTTATTTATTTATTTTTAAGATTTTATTTATTTATTTGAGAGAAAGAGAGGCAGAGATAGCAACAGAGATAATGAGAGAGAGCACAAGAGGGGAAGAGAGGGAGAAGCAGGTTTCCTCTTGAGCAGGGAGCCTGATGTGGGGCTCAGTCCCAGGACCCCGGGATCATGACCTGAGCTGAAGGCAGACGCTTAACCGACTGAGCCACCCAGGGGTCCCAATTTTTCAAAATTTTAATTATGAGGCACCGAGTGTAGATCTCTTTGGGTTTATTCTGTTTAAAATTTAAAATTTACTCAGATTCTTGAAGGTTTATGACTCTAGCCAAATTTGGGGAGTTTTCAGCCATTATTTCTTTAAGTATTGTTCTTTTAGACTCATTTCTTTCTCCTCCTCTCTGGACTCTGATAATACAAATGCTACACATCTCTTTATAGTCCTAGAGATGCCTAAGATTCTCTTTATTCTCTTTTTTATGGTCTATTTTCCCTCTGTTGTTTAGACTGAGTAACTTTTCTTGTTCTATTTTCCAGCTCACTGATTCTTTCCTGTGTCCTCTCCATATTCATGTTTAGTCCATCCACTGAGCTTTTTCTTTTATTTATTGTAATTTTCACTTCAAAAATTCCAGTTTGATTTTTCTTCATATCTTCTATTTCTTTGCTGAGGTTTTGTATTTTTTTTTTATTTGAGAGTGTTTGTAATTGTTTCTTAAAACATTTTGATGATCGTTGCTATAAAACCTTTGTCAGATATTTCTACCATAGCAGCCATTCTGATGTTGAATTATGTTAATTCTCTTTGTTTCATTCAGTTGTAGATCTGTTCCTTGACATGATGAGCAATTTTTAAATTGTAGTTTGGACATTTTCATGTTATGTTATGAGAGGCTGTATCTTACTTACCTCTGTTTTAGATGTCTTTATTTGGCACTTAGGGGAGGGGATACTGCCTCATTACTGTCATGTGGATATAGAAGTCCATATTCCCCAGTTAACCTCCACTGACAGCCACTCTCATTACTACCTGGTATGTGGTTCTTGCTTTCCACATGGTCTCCTTGTCACTGTGTAGAGGTGGCCTTGCTACTGCTGGATGATGATGGAAATCTCTAGGCCTTCTCTGACATTACCCACTGGGGAAAGATGTGGAAACTGGGATCCCCATGAGGTCTTTACTGACACCATAAGAAGGAGAAAGCTTTTGTTGAGAGCAGTTGGGGATGAAAACTCTAGCTCTCCTTGGCTTTCTCCAGCTCCACCCTGACATGGGGGTTAGGGCACCTCACTGTAACCTCATGAGTGTAGTAGTCCATTTTCCTTAGTCAGCCTTTACTGTGGACCATAGTTTTCCTTATTTGCCGTGGTAGAATGTTTATTATGTAAAAGTTTTCTATTTTGCAGCCTGTCCTTTCTTGTTCCTTTGGATACAGAGAGAAGATTTTTACTGGGAAGCAGATTTTTATTGTTTTGTTCATGCCTCTTCACATTTCTGATTTGCTGCTGTCTGGAATATTATGATGTAAAAAGAAAACCTGAAGAAATCACCACTGTGCAGTTCCTTGAGTCCTGAGATCCCTGGGCAGATGCCTTCTCTACACCTTTTAGAGTCTTCCTATATCTGTTTTGTATATGATATCCAGGAAACGTTTTTCCAGTTGTGATTTACATTTTTATTATTATTTTAAGTTTTTGTTTTAATTCATTAGTTAGCATACAGTGTAATATTAGTTTCAGATGTACAATATACTGATTCAACACTTCCATACAACACCCAGTGCTCATCACAGCAAGTGAACTCCTTAATCCCCATTACATATTCCTCTATCCTGCACCACCTCCCCTCTAGTAACCATCAATTTGTTTTTCTATAGTTAGGAGTCTGTTTCTTGGTTTGCCCCTCTCTATTTCCCTTTGCTCATTTGTTTTGTTTCTTAAATTCCACATATGAGTGAAACCATATGCTATTTGTCTTTCTCTGACTGACTTATTTTCACTTGGCTGAATAATAGTCCATCACACACACACACACACACACACCCCACATCTTCATCAATTATCCACTCATTAGTTGATGGACACTTGGGCTCTTTCCATAATTTAGTTATTATAGATGATGCTACTATAAACAACAGCGTGCATGTTTCCCTTCGAATTAGTTTTTTGTATTCTTTGGGTCAATATCCAGTAGTGTGTTTGCTGGATCATAGGGTAGTTCTGTGTCTGTTTTGTATATGATATCCAGTAGTATTAATTGTACTTAAAGTTAGCTGAGACTAATTTTAGTTGTATAGGAAGGATAGGGAGAAGTGTGTCTGTTTCATTTTTCCAGAAGGTGAGGTCTCTTCTGTCTCTTTCAATTTAGAGAGAACCCTGCTGTCCTCAGAAGCAAGGAAGTCCTCAAAACTGAATAAGGTTCTGACAATCTCTGAATCAACTTGAAGGAGATTCTGTGGGTCAAAATTGACACAATTGAAGCACATCTCCCAAAAATGATGATCACAACTGATGGAAACAAAAAAATCTATCCCTGTGTATGTGTGTTCACTATTAATTCTACAATTATATTCACCAAATGGAAAGCCACACACACACAAATTAACAAAATGTATCTGACACTATTTGAGGTGATTATTACACGAAATCCTTTCTTTGAAAATTGTAAATTTGAAGGAAAGAAATAAGCATTAAACTGCCTTTCCAATACAACTGTATGTCAAGGTAACCAAAATGTCAATTTCTGAAGCAAAAGCTCTTTATACAAAAGGAATTATTGGATTTATGAATCCTAATGGAATAATTGATTCAGACAATCATCATCAAAGGGGGCAAAGTTATTATTTGAAAGTTTGTCAGAAAATGAAGTATTCACATTGTGCAAATTTATTATTTCACATATCATTACTAGTCCTGAGGGTTGCAATGCAACTTCAATGGAGAGGCCTGTCTGTCACTGGCTTAACCCAGTGATTAATCTCAGCATCACTATTAGTGACCTTATGTCACTGGATGTGTCCCCTGAGGTGATGCAAATGAGGTTTATAGCAGCTCCTGTGAAGACTCCTCCTAAAATATATAATCTGATCCAGCTGAGCCTTTAGATTTAACTTTCAGATAACTATATGAAGACAGAAGAACAAGCTAAAGCATGTCAGGACAAAAGTTGAAAAATCCAGAATGTGGGTCATTTTGTAGACAAGTGGGAAGCCCTTTTCCAAGTCAATAGCTTGCGTAGGAACAGAGTTGTCCTATTTATTTGAACCTGATTACAGCTCAATCAAAGACTTCCTAGCAGCTTTTAAATACTCAATTTGACGACAGTAATATATCCTCAAGGGTAGAAGCACCAATGACACATGACATTCAGTATTTGCTAATCATCACTCTTTATGCAAAATGCATCTGCATAAGGAAGAAAGATGGAACTGGTAGAGCAACACCCTTATTTCAGAGTCTAAAAAACACACACCTGGTTTTCAGTACTTTTCCCAAGGATACTTTAGTACCTTTTCTCCTACCCCAAATGAGATGGTCTTTATAGACAAATTATCAGAAGATGCAGATTCTAAAGAATTTTTAGTGCTGTTTTGGCTGTTTCGGAGGTAATGGAGTCTAGTGCAAAGAGCACAGCAGCTGGACCCAGACTCCCTTCTTTTGAATCCCAGCTCCACCAAATGTTAACTGTAAGCTTTGACAGATTACTAAGCCTCTCTGTGCTCTAGTTCTCCATGTGTAAAATGAGGACAATAATAGTACCTATGTTATGGGGCAGTTTGAAGTTAAACAGATTAATGTATATATAAAGCAGTTTGCAAAGACATTTCGCCCACGGTAACAGTTCTAATGTTAGTTAATATTGCCATCAGGACAAATCCCATGATTGAGTCAAACCGGCTGAGATCTATATAAAATGTGCCCGGTAGAAACCCTCTCATTCAAGCCCTTCCTCTACCCCAAATGGCCTGAGACTAACTCTGCTATTGACTTTCAGCATATCCTTTAAGGCTTAGCTCAAATGTTGAAGATGTCCTTACTATCTTCAGCTGAAAAGTAATGCTACTTTATGTCCATGCATCTCTTTTGTAATATTTCTGCAGTTTATTTATTTTAAAATATTTTATTTGTATATATATATATATATATATATTATTTATTTATTTATTTATTTTGAGAGAGAGCACATGCATGCATACTTGCACTTGCATGAGTGGGGGAGGGAGGAGCAGAGAGAAAGGGAGAGAGAGAATCTCAAGCAAGCTCCACCCATTGCAGAGCCTCGTGCAGGGCTCAATCCCATGACCCTGAGATCATGACCCGAGCAGGAATCAAGAGTCAGATTCTTAACTGAATAAGCTCCCCAGGTGCACCATATTTTGCATGCAGGTTCTTATTTCATCCAGCATAACTTAAGCTCCTTTATATGGTCCTAGATCTTACATTTAGTGAGCACTTCCCGTGTGCCTGCAGCAATTTGGTTGAGTGACATATTTTAATTCACCTGATTCCTCCAACAACCCTGTGAAGCTTATTTATTATCCATCTCTTTTATAGATGGGGCAGAAGCCATGGGGCAGAGTGGTAGTTTAACTGCTGAAAGTCACTGCTCACAAGGGCTGGAGCTGGGATTTGAATGCGGGTGGTCTGTAAGCCAGAGCAGGGCGTTATACTGGAATCCTGAATGCCGAGAGAGATTTCTAGGCTCTCCGATTGAGCTCTCTCTCCCTCACCTCCACCCTGTCCAAGCACACACACAAGCACTCACTGGCAGCAGGAGAGTGCCTCAGTGTCCCTTTCTCCATGCTGGGGAAACTTATTTTACCCAATTACCTCCCATAGACACCACACAAGGGAGGGTCTCAGCCCTTAACAGCATTCTGATAATTCCTGTCCCCCTCCTATTTATTAACCTTACTCTGTTCAGTTCAGCCTGTGCGTGTTGGAGACCATCTCACCCAGGAAGCCCTGTGTGAATGTGTTGATGGCATCAATGGTCAGTGTCTGTGAGCTTAACATACTTTATTTACTCTGGGCTGACATGCAAAGCCGGACTCATTTGTTCTAAGTGCTGGAGTCAAGGTCACAGCCAAGCACACACCCTGGTGGTGAGACCCTGGGGGGCCCACTGAATAAAGCAGCCATGATGCTTTCTGCTGCTTCTGACTGATGGCATTAGCATTTGACACTGTTGATCTTATTTGCTGGGTAACTTTATCAGTTGCTTTTCATTTGTTAGAAAGTTCAACAATTGAAATTCAAATGACAGGTAGGTAAAATGAATTCTTCTTACAGATTTTTTAGGTCTAATTAGATGGATACTTTCAGATGTTGTTAACCTCCAAAGACACTGACCTTTCTTACTGAGAAAGTAAATCAATTGTATTGGAAGCGTTTTCTGGGTCTTTGATAAATGATGGGCTATTCTCACTTGACAACTATACAATAGAAAAATGGATAAAAGTTTGTTAATTCACTAACCAACTGTAATTCCAATGACTGCTTCTGAGTAGTTCTACACAAAGCTGTTTGGAAATCATATCATGACTTGGACACTTGTTTACCAATATATTCTAAGAGTCTTTTTGGATAATAAAATCATACCTTTGCGGATCATTTTGTAGGTGAATAGTGTTCAGCAGGGACAGCCTGATTTCCATCAAAGTTGGTGATTCAGCAGCCTACACACTATAATGTGGCACTGGGTGTGTCTATTAACTCGGACCGGCTTCCCTGCTGGTACAACGCGTGGTCTGTTTAGGTGGATTCTTTCTTTGTGAGCTTGTGTGTAAGACATGACATCATACCCCCTTACCTGTGGTGTGTGGATGCCTATATGAATTGGCGGCTCCATCACGCTCCATGACAGCATTCCACATCATGGTGTGCCTGCCACACACAGTCTGGACCCTGGCCACCTTTGCCTATCTCTTGTCCCTTGCTCATGAAGCTTGTGCCCTACCTGCCTATCTGCCTTCTTGGCCCCCATAGCACCTTCACTTGCTGACCCCTCTCCCTGGAACCCCCTTGCCCCTCCTATCCTGTGACTGTTTCATCCAACTTCCTCCTGCAGATGCCATGTACAAACAGGCAGGGAGCCATTGTCAGCATCATGACCATTCCTGCCTCCCGTTCCTGCTGCCTCTCTGACCAACAGGTGTGTGTCACCAGATCATCTCATGCAGCTACAGCTGTCCAAGCAGGTCTCTGCCCTGTGACTATTTGGCCCCTTTGCCTTGCTTTATTTTTCTTCTTACTGCCTCTGCCATCTGCCATTATAGTTAATTTTTTGTCAGTTTCCTATATTACAAAGCAGAATCCTTGAGGGCAATGCTTGTCACTCATGGTCACTGCTGAATCCGGTGCCTGTGACAGTGCCTGGTGCATGATAGCTCAATGCACATTGGTGGAATCGATCAGTCAATCAACCGATTGATTTTATAGGCAGTTTGTGCAGTGGTTGGGGCCCAGAGCCTGGAGCAGATGTGTTGAAATGCTCGTTGGACTTGTTGTTACCAATGTGACTTGGACATGACATTCAGGCCCCCGGGGATTCATCTGTTTAATGGAGAGAGTAATAATCCTGTTTCATTGCAATGTTGTGACCATAAAATTAATTAACATGGGAAATGGGTTTAGAAAATTAGCAGGCTCTTAGAAAATTAAACTCACAATAAATATTAGCTATCATAATTATTTCCATAGTGCTGTATAATTTTCAGATATTTCCCATTTTTTTATATTGTAGAATCCCCGTTACAATTCTATGAGGCAGAAAGGCATTTCAAAGATGAACTGAGTTATGTCATTGTGACCATTCAGCTCTGGCAGTGTGGGGCTGATGCCCCAGGTCTCCTAATCCCTGACTGATTATCTTTTAAGTAAAAAAAAAAAAAAATCTAGTTTCTCAATATGGTATTTCTGTCTTCAGTTAATTTTCACCTCATCTTACCCTTCTTGGATCATTGTCATTTCTTTTTGGCTGTCTTCAGGGTTCTGAATTAGTTAACCTTTCTGGATTTTAATATTTGCATTTAAAATCTTCTTAATATATATTGTCTGTACTGGCTTTAATGGGAATGCTGATGAACATGAGGAGGATGATAACAGTATTTAAGCAGCATTTTATCATGTGCTCGTTACCGTTCTTCATGCTTTGCAACTTAGCTATCCTTCAAAACAAACCTTTCAGAGAGGTACAGTTTTAATCCTCATTTTACAGATGAAGAAACTGAGAAACAGAGAGCTAAGATTTTCAACCATTCCAGTTCCAAAAGACACAGCCTCGGCCATCACCTCTTGGTGGATAGCTACCGTGGTTTCCTCCAGAGCCAGCAGAACCAGCCACAGAGCCAGCCCTCCTGGGATCAGGTAAGACACACACTAGGTCCCCTGACCCCCTCTCCCTTCAAAAGAGCCCTAGCCAGTGCTCATGATGGAGACACTCTTGTTTCAGTTATAGCTATGCTGATAACCTCACCTGTGAGGCAAAGTTGGTGGATAAAAGATGCTTGTGTTTTGATCGTCCCAGAAAGAGGTTTTTTTTTTTTTTTTTTGCATTTATCAGAAAGGCAGCTGGGAGAGAAGTTTTTGGCCTGGAGAGACTTTGGCTCTATCCAAAGGGGATGATTTATCCTGCCCGTGTCCTCAAGCTGCCTTTCGCGTGAAAGAACAAGTCAAGATAAATCAAAAGGAGGATGTGACTTAAGGTTTGACTTACTACAAGGAAGACTTGATTCACGCATCCCAAAGAGACTAATATGCAGCGCAATTATGAGCTCTGGATCACACTGAAACATTTCAATCTTCTCACCAACTCTGGGACAAAGTAGAATAAAAATAAAGTCTTCTGAATAAATGGTACAAAACCTGTAATCCCAAATAGCGATTACTCCACAGACTTGCCACCTTCTGTGAAAATGTAAAGCTTGACCTTTTTTTCAAATTTCAAATGCATAACTCTTTGAACTTAAAGAAAAGAAACTTGAAATGTGCCAGAGATTTCGGCTGAATATAACCTTGAACTGTGAGTTCAAATATATTGATTTATTCTGCACTTTCGTTTTCAAATGTGTTGAGGCTTTTGGTTTCCTTTCAGGCACCACTGGGATGATGCAGTCTTGTCTCCTGTAATGGTCTCAGTCCCGCTTCTCTTCTGGTGAATATTCTAGTGTATCTGGCTGCCAGGTTCAAGGAATGGGTCCTTGAAGTGCTTTCCACCCACGTGTCTGGGATTTGATTGCATCTGCCCTGGAGGATTTGAGGGGCCACAGAGCACTCATGAAGGATGAATGCCGTGTTATGAGAGAGTTAAGTGGTCAGAGCAGGTAGGTGGAAAGGCTGATGGGTTTCTGCTGCATCCACACATAATGGGCAAGGGAGAGTAAAAGCATTTCCTGTACCATTTTAAGCAAGTAGTGCATGATCTGAAAAAAAAAAAAATATATATATATATATATATATATGTATATATATAATCAGCCTCCTGGTCAGACAGGAGAGATACGAAGGGAAAAGCAGGAACTTACAAGGGAAAACCTTCTGTTTCTCAGTACCCCAAGGAACACTTCCTGGTACAGAAATGACCAGTTTCTGGAGGAGAACAGATTAATAAGAACTAGTGACAGGCTTGGAGGTGTTTGTTATCCAGGCAGCTCATGGGGTTTTCTAGTACATAACCTCTGAGGTCCATACAGACACACTGTCCAGTGTCCTGGCCAATAGCAAGATAGTACTTAGACACACAATTTATCATATGTTCCTGTGCTCTGCGTCTCCCACAGAGGGGATTTCTGGGCTATGCATTTTCATACTCTTGTATTTTTTGGCATAAGGATCCAATTTGTCTCCTTTCCTACGGGATTGTGACTTTTGAATAGAATCTCTCTCTCTCTTCCCTCCCCCCGCCCCCGTTGCTATTTCCACGTATAAACCTATTCTCATAGTGTCTCTGTGCTTCCCCTGCAGTGCAGTTAGCTCTCTGTGAAGTCCTAAGGTGGCTTTACTTACTTCCCTTCCCTGTAGGGACATCTAGGGCCCTTGGTAACCACTATGTTTCTGTCTTTGTCCAGAGTACTGGGTATCTCTCATGTCTTAATTATATTGCTCTGAGGACCAAGTTGATTTCAAATAGCTCCGTTATTCTGTGCAGCATTTTTCCTGCCACCATTGCCAGGTTCATTTTTCAAACCACTTGATCCAGTCAGGTGGTCTCAGGGTGAGTGGTATTTGCTATTTCTCTGAGCTGCCTGCACAGGAGAGGCCATTTATTCCTGCATCTGAAGCATCAGCCAGGAAAACAGACCTTTCGGTTAACGTGCTCTTTATAACACTGTTCACTTCCCATTTCCTCTTTATTCACCTAGCCCGTGAATACTTTTTGGAAACCGAGAACAACAGGAATGTTGCCTACGCCCTGCAGTCTTTCCTTCTCTCCATATATTTTCCCTTGAGAACTTCCTAGATGTCATTTCATCCCCGCATGATCAGTAAGGTCTGGCTGCAGGGAGTAGGTGTCATTGGCTTGGTGGCTCCCAGCCATAAGCAGGTAGAGGCTCCTGAACTCAGCTCTGTCTCTTGCTGGCCACATTGTCCTATACAAAAAAAGAGTCATTGTCATAGCTTTGTTACTGGACAGAGCCTGTCCACTTCACACGGCGTGCACAAAATTGTTGAGCAACACATTTATAATAACCTTACAAACCTACGTTTTCAAGAACCCTTAGGTATCAAATATGGGGATTTGGGGTCAGAAACAGACTGCATTTTTGTATAAGTTTTGCAGATTCATTTGTGTATCTGTGAACATCAACTTTCAGAAGAAATGTAAGAAAATGGTAATTAAATGAATGGCTTTCATTGGTATTGAACTCAAAGTTGATGTGGTCATACCCGAAATATATGGAGTTATAATTAATAAAAATTGGCCCTGTGGTTAGCAACAGTTTGCTCATCTCTAAAACGGGGATTATGTTAATATTTGCTTTATGTACTTCTTTCTTTTTTTTAGAACAAGAAAGAGAGAGAGAGAACCCAAGCAAGTGGTGGGGGAGGGGCAGAGGAAGAGGGAGAATCTCAAGCAGAGCCCAATGCGGGGCTTGGTCTCACAACCCTGAGATCATGACCTGAGGTGAAATCAAGAGTAGGACGCTCAACCGACTGAGCCATCCAGATGCCCTGCTTTATGTACTTCTTGTGAGGAGTAAATGAGGTAATCTATGTGAGACTCTTAGACTTGTTCTGGGCTTGGCACATAGTAAATTCATAAATGTTGGTGTTGTTTACTTTTTAATAAAGGAAAAGTGAGGAAATAAATTATATATTTTATAACTCAGGCAGCATTCCTTACTTCTGAAGATGACGAAAAGTAGATACTGGGAAATTTATCTTAACCAGTAGTACATTAGAAATTGGTATTATATTAAGCAGATTGATTAAGTTTGAAAAATGTGGTTGACGAATCTTTGTTAGTGAGATTTCTATTTTTCAGGACACCACCAACTTAGGGATAAATTGAGTAACTCCATTTTAAATAGATTAGTTCCATCAATGTCCGTAGCACAACCCCATCCACTCCCTCAGGATCTACCACAGAAGAATTTGAGAGGCAACATCCAGAGGTTGTGGGGAGCTCACTGGTGATGCAGCAGTCAGTAGTCAGGTTGGAGCGGTGGGGAATCTGGGAGAGGGATCATCACAGGTCTTAATCGAATCTCCACCCAGGAGATTTGTCCAAGATGGCAGGACACCAAACCCCAAGCTGGGATGTTAGGACATTGCAGGCTAGGTCTTATATATGGCAGAGAGACTCCCTTGTCTGATGGAATGACTCTGTTCTACCAGCACACTGATGGAGGTTTGCTCGTGGGGAGCTGGAGTCTGGAACTGTGTCACGAGTGATGGAATGTTTGCTGTGTGTGCTGTGTGGTGTCATGTGTGTGATGGGGGGGGGCGTGTATCTGTAGACCCAGAAGCAAGAGACCTGGAATGAAGCTGACTTGGGGCACAAAATCAAAATAAAGCTGAGATGAACACAATCAACAATGGTAGCCAGAATTGACTGGGGACCCATACACCAGGCAAGATGCTAGACTTCTAATATATATGATGCATCTAGCAGCTTAGACAGTATATCTCAGCATCCCCATCAAGCAATTGAGGAAACACAAACTCAGAACAGTGAAGCCACAAGGGTGAGATGAGGTGGGAATAACAGAGCTAGCATTATTAGCTAGGCTTGTTTGACCCTAAAGATAGCATCCTTTTCGTTATGGTGGCTGTCCAGAGTCAGTGAGTTACAAGGTAGCCAACCATCCCTGGGAATGTTGACTCTGACCCTGCTCTTCCCACACAACTGACTCCTCTCTGACCTTGCCCTCGCTGAGGTCCTGCTTGGCTGTGTACCTGATTCATAGGACCAAAATCTTAGGTCATCAAGGGGAAAAAGAGCACAATGAAGAAAGAGCCACAACCATCTCCTAAAACATTCTTAATAGAAATAGAGATGGTAGAAGTTATCATAGTAATCAGATTAAAATCATATGTTTGAAAAATACTTAATAGGTACCTGTTACCAGCCTCACTGTTAGAAGGGTAACAAATAAGGATTGTATTTAATCCTCAAACTAAATTTTTAAAGAAACTAATGCTATTCTTTTTCTTTCCAAAATGCATCTCAGAGGGGTTAAATAAATTTCCTTCACCATTGTATGGCAGGGGAAGTCTTAACAATCAGGTTTTCTGATTTTTTTTTTCCCACTACCCTCTTTGTGATACGAATAATAGTGTCAAATAAAAGGGGGAAAAAAAGCAACTTATCTGGAAAAATAACAGCTTCTTTCAAAGTACTATTTTTGTTTCATCCATAGAGTAACAGCTTCAGAAAAAGAAATGTTTCCAATAAAGGAAATTTTGACGGTACTTTCTAGAAACCAGGCACATCATAATGATATTAATACACTAAGAAGAATAGGACTTGGGGCAGTGGGTGTCTTTTTGCATAGGATGGATAACATCTTGAAGTCCTAGATGGAAATAAATGTGCTTTGTCTTCAGTATTTAGAAGACAGATACAATGACATTTCCCATATTAAAAAGAAGCAGATAATTACAAGTGCTTACTTGGAATGTAACAACGTATTTCTTCTTTTGTCCTGGCCCTGCCACAGCTGTGCCCATTCTTGCCAAGTGTTCCATCTGTTACCATTGATCAGGAGTTATGTGGTATAACAATAGTGCAGCCTTCTCTTGCATTCTGGAAGAGGTGTGTGCACTTTTCAGGGGCCTGGGAGTGAAGGTTCACAGGAACTCAGTGATGCCCCCGTAAGAAGATGTGTGTTTTGATTTCTCATCATTAACAGGCCACAACTATGCTCCATTTTCTATAGCAGAATTTCCTATCTAGCTAGGCTATTCATAGATACATTCCCAAGAACCAATGGCCCTCTGGATGGTCCCTCTCTTTACCCCCAAATTGAACATTGAGGCCAGGGCTACTGACGGGGCCAATAAAATTATTTGGGGCTGGTCATCAGGGTTGCTAAAGATGTATGGACTGGCAATCCCAAAAAAAGGAAAATCTTTCGCCTGAGGGTTCATCCTGAGGGTGTCAATAGAAGAAGAGAAAATAAACATTTGATTATGAAGTTAGTTTCCCAGGGCTCCTGGAGCTTTGACTAAAAAGCATCTCCTTTCAGTTTTGGTGCCTACTTTCCTGGGGTTGGGAGAAGGGGGGTACTCAGAATTCACAAAGCAGTGAAAGGCCAGGGGCTGTCTCAGTAGATTAATCTGTAACATTTCAAGCCTTTTGCCTCAATTGGTTCCTAGACAGATACACACATATATCCAATGAAGAATGAGAAACTAAGGGATTGAAATTACTTGAATTTTTAAAATCTTGAAATTGGATATGATCTTTCAGATGTTTGTAGTTCTTGAATAGCTTCGATCAATGACAGACTTTGCCATTATCTTTGTCCCAATTTACCATTTTCTCCCACTTTCCATAGGCTGTTGGTAAGTGGGGATTACCAATACACAATGTTTTTTTGTTTGTTCTGTTTTATTTTGTTTTCTTTTTTTTTTGACATGATTCCTTTCTTTGGTGAACCTAAGATATGCTAAAGGAAATAGAATTTAATATGGATGGCTGTCGTATTTCCCCAATTCTATCCTGCAAGATTCTTGTGCATAACATCCTCGTCTAATGCAACTCTGTGTCCTCACTGTGCCCTGCAGTTCTTTAGCAGTTAGTGACTGGATGATGGATGCTTCCCAATTTCCTGACTGTCCAAACAATGTTGAGGTCATAGAAGTGATCTATGATATATGTAAGTAAGTGGCACACTATGAGGATTAAAAAAGGAGAAATAGTCCCATTGTTAAGTCATTTTATTTTGAAACACACAAGCAAGAATTTACAGCATTCATTATTTCTGTCCTGTGTCAAAGCTATTCTTTTTTTTTAAGAAGATGGGGAGGGGCAGAGGGAGAAGAAGAGGGAGGACCTCAAGCATGCTCGACGCTCAGTATAGAGCGCAACTCAGGGCTCCATCTCATGACCCTAAGATCATGACCTGAGCCACAAATCAAGAGTCAGATGCTTAACCAACTGAGTCACCCAGGCATTCCAAAGCTATTCTTAAACATCCTTTGATTAACAATCATGGGATGGATGACTCTGTGTCAGTTTCCAGCTGACTTGAGCATCTTTTTTTTTTCTTTTTTTTTTAAGACTTTATTTATTTGACACAGAGAGAGAGAGAGAGAGAGAGCACAAGCAGGGGGAGTGGCAGGCAGGCAGAGAGAGGGAGAAGCAGGCTCCCCACTGAGCAAGGAGCCCGATGCAGGGCTCGATCCCAGGACCCTGAGATCATGACCTGAGCCAAAGGCAGCCGCTTAACAGACTGAGCCACCCAGGCACCCCTGACTTGAGCATCTTTACCATGGACCCAGCCATATAGAGGGACTGACCCAACATTCTCTTTTCTTCCTCAAAATTTGTGAGAGAGAACTGACTCAAACTGATGCATGTATTTATGCCTCATGCAATCAACTCTGGCACAAGGGAGAGGCTATAATGATAAAAAGAGGAAAAAAAAAAGATGTCTGCATGTAGATTAGGAAAATGGAAGGTTTTAGAAAAACTCAAAGTTTTTCTAAAACAACTTCAAAGAAGTTGTTTCATCAGAAGATTTTGGCCAAAATGCTTTGCTGAACAAGGTAATTCCCTGATAAGGGCCATACCCCAGGAAAGCTAATCTGGCAGCAGTGAGATTTTACCCAGAGGGATGGAAGGAGTGGCAGCATTAGGAAGACTTCTGCTATAGTCCACTGTGGAGTGATAAGGTTGGAAGGAGATGCCCTACTTTACAGGGAGCCATTGGAGTCAGGAAGGGTATGTCTGAGAGGACCACATGAACTTAAGATGGCGTCAGAGAGTCCATTTGGTTTTAGCTGACGTATAGAGACTTCCATGCCCCAGCACAGGTGTCAACTCAGTTCCCAGGCACAGTGTCCTATCAGGACAATGAGACATGGCACAGAGCGTGGAGGGGAAGCTGTATTCACAGAGATAGAACAGTGAGGCAAGTGGCGGCAGACCTTGACCATCAGGAATTCCTTTACAGGAACAGGAGCCCTAGCTAGGGTCACTGTCAAAAGGAAAGAGATGTCCTAGTTTAGAAGAGTGTGTGTGTGTGTGGGTGTCCCAGACCTGATTAAGGCAGGGACCTATTTACTAGAAATGAAACACAAGTCAGTTGATTTGGTCCTATTAAAGAAATAAATCTGTAGCTTCTATTCAGAACTGGATCAGAATACCGTAAGGAAAGATGCAGAAGTGGGATTTCGTTACATAAAGATGGTAGCTGGAGTTTTAGTGTGGAAGTAAGGACAGAGGCTCAGGACAACTCTTCCATGAGGTCCATGTTGGGGTATCCCAGGAGTAACCACACAGCAAAGAGAGAAGCCAGGCAACAATTGTCCCTGAACCTAAAGAGAGAGGAGCAGTTAAGAAGCAGGGGGATAATGATCAATGTCCAATACTACATGAAGGTCAGGGAAGATGAAAAACTAAGGATAAGCTAGTGAATTTTGGAACTAGGGATTTACAGGTGATCTGAGTTTAAAATCCCATATTCTATTTATTTCTACTCCTCCCACCCCCTACAACACACACACAAATTGAGTCTCTCATTGTACCGCTCTCTCCTGTTTCTAAACACATTTAAGCAGGTAAGTGGTGTCAGTGCATTCATGGAAAAAGGAAGCACATTATTGTTCTGATTCTTGCATTCCCACATTCAGCTGCCACAAACCATTTGCATGACGTTAAGGCAACACTGGTGATGCATTTTCAAAGCAAATTGATTGATATTTTTTCCTGTGTAGTAATTTATCCACCTCAACTTATTTTCAACTCCTCTAACCTAGTTGGTGGTGCAGAAAATCCCTAGGTCAGAATTCATTCTGCTAAAAACACTAAAAGTTGTTTCCCAGCTCTGGGATTATTTTGGAAATGAGTCATGTGAGAAAGCTTGAAGATCCAGGAGAGAAAGAAAACAAACACTGGAGGAAGATTCTAGGGAAAGATCAAGGTCGTGAGATGGGGAAAACATGTGTGCAGATAAATCTAAACTAGCAGGGATGTTTGACCTTCATTAAGATGAGAGAGAACGAGGTGTGGATGGGAATAATGAAGTGTGTGTGTGTTGGGCGAAGGCCAGAAGAAAGTCATGCCCCATACAGAATTACATAAATTATGATGAAAGCAGCTCTCTTGGTGGACCAGCCGCCAAACCATTCCCTGTCCCATCAGACAAATTACACAAACTGAGGAAGACCTGTACAAGCAGAGACTGCATGTAAATTTCCATTCTGCCCCTCAACCAGTTGATTTTGTGCAGTGCACATGCTGCACACCTATATCCTTGATAGCTCTATTTTACTTTTGAAATTAAAATGTGGATTTGCTACTCAGGGTCAAGAGATTGATAGAAGGAGACTGGAGGGACATCACACATATTTAAAGTAGCCCGTGAGTCACATAGGGGCATGGAACCTTATTAAAGAGATGCAAATGAGATATGGCCACTTTTGAGCTAGGAAGAAGAGTGTCTTGTGGACACATCTGTGTCTGTGGACATGGTGGGATTGAATGGTAGGGTGAGGAGCGGAGGATTTAATGGTGCAGGTGAAAGCACGTTGAGGACAAGTGGAAGAGAGTTTGAATAACAAGAGGGTAGTCCACATGATGGACGAGGAGGTATAAGATGGATACTAAAAAGTGAGGCCAGAGAAAGCTGGAGAGACTATGGATAAGGGAAGGTCAGAGGCTGGAAGAATTGAGGAACCCGGGGAGCAGAAGCTGTGGAAGGTAGGAGGTGGGCATGCTAGCAGCTCCAAGTCTGTGATTCCAGGTACGGATCAGCTGTGGGTGATGCCGAGTCACAAGCCATGGCCACTGGATGGCTGCCTGCTGTGTCATGAGTCAGTGTCACTGCTGTGGAGAGTTTCAGGGAACTGTGACCAAATTCACCAGATGGGTGTCTGAGGCTTCAAGCATGGTTGTGGCAGGTGAGACGTTGTAGAGTTTCAGGGTTCTTGTCTCACGGAGTCAGGAATGAATCTCAGGGCGACAATAGAGTGTAATGAAGTGGAAGTTCAGTGAAGGTGAGAGCAGAAACTAAGAAAAGAGTTCTCTAGAGTGAGAGGGATCCCGGATGGGTTGCCACTGAGGGCTGTCATGGTCGTCTTTTATAGAAGACTGACCAGGGAACTTGGTAAGTTTCTTGTCAATATCATGGTGAATTTGTAATTATCACATCTATGTTTAGAACAGACATGGTGGACTTACAACTATCTGTAACTATCATGAGAACAAACAAGGTGTTCTTATAAATATCATGAGAACAAACAAGGTGCTCCCTTCTCTCTGGTTAATATCTCTGTCTGTTTCTCCACATCTAGGATTTCTGTGAGCCTGCTTAGGTAGCCCCTACCTGTCTCTCCCTACCTAGCCTCACCTCTCCCTTACTCAAGGGGAAGTCAGGGACCCTGTATCCGTATGTCCTTGTGTCATGGATTTCAGCCAAGGAGAAAAGGGATTTCATATGAGTAGAAATGAAGGAGGAAAATCACACCTCCCCAGTTGCTTTATTGACTCTGATGTGGGGGGTCTGTGGCGGAGGAGCTGCCTCTGTTTCCAGCAGCCACCTTCAGGGGAAAGACGGCTCTCAGGGAAGTCTAGGAGGAAGACAGAGTGAGTGCATTTGAAGCCTGGGGATGCAGTGCCAGATCCTAAAACCTAAAGGCCTGCAGATACATTTATCTTCCGAACGAATCCCTCTCCCTCTGCTCCCCCACAGCATCGACAGTATAGCTAACCTTTTATTTAGTTTTTAAAGATTCTATTTATTTATTTGACAGAGAGATAGGAGCAGGAACACAAGCAGGGCGAGTTGGGGAGGGAGAAGCAGGCTTCTGGCCCAGCAGGGAGCCCGATGTGGGGCTTGATCCTAGGACCCCGGGACCATGACCTGAGCCAATGGCAGACACTTAACGACTGAGCCACCCAGCTGCCACACTAACCTTTTATTTTGAATGTTGCTTCTCCCTTCCCTTGGACTTGGGACATTCTTCCCAGTTTCTAGAACAAAACTTGTTGCCCTGAAGGCTTCCAATTATTTTTAAGTATAACATTTTCACAGTCAGCTGTGGCTGAGCTGATAGGTGTCTGCCAGGAATCCGGAATAGTGCATAGCCCACTGGCATTCACATAGGGTTCCCAGGAAAACACTGGGCACAACCAGCTGGCTGGGCAGTGCCAACCTCAGGTGGTGTGGGTACATGGCTAGAGTTCTTTGCTTCTGCTGTGATATAAAGATAAAAGCCACATTGCCTATGTTTTAGTAGTTTTAAAATTAATAAAAGTGATCAGAGTCCTTAAAAAAAATTTTTTTTAATGGAGTAACAAGAATGGAAATTTGCATAAATAGGTTATACCCACACAGCGACTGCATTTCTGTTTCAAAAAAGGAGAAAATAAAATGCAGACACATTTGTGAAAATCATCAATGGGATGCCATATTTAGAATTTTATCATGTTTATTATGGAAAATACGAGAGCATAAGTATAAGAAAAAGTAATAGTTCTCTGGAAAATATGATCACTTTGCAAAAGTTTCAGAATTACCATTAAACCGCTATCCCTTCTCTGATGAAATACTCAGAATGGCAAAAACTCTTTGAAAGATACACACATTTTGTTTAATTTTCCTTCTAAATCTAGCTTCTGAATCTGTGCGCTTTAGTTCAGACAACCGAAAGGATATTTCTATGCAGTTTGAAAAACAGTGAAGAACAAACAAAATATTAGAATGAGAAAAAGGAAAACTAGCCCCCAAATCCTGGTTAATCTCACAAAACACCACCATCCCCTGCAGCTTTTTCCCTCACAACTTGCAAATACTCACCTGGTCCCTAATATCTGCAGCAAGAGAAAAACCCTGACATATTCCATTTCCATCAGTGTTTGCTAATAATGAAATGGATTTCAGAGAAAATTAAGAAGGGGGTTTAAAAACTGAAAGTGGCCCTCGTTATAACATAAGTAGAAGCCAACGCACAGGCATTCAGCGACATGAGACTAAATTGCGTCTTGTGGATACTATTTTTGGGGTGGGAAGAAGGGGAGTGACCAGACAATGTGGCTTTGGAGTGGATCCCCACCTAGCACTCTGAGGGACTGCTTCTCTCAATCTTTCTGTGTCTTCCGGCGGTGTTTCTTGAATGACTGTGTCCCGTAACAGGACAAGGTTCATGCACACACGTGTGCAGCCATGAGGTGCCTGCTCAGACTTTCACTTTTGTCGAATCTCTTCCATTCTCTCTCATTTTTAAAATGCTGACCTTGACTCACTATGTTGCTTTCAAAACCTACTAATATGTTGCCGCCATAGATGGAATAAGGTTTACTTGTGATAAGTTTTTTTTTTTTTAATTGAGGTATAACTGACATTATATTAGTTCCAGGCATACAGCAAAATGATGTGATATTTGTATATAATGTAAAACAGTCACTACAATCAGTCTAGATAGCTTCCATGGCCACACATATTTACAAATTTATTTCTTGTGGTGAGAGCTTTTAATACCTACCCTCTTAGCAACTTTCAAATATACAGTAGAGTATTGTTGACCATGGTCACCATGCTATGCATTACACCCTGTGACTTATTTATTTTGTAATTGGAAATTTGTACTTCTGACCCTCTTTATCCATCTAGTCAGGTAGCTGCCTCCCACTCTCCCTTCCCCTACCTCTGGCAACCACCCATCTGTTCTCTGCATCTATTAACTCATTTTGTTTTGTTTTGAAGTGAGATCATAGAGTGTTTGTCTTTCTCTGACTTACTTCACCAAGGGTAACACCCCTAAGGTCCATCCAAGTTGTTATAAATGGCAAGATTGCCTTTGTGGCTAGGAGGATATATATACATGACACCTTTATCATATATATGACACATTTTCTTTATCCATTCATCCATTGAGGGACTCTTAAGTAACTTTCATATCTTGACTCTTGTAAATAATGCCATAATGAACATGAGGGTGCAGATATCTTTTTGAGTTAGTGTTTCCATTTCCTTCTGGAAAATAACCAGAAGGGCAATTGCTGAATCATATGGTAGTTCTGTCTGTAAGTTTTTCAGGACCCTCCATACTGTTTTCCACAGTGGCTGCACCAGCTTGCATTCCCACCAACAGTGCACGAGGATTATGTTTTCCCCATATCCTTGCCAACACCTGTTGTTTCCTGAGTTGTTGAGTTTAGCCATTCTGACAGGTGTGAGGTGGTGTCTCATGGTGGTTTTGATTGGCATCTCCCTGATGATGAGTGATGCTGAGCACCTTTTCATATACTTGTTGGCATCTGGACGTCTTCTTAACTTCTTAATGAGCATGAGCTGATTTTTTTGTGTGTGTGTGCCTCTAGTCTTTCTTCACCTTTTTGAAGGTCCTTTTCCCCTGTCATGATTCTACCTCTACCTGCAGCATCCTATTATCATTGCCTACTCATGGGAGCATGCCCATAGGTCCATGTGTGAACAAAGCCCTCTTACCACCTCCTAAAGTTCTGATGTGGGGTTGGAGAAATGACCTCCTGAAACTTTTCACTTCACCTGAACACAATCATGTCCAGACCCAAGATTCACAGCTTGAGGGGCTGAAACTCTTTACAGACAACTCTCCAAAACTTTTATGTCACAGCTGATGTCCTGCTTCACATTCTACAGAGTAAATAAATGGATGAGGATGTTCTCATTTTCCTGCCACCAAGTCTACTGACTCCACTCCTCTCAGCATCCACACCGTGGGTGCTCAGGTCTGGAATCATGGCAAAGCACTCTTTCTCCATGCAAGGCTTCTCCCATTCTTATCCTTGGGACACCAGTCCTGCTTCTCTTCATGAATAGCTGGCACCTGGGATTGTCTTCTCCTCCCTGCATCACTGACTTCTCTCTTCCCCTTCATCCCACAGACATCCTGTAACTCCCACATTAAATCTAAACAAAGCACCTCACTTGGGAAGGCAGGTTCCTCAAAGTTTCCTGAAGAGTTGGCACATATTCGTGGTGGCCACTTCACCTCAGTTTTGTCACAGTCTGTTCCTCTGAGGCATTAGCCCCACAGCTGTGGTGAGGGTGCTCATGATGTGGTTACTGGTGACATCACGTAACACCACTGGATGCCACTTACGGGTCCTCCTCCTGTTCCTGCCCAGCAGAGTTTGACATAGCTGGCCACACCCTCTTTCTACAAAAGCTGTCCTTGCCATTTCCCTCCCATCTCACTGTCTGCTGCTTCTTCATCTCCTTGGCTTGCTTGGTGCTCTCTTGCTCTGTTATTCCCTGCAGCTCTTGTCCTTTCTATCATTAATTTAGTTAGTTTATTTTCAGTCTTCACTACTCAATGTACATTCTGCCAGGACAAGGATTTCTGTCTTTCTTTTTTGTTCCCTGATAATCTCCAGCACCTAGAACAGTGTGTGATCTGGAAGTCACTCAATATTTTGTTTGAATGCACATGGTAGTGTTTTAGACATGCGTGTTTTAAAATTTTATAAATGCTATTGTGCTATAGATCTTTTCTTTTCTTTTCTTTCTTTCTCTCTCTCTCTCTCTTTTTTTTTTTCCAGCATAACCCCAAGCATTTAAGACCACCATGTTGCTACATGTGGAGAGAATATATTGCTTTTAACTATTGCCTGGAATTCTTTGTCATATAAACATCACATTTTATTTGCCTCTTTTCTTAGGAATGAAAATTTAAATTCCCTCTAACTTGGGATACTGCATATATTGAAGCCAAGATTAGTCCTGTGAGTGTCATCTTATGGCCTGTGAATTTTTCTGGGATGGTTAGTTGCTTTTGTCAATCTAATTGGTGTAGAATATCTTTTTTTTTTCTTTTTTTATATTTCATTTTATTTTATTATATGAAATAAGTCAAGCAGAGAAAGACAACCATCTTTTTCTTTCTAATAAAATTTAAAAAAGAATTCCAATATAACTTTCAATAATTTTCATGTGTTATGAAATATTCTTTTTTGTTTTTGATTTTTCCTCCAAGCACTTAAACACATAAAATCATTCTTAGCTTATGGACTGCACAAAAACAGGCAGTTGACTGTCATGATTGAGGTAGTTGTTAAATGATGACCTATTGCTGCTTTTCTAGGAAAGACCTATTGAAGTCTAACTACTAATAAATTTAAGTGTCTTTTTTCTTAACTTGTTAGCTTTTTGGGTTCCCCCTTTATTATTTGCCTATTTCCTGTCTTTGCTGAACTGTACTTTTATTAGTTTTCCTGCATCTGTTTATGATTTTAGGAATCTCATATATTCTTAGATATTAATCTTCATCAAGTTTCTACATTTCAATGATCTTCTCCCTATCATCTGCCAAATAGCCCCCTGCTTGTCTCTCTCAGTTGAACAGATATTTCAAATGTTGATATAGTAAGTTCCAGTAATTTTATTGATCTTAATGGTTTGTGAGTGTTTAATATTACTGCAGAAATAATTCCCTACATCTGGATCACAAAGATATGATTTTGTATTTTCATCTTTGAGCTTTATATTATCTTTCATCTTTTATTTTATTTTGTTTTGCCTTTTTAAGTTTTTATTTAAATTCCAGTTAGTTAATATACAGTGTGATATTAATTTCAGGTGTACAATATAGTGATTCAGCACTTCAGTACATCACCCTGTTCTCATCACAAGTGAGCTCCATAATCCCCATTACCTGTTTCCCCTATCCCCACACCCGCCTACCCTCTGGTAACCATCAGTGTGCCCTCTATACCTAAGAGTCTATTTCTTGGTTGCCCACCCCATTTTGCTCATTTGTTTTGTTTCTTAAATTCCACATATGAGTGCAATTATCTGGAATTTGCCTTTCTCTGACTGACTTTTTTGCTTAGCGTAATACATTCTAGCTCCATCCATGTCATTACAAATGGCAAGATTTCATTCTTTTATGGCTGAGTAATAATCCATTATATATATATATATATACATATACACATATATATCTCACATCTCCTTTATCCATTTATCAGTCGATGAACATTTGGGCTATTTCCATAATTTGGCTATTGTTGATAATGCTGCTGTCAATATTAGGGTGCATATATCCCTTTGGATTCGTATTTTTTTATCCTTTGGGTAAATACCCAGTAGTGCAGTTGCTAGATCATAGGGTAGTTCTAATTTTAACTTTTTGAGGAAGCTCCAGGCTGTTTTCCATAATGGCTACACCAGTTTGCATCCCCACCAACAGTGCACAAGGGGTCCCCTTTCTCTGCATCCTTGCCAACACCTGTTGTTTCTTGTGTTGTCAATTTTAGCCGTTCTGATAGGTGTGAGGTGATATCTCATTGTAGTTTCAATTTGCATTTCCCTGATGATAAGTGATGTTGCACATTTTTTCATTTGTCTGTTGGCCATCTGGATGTCTTCTTTGGAGAAATGTCTCTTCATGCCTTCTGCCCATTTTTTACCTTTCATTTTAAAATCTTTAATTCTGCATCTGCCTTGTAGTTAGTGAAAGAGTCCCAGCTTGACTTTCATGTGAAGTGAACAGTCTTCCCCAAATCAGCTATTTAATAATTGTTCCTTTCATTATTGGTTTGTTGTTGCCACATTTATTATATGTCAAGTTTCCTGTTTTATTTCTGAGCTTGCTCTTCTATTACAAAAGAGCCTTTATTTTAACTGCCACCACAGTATCATGCTGTGTTTTATTATTATCATTATTATTATTATATTATATTCCATCTTAAAATGTTGTATGACAAGTTTCTTTTCCTAAAGACTAATTTAGCCATTCATGGATCTGAATTCTTTCATACAGTTTTAAAAATAATTTTGTTAAGCAACTGAGAAAATCCAACTGAATTTTTAATGTGATTTCATTAAATTATAAATTTATAGATTAATTTGTGGTTAACAAATATATTTTTTCTTTGTACTCCAAGATTTAAGAATTTCCTTTATAGAGTAGTACACTTTCTTTGTGAGCTTACTTCCTAGATATATATTTTTGTTTTGCTCTTGCCAATATAGAGGAATGGTCTGATTATTTTAAAAATCTGTGCTAGCAAACTTGTAACTATGCTTACTTTTAATAGTATATTAAAATTCTGATGTTTTCTATAGTTGTTCATAAACATCTATAAATAATGGACATTTTATTTAATTAAAAAAAAATCAGTACATGTTGTGTCTCCTTTGTTGGTCTCAAAGTGTTAACCAGAACTTCCAGTACCATGAGTAACAACAGCAGTGATATTGGACATCTTATCTTTCTCTTTGTGTAAAAGGAGTTCTTGGGGACTTTTGGTTTCTAGTCCCACATGTAAAGAGCTTGGAAGTCATCACTTCCATCCCACAAGAAAAAAACTGAACAAACGGAAAATCGGGAACTCTTCCTAGATCCATTAGAGAACTGAGGACACAGGGCAAATCAGAAGACAAATGGTCAGATGCACAGAATCACAACTCACCAGTACAAAGCCTAGGAGCAAAAATCCCCATACAAACAAGTCCTGCCTAAGATGAATGTAACCTGTGATTAAGAAATTGCTGGAGGTACCGTATGGAACAGATTGAGAGTTGAAAACCCAGAGGCCCAGTGTGAGGAGAGTCCCAACTTGGTGAGTTTGATCTCCAGGAATCTTGCCAGGTTCCTGCAGAAAAGATCAGAGAACCACCCTCCTCCCCCCACTTTGGCAGGGGAAGGAAAAGTAGACATTTGGAAATATATCCAAAGCTTTCTGCTGTCCTTAACAATGCCTGACCCAAGAGAAACCACTTTACCAGAGCCAAACCAACTGGGTAAAGGGAAAAATCCAACTCAAGGCTGTTAGACTTCCTGCCTCAAAAAAAAAAAAAAAAGAAAGAAAGAAAGAAAGAAAGAAAGAAGGAAAGAAAATTAAACTGAGAAGAACTTGGGAATGACGCAACCCCCAGAGGCAGAGGCTCATTAAAAGACTGATACATACTGACAGGAATATAGTTTCTCTGCCTGCCCCGTACCCTACACCCCTACATAAATAGGGATCATGTGTGATAACAGAGGAATACACTAGAAAGAACTCAGACACTAAAAAAAACATCATCTAGGGAAACTCAAAGACAACAGGAGACACAAAAACAAGGGCCTGAGGGGAAATATCAGCCTCTGACATCTATAGATTACAGCAATCGGTAACATAGTCTAACCCTTAGCCATATAAAATAAAACCACACATGAAAGGGCTCTGTGCCTCCGTTTTTCTTACCCATGTCCAGATTTCAACAAAAAATTATAAGACATACTAAAAACAAATAAACAAAAAACCCCACCAGAGTTTGAAGAGACAGAGTAAGCACGAATACCAGATTCAGATATGGCAGAGAGTTTGGAATTATCAGACTGGAAATTTAAAGCAGATATGATTAATAAAATAAGGGCTCTGACGGAAAAAGTGGCCAATGTGCAAGAACAGATGGGTAATGTAGGCAGAGAGATGTAAACTGTAAGAAAGGATCAAAAGGAAATGACAGAAGTCAGAACACTGTCACAGAAATGAAGAATATTTTAGATGAGCTCACCTGTAGATTGGACACAGTCGAGGAAAGAATACGTGTGCTTGAATAAAATGCCAAAAGAATCTTCCAAAACCAAAATCAATGAAAAAAAATGGAAAAGAAAGAATAGAATATCCAAGAACTGTGGAACAATTACAAAAGGAGAAGAAGGAGAGAAAGGAATAGAAACCCACACTTAAAGCAATACTGACGGACAATTTCCCCAAATTAATGATAGACACCAATGTGTAAACACAGGCAGCTCAGAGCATACCACAAAGGATAAATATTAAAAAAAACTACACCCAGCATATCATATTCAAGACACAGAAAATCAAGGACAAAGAAAAACATCCCCAAAGAATCCAGAGAAAGAAACCTCTTGCAGAGCAGCATTAATATAAATTATACCAGACTTCTTTTTAGAAATCAATGCGAACAAGAAGAAACTAAACCGAAATATTTAAAGTATTGAAGGAAAAGAACCACCCATGTAGAATTCTGTATCCAGCAAAATTATCCTTTAAAAGTGAAGGAGAAGTAGTCTTTCTCAGATGAACAAAAATTGAGGGAATTTATCACCAGTAGACTAAGCTTGAATGACTGTTAAAAGAAATATTTCAGGGGCACCTGATTGGCTCAGTTGGAAGAGTATGCGACTTTTGATCTCAGAGTCATGAGTTCGAGCCCCACTTTGGGTGTAGAGATTACTAAAAGAATAAATAAACTTAAAAAAAAATTTACAGAAAGAAGGAAAACTGTATAAGTTCAGAAATTCAGACATACAAAAATAAAGGAAGAACAGTAAAAAAGGAATAAATAAGAATAAAACAAAATCTTTTATTTTCTTATTCTTAATTGATTTAAGTCTGCTTTATAAGAGTAGCAACAATGTATTCAGTGATTATAGTTTATGGATAAGTGAAATGAGTCACTGTAATATTACAAATAGTAGGAGGGAGGAATTGGGAATATTTTATTATAAGTTACTTTCACTACCCAAGAAGTTGTTGTATGGTTATTTGAAAAGGAACTAGATTAGTTGTAAATGTATATAACAAACTCAAGAACAACTACTAAAAAGTTTTAAAAAGAAGTATAATAGCTATGTTAAGACGGTAGAAACAATGAAATCAGAAAACATTCTGAGTTAAAACTAGAGAAGACTGAAAAAAAATGGAACACATAAAAGGGGGACAAAGACCAAAGGCAACAAGCAGAAAACAGTATCAAATATGGTAGATACTAATCCAGCTATATCAATGATTCCTTTAAACACCAGTAGTCTAAATACGCCAATTGGAAGGCAGACTGTTGGAGTGAATAAAAAAAAATATTTTCAATTATATGTTGTCTACAAGAATCCCACTTTAAATATAGATTCAGATAGATTAAAAAGGATCAGAAAATGATCATACTCATCAAAAGAGCTAGAGTAGTTACATTAATTTCATACAGAGCAGACTTCAAAGCAAGGAAAATTATCAGGGTTGTGAAGACATATGACATAATAATAAAGGAGTTGATTCTACAAGAAGACATAACGATCCTTAATGTGTATGTGCTTAATTACAGAGATGTGTGCCAATATAGATCCCTAAGAATTACATTGTGGATTCTTTTTTTCTCATGACTTTTTTTTTTTTTTTGAGGGTTGGGGAGGGGCAGAGGGAGAGGGTGAGAGAAAATCTTAGGCAGACTCCATACCTATCGTGGAGTCTGACATGGGGTTTAATATCAGGACCGTGAGATCATGACCTGAGCCAAAATTAAAAGTCTCATGCTTAATGGACTGAGCTATCCAGACACCTCTCATCACTTTTTAGCTTTCATATTTGGCTTGAGCAACAGGTGAATGTGTCTTAGAAAATGTCTATGTATTATCTTAAACTTTATCACATGGAGACTTCGACGATAGCTCCTGTTCAGATGTAATCTCTGTATTGGAGCAAATCTACAAAACCCTAGGCATTTGGTCTCTGGTGACTGGTTTGGACATTATTTTTTCTCTATATCATTTGCTAATATTACCAGATACAGTTTACCTGGCAGGAACCTTTCCACAGGTGATGCCGTTTCTGGCTCTATCATAATCTGACTTGCAGGCACCCTGACTGTTTTTGGTAAAGATAGTGGTGCTTGCTTTACATCCCTAAATAAGATGTATATATGTCATATATGTCAGAGGTGGGTGATAAAGATGGCAAAGTTATATATTACATATAAATATACATATTTATATGTAAATAAATACATATAATATATATAATATAAATATGTGTATAATATATCTTATACATTAAAATGGACACTTTGTCTTGGTATACAGTTTTATGTATTTTAAAACGTAATAATTTGTGGAACCATGCTAGGATCAGAATACGAAACAGTTCTGTTATCCAAACAATTCCCTCACCAACTCTATAGTCAAACCTTCCCTCAACCCATAACCCTTGGCAATCACTGTTCTGTTTTATGTCCCTGTAGACATATTTGCCTTTTCTAGAATATCCAAGAAATGGAATCAAACAAGATTTCTTTCATGCAACAGAATGCCTCTGAAATTCATTCAAGTTTTTGTGTATATCAATAGTTGGCTCATTTTTATTGCTGGCCAATATTCCATTGTATGGATATATCCCAGATAGTTTATCTACTTACATGGTGAAGGAATTTGAATAGTTTCTAGTTTTTAGCTTTTACATATAAAGTTACCATAAACATTTATGCACAGGTTTCTCTGTAAACATAATTTCTGAATGCTATTCCATTCCATTGATAAATTTTTCAATTTCTTTGCCAACACCATACCTTAGCTTTACAGTAAATATTTATAGTTATTCAGATACTTTGATTTTTCCATCTTTATTTTAACTTTTTCACATTTATCATTTAGCTATTATTAATTAATTTGTTCTTATCTTGGTTATTGTATTTTTTTTAGTTCCAATCTTTCCATCTGGTTCTATCTTCTACTTCTTTGCTGAAACATTCTGTATTTCCATTTGTTTCAAGAGTTCTCACAACTGATGGTTAGATTATTCCAATGTCTGTGTGGTCTTAGTCTTAGTCTTGGTGTCTGTTGGCCCATTCCGTGTGTGTTGAGATTTTCCTAATTCTTTGTATACCAAATAATTTTGGTTTCCAATCTAGACATTTGGATGACTAGCTACTATGTACAACATATTTCAATCTTATATTTTTAGTCTGAATTTTTCCTTCTTCTATATTGTGAAAATGATTGGAAAATTGATTGTAGTTAATTGTTTAAAATTTAGTCATCCTAGAATGAAAGGCTCTGTTTGATCATAAAAGGAGAGCACACATTGTCTTTGGATTTCATCATTGTCCACTTAGTTTCTTTTTGATGTCGTTTTCTTATACGTTAGCTGAAAAAATAATTGAGTTACATTTATATCACTTATTTAGCCATTTCTCGGTTTGATGGAGTGAGGGATACTAATAGAAGCAATGGTCTTTTCACAGCAAGAAACTTAAGCCTACATTGTTTATTCTTTGTATTTGTTACAGGGGTGGTGAAAACTGGATTTCTGTTCCCTTTATTCGGATTGAATTTTATGTGTTGCTAGCCACAGGGATCTTTGTGAATATGATGCATAATGTGGTGGTGAGAAGCACTATTATCTGACTTCTTCGGTGGTGCAACTATAGCCGGGGACATGCAGCCTCCCAGTGTAGCTGGGTTCAGATGATGTTGACCTGGCACCACGTGAAGAATTCTGGATACCTTGTAGGTGTGCTATGCCTTATGTTGCCAAAAAAACTGGGGGCTCTGAGTGGGATTTTGCCACCACTGAGAAAAATAGGTAAGGAATTATTTGGCTGTGCCCAGATTTTGTATCTCTATTTGTAACTCTATCTATTACATAATTCATTTGGTTCAAAATGAATTAGTCCAGCTACAGAGGGCATTTGTCACTAAACTGTTTGACCCCTGATGTCCCCAAATGTCTGCACATTTACTTTGGAGCTCATTCTGTTTCCCTGGGTTGTGTCTTTCTCCCCATTACTAATATTTAGTAATGGGCAGCGCAGTAATCCACAGACCTACTGCAGGCTCACAGCCCTGTGGAGGTTACTGGGCATTCACATCTTCTTTGAGCCTTGGTGGCCTTGCTTGTCAAAAAATCAGACCTGTTCCTGGCTGTCTTTCTGGACACTTCCTACTGTCCAAACCACTTCCTCTCCGTGCGGACTGGCAGTCTGCCTGTCATCTGTGTTCACCGCTCCATCCTCTAGGGGCTGGCCCCACCCCAATGGGCATATCCACTTCTGGGTTTTCTGACTACTGGCTTCTCTTGCAAACAATTTCTGTTAACCCCCTTGCACCCGGCTGGTCCTAAGTTTGAACCAAGCCTTTGTTCAGTAAAAGAAGTTTCCTAATTCTTGACTAAGTATGGGTCAGTTTTGTTGGCTTTTTTCAAGCCACCTCAGTAACCCAATGCCCTGTTGTGCTTAAGGAGGAGCCCACTTCTTTCTACTTCCATCATTGCCTTGAAAATGAGAGCTCAGAGCACATCATTTTATAAATAAGGTAGATTTTCTTCTTAGATGCATTATCTTCCCCTTCTTCACAATGGAGATCATTTGTCAAGTTCCTGCTCACTCACTGAGCCCTGTGAGTTTCCTTTTTCCTGCAATTTATCCTTGTCAGCCTGACATTTTGCTACCTCTGAGATCTGCAAAATAGGGTATTTCATGGTATATTCCATTCCTATACCATTTATAAAAGTGTAAAACCTAGGCCTGGCAACACTGGGTGAGGGGCCAAACTGTTCACTTTTATTTGTCATATTCTTTCAAGAAACATTTATTAAAAATGTTAAAAAAATGCATGCTATGCTAGAATAGTACATAGCAAGCAGGAGATGATGGAAACTATAGTTACAAAGATAAAAAATCTATAGTTCCTGCCTTCTCAAAGAGAAAGTAGGTATATATCCCAAAAGTGCCATTTTCTGTAATGATGCCCTGTAAGAATGACCAACAGATGGTGCATTTCAGAGGAGGCCACCATCAGTTACCATTTGTCTAATTATGAATGAGTATGAATTAGTATATCCATAAAGCCCCACCTGTGCTCGAAAGCCCCCCTGTTGTGTCTCCAGGAATTTTTAGCTGGGGGAGTACGGATCATGATTCAAAGGGAATCCTTAGAGAAGAGGCTTCAAAAGATCTTGGCTGCAGCTCTATGGTAGGCAACATGCATGTTGCAGATGCAGGATGCGTAAGGAGTGAAGGTGTGGAAGGCAGGGGAGCTGATGCAGTGGTTCAGCTAGGGTCCCCCTGTCCCACATAGTAGCTTCTCCCTGCATGTGGCTCCCGAGCAAAATGTGGCTGGTCTGAGTTGAGATGGGCTGTAAGTGTGAAATACAGACCAGATATGAAAGACTTAGTATAAAAAAAAAGAAGGAAAAATATGTCATTAATTTTTTTTTTTATATTGATCACATGTTGAAGCATTACCATTCTGGATATATTGGGTTAAATACAAATATGATGAAAAGCTATTCCTACTGTTTGTTTTACTTATTTAATGTGGCTACTAGGAAATTAAAAATTACATATGTGGTTCAGATTATATTTCCATTGGACAGTGCTGGACTAGAGCATGAGGTCATTTTAGGGAGAGAGAAATTAGTCAGTGCATCAAGGCCATTGAATACCTGATTAAGTAATTCAGATCCTATTTTCCAGGTTGTGGGAACTCACTGATTTTTGAGTAGAGGAATAAAATAGAATACCAAGAGAAGATTAATCTAGTGGCAGGGACATATTTCAATCTCTAGTTCCTTATTCATGATAAAGCTTTGCTCCAAACCTTAATGATCATTCATTTTATAGCTTTCCAGTTGAAATTTTGCCAAAGGAAAAAATGATTTGTGTCATCATACTTATTTACTCATTTTCAGATAGATTGTTGGTAGATTAATGCACCATATTTCCCCTTATGGAAACCTTGTTACCTTTCCCCTCATCATGTATGTTGGCATAATTGCATACTGAGCTCTTTTTGATAAATCTCACCCAGTTGTCCAGAAGGAAAGTGATTCTTACTCTTTTACCATTGGTGGGGACTGGCCTGCCGCTCTTCTCCCTCAGGACAGTAGGTATGCAAGAAGTGCTTTAAGGAGAGGGTGTTAGAGTCACATTCCCCATCACAGCGTTACATGCAATTTTTAATGTTTCCAAGAAGTATGCCTGAATTTCTCCAACTTTGATTTTCTAGATATGGATGTTCTTTGCGATGAGGAGCTATATGCATATTTTTAATTATTTAAGTTTTAAATTATTTAAGTTCTCCTAGCCAAGTGACAAGTCAAAATGTGACTGTTTGCTGGGTTGAGTCTGATTGCACTGAGTGTTCAATTTAAACATATGAATTAGACCTTTTAAGTACTCTTTACCATTCATCTCTATAGGTTTTTTGTTTGTTTGTTTTCCTATGGAACCAATTCTGTGCCTGCCTCTGACCCATTCATCTGAATCCTTTCAGTCTTTCATCCTTCCTGTCTTTCTTGCCCATAATTAACTAGAACAACCTTGACCAGTTCCAGAACAATTTTAATGTGATTTCATCAAAATTATGTGAAAATTACAGCATTTGAAATCTTTGTTATACAGAAAGATCTCATTTGGGAACCTGATATATCTACCCATTTAGGATACTCAAATTTTCCTCAGTGCTGCTGTATAATTTTGTTTGCATAGAATATATGTATTTCCTACGGAATTGTATCCGTAAGTATTCTCTAAGTCTTGAAACTTTTCGAAAAAGATCATGTGTGCATGCAGACTGCATAGTGGTGTAATGAAGAACAGTTGCTTTAATATTTAATTTGTACAAGACCTCATTATGGAACTGTCATTATTTCTGAGAGCTTTTCAGTTTGTTCTTTTGCTGTGCATCATAAATCTGTAAGTAAAGATGATTGTTTATCCTTGTTTTTGCTGGCCTCAGCCTACCAATAACTGATTTTGTGGTTGGACTCTTGTGGTTCTGATTATGATTTTAAGATGTCCTTCAGCAACAACCGTCAGGAAACTGAAAGAATAAAGGTTTATTACTAGTAAGACCTGGAAATTATACAGCACACCTAAAGCCACACAGGGAGGTCATAGGTAGAGAGAGAGACAGAGACAGAGGGGCAAATAGAGTAAGCCAGACCTGAGGTTCTGCATTTATGGGGCTCCAGGTGGGGCCAGGGCTTTGAGGGCTCACTCTTTATTGGTGAATTTAAAACATAAGAGCAGGAATTTAAAGCTTGGAAAGAGAAAATACAAGCGGCTCAATTGTTCAGTTATCAAAATCAACCAAAGACCTAAAACAAAGGACCATCAGTGGGAGCAGGCTGTGAGGCTGGCCATGTGTTTGTTGGAGATAGCTGCCTTTGAAATAGATGCCTCTTTGAAATGGATGTGTCACCAGTTAAAGCTTAAGTCAGGCACTTGAATTACAAAACAGAAAAAAAAAAGCAACTGTCAGGGCTTACACTACAATCTTTTTCCTTATGTATGCCTCTTATTTCTATTGGCTTCTGGAGAGATAGGTATTGGAAAGAATAGTAACCAACAGTGGTGGTAGAAACTGGGTTGGTACTTTCTAAGACTTGTGCATGATGCCCTATTCATTGTGATTTCTTCTGTTTTACCTGATTTTCCTTTGTCATGTTAAAGTTCTACAAATTTATTACTAGTTTAGTAACTACTCACTAGAAGAAACATAAAATTTTATGAGATGCCTTTCAGAATTATTCAAAACATGCTTTTTTTCTTTTTAAATATTAGTATGAGTATTCACATTATTATTTTGTCTTAATGTTGAGTCATTCTTGAATTATATATCATGGTCACAACACATTACTATTTTAATATAATGCTAAAATAAACATGTTTAAATTATAGTCAGGATGCTCGCATACACATTTGAAGATATTGTGTTCTTTGAATTGCTTTGACTAGCTTTGATGTTAGCCTTATGTTGGATTTATAAAAGAGAACGGATGACATTCAATGATTATTTTTTAATTCCCTTTCATGATTTGGAATGGGACTTATTTCTTCATTGTAAATTTGAAAGGACATGTCTTTAACTTCACTCTAGATTTGCTGCTGTCTTCTGTGATGTATTTGTGTTCAATTGTTCCATGTCAGTGACTTTTGTACTAGAGTGTCTATTTAAAGGAGTGAAATTTGATTTATTTGTTGATTATAATTTTTTAAATCTAAAAAGTCTTTAATGTCATATATTTCTCTACATTAGTTTGTTTTTTTTATGACTGTTGCCAGAGGCGAGGAGAATAAGAGGATGGGTGAGTAGGGGGAGGGGATTAATAGGTACAAACTTCCAGCTATAAACTAAATAAGACACAGAGCAGTTATGTACCACAAAGGTGATATACTCCATAATATTGTAACAACTTTGTATGGTAACAGATGGTAGCTAGATTTATGGTGGGGATCACTTCACAATGTGCATGAATATTGAATCACTATGTTTATACCTGGAACTAACATAATGTTGTATGTCAACTACACTTCACATAAAAAAAAAAAAAAGATAAAATCTCTTGTTTTGATTTGTTCTATTTTGTTGCAGTACATATTTTTACAGCTTTATTGAGGTATAATTAATATACAACCAACTGCATATATTTAATGTATACAATTTGGTAAGTTTTTGACATATGCATACACCCAGGATATCATCACCACGATCAAGATGAATAAACATATCCAGTCCCTCCAAAAGTTTTCTGGTGTCTCTTTGCTTGTGTGTGTGTGTGTGTGTGTGTGGTAAGAGCACTTAATATAGTTCTATCTTTTTAGCAAGTTTTTAAGTGCAGAATACTGTATTAACTACAGGCAGTAGGCCGTCCAGCATATCTCTAGAACTGATTCGTCTTGTGTAACGATAACTATGCCCACGGAACAACTCCTCATTTCTCCCTCCCTCTGTCCGCTAGCAACCTGCATTCTGTTTTCTGTTTCTGTAAGTTAGACTGTTTTAGATACAGCATATAAATGGAACCACACAGCATTTGTGACTGACTTATTTCACCCTGCACAATGTCCTCTAGGTCTATTCATGTTGTCACAAATAGTAAAATTTCCTTACAGCAAAGAAAATCATCAACAAGGGAAAAGACAACCTGGAGAAAGGAAGAAATTATTAGCAAATCATATATCTGACAAGGGGTTTACTTCCAAAATAGATAGGAAACTCATTCAACTCCATAGCAAACAATAACAGAAGCAACAATAACAAATCACAGGTAGGCTGATTTGAAATGAGCAAAGGACTAAAACAGGCATTTCTCCAAAAAAGACAAACAGATGGCCAACAGGTAGATGAAAAGATGCTCAACACCATTCATGATCAGGGGAATGTAAATCCAAACCACATTGAGAGATATTGCTTCACATCTGTTAGGATGGTTATTATATCTATATATCTATATACCTATATAAACATATGCATACACCCAGGATATCATCACCACAATCAAGATGAATAAACATATCCAGTCCCCGCAAAAGTTTTCTGGTGTCTCTTTGCATATATATATATAATAACAATTGTTGGCAAGGATGTGGAGAAATTGGACCCCTTGTGCACTGTTGGTGGGAATGGAAATATTCCAAGCACTGTGGAAAACAATATGGAGGTGCCTCAAAAAGTTAAAAATAGATCTACCTTATGATCCAACAATTGCACTTCTTTGTATATATCCAAAAGAATTGTATTCAGGATCTCAAAATGATATCTGTACACCCATGTCCATTGCACCGGTATTCACAACAGCCAAGACATGGGAAGAGCCTAAGTGTCCATCAATGAGTGGATGAATGAAGGAAATGTAGTAGATGCATGCAATGGGATATTATGATTAGTTTGCTTTATGTTTTCATTAGATTTTTTTTTATATTCGGCATTTGTGTTGATTAACATGTGTAGGTCTTCCATCTGTTTAACAATATTTTCTTCTTTTAAGCCCATTCAATAGTGTCCCCTCCATTTGTGTCATTCACTTTGTAGGAGTGTCATGGAGATGTTACAGCTCTGATTTCAAGACTCCCTTTTGTTATCATTTCTCCTCCTGTTATTATTCCTGTCTGCCCTTTTTCACTATTCCACAAGAGATTGTCAGAAGTCACCTCCTCAGACTTAGTTATTCCCATTGACAATTATAATCCATAGCACTTTTTGGGGTGTTTGGCGGCATGGTTGGTTGGGCCTCTGGCTCTTGGTTTCAGCTCAGGTAATGATCTCAGGGTCATGAGATCAAGCCCTGTGTAGGGATCTGTGCTCAGCACAGAGTCTGCTTAATATTCACTCTCCCTCTGCCCCTAACCACTACTCTCTCTCTCTAAAATAAATAAATCTTTAAAAAAATAATAATCCATAGCACCTTTTGCAGGTATTGTAAATTCCAATGTGGCAATATTTATGTTTTAAGTCCATCTCCTCTTTTTTAAAATCTCTTGTCTCTTGACTTAAAAAACCATTCATCTATTTTTACTTTCAAGGATCCATATTTTCTTTATATTCCTTCAGAGAACAAGTAGATACTTTCTATCAATTATTTCTTGTGATAAATCTTAAAATTTCATTTTCAATTTATGTATGGTGTGGTATACTGATTGCAAAAGTCACCCAATTTCCCACCTTCTTCTGTGTCCATACCTTCTGAAATATTACCTTGTAGTTCCTTGCATCAAAAGGTGGGACCTATTTCTCCACCCTTTGAATCTGGGTGGAGCTTGTCACTTGCATTGATCAGTAGAAGTGAAAGCAGAAGGGACCTGTGTTGTTCTGAGTCTGTGTCTCAAGAGGCCCTGGGCTCCTTGCTTTCTCTCTTGGAGCCCTGCCTCCCGCAGGGAAAATGCCCACTGTAGCTGGCTGGGTGATGAGACACATATATCAAGTTGTGTCCATCATTCTAAGTGACCACCAGCCAACTTCCATACATGTGAATGCATCAAGGCCACAAGGACTCCAGCTGAATAATGTTTACTGTTTCAATCCATTATGTTTGAAATAATTCTTTGCCACTCATTGTGGCATCTGCTAAGTGATAATAATGATATATTTATCTCCTTTTTTGGATTCACAGGTTTTTTTTTTTTAGATACCAAAATGAAATGTTCTCCAGGGTAATAATTATGAAGAAAAGGCATTTCTTTCTGTGTCCTCTTTGTCCCTTGTAATTTGGACGGATTCTTCTTGGATCCCACCTTTATTTACCTGTCTGTTTCTGCCCCCCCCCCCGCCCCTGCATTGGCCACAGGAGTCAGGTGGACTGTCATGACATTTGGAGGGTATACTTTTCATTCCCCCATGCTGGTGAGGTTCTATCCAAGAACATTGCCCAAACTCACATGTCTTCTGTTGGAATAGCTGCACCTTGAGTCTGTATAGCCAGTTCCAACTACTGATGATCTCTGGAGAACAAAGTGGTTGAAATAACAGCTTCTAAGCTCATCCTCTGCTCCCACCACTGGTCCTTCAAATTTAAGTTTCACCAGGATTTCTTCTCAAAATTCACCAGAATGATATAGGTGCGTGGCCCCATCTGTACCACTCTCAGACAAAATATATATGTTGATGTTTCATGTTCTTCCCTACTTTCAGTTCTTATGTAAGCTTCTTCCTGTTTCTGATTCTCTGTCCTCATTTTGACTGTTCGGTGTTAGAGATGAAGAGGAAAATTAGATATATCCAATTCACCTGTCATTTGCAGAAACAACTGACATTTGTATTTTTCTAAATGGGCTTCTGGAAGCAATGAGCTCATTTTGTGGTCGCAGGCTGTGCTTCTGGGACACAAGTTAGTATAGGGTGATCCTGCCAGCACTCCCCACACCCCCTAGAGTCCTACAGTAGGTGAGCTCATTGCAGTGGGTTGGGTGCCCAGCTGGAACTAAGCACATCAGAATCCCTTCCCGGGAACTTGGATCTGTAGCCAGCAGTTTCCAGTCTCAGTTTGGGCTGGTATTTTTCATTGTTTGCATAGAAAATACATAAGACATAGCAATCAAAATTTTCACCATTTGGTATAACATTTTTAAAAAGTATTCTAAGGAAGAGGGAGAGAAGAATCGGGAGCAGAGCTAAGAATGAGTCAGAGGAAGATGTTTGGTTCTTTGTGGACTTTCAGTTGTCAGTGTTCTGAAATATGCCCTCATCATTGTAATAAACCCATCCATTTTGCAAATGCAGGCCTGAGTTAGGTTAAGAAAGAGTCCAAATATATGCCCCAAATGCAATCTCTCCTTACTTAATATCAGAATTCCCTGTGACCCGGCTTCTATGACATTTCCTTTAGTCTGGCAGTTATGATGCCTGCTCTCCCTTCTCTGGAACTTTCTGGTGACTGAAGGATCTGTGAAAATATTAATGCAGTGAAACATCATAACTCACTGTGAAGTATCACTCTAAGGCTTAAAACATTGTGATCATTCATAAAATAATTACATCCATAAAAAGTCAATACCTCCCTGAAGACTATTTCAGGGCACCAAGATTTATATGTTTCCCACATTACATGAGTAAAGTTAACCCACCTCTAGTACATAATAAGTCCAGAAGGGCCAAGGGAAGGAATGAGGTTTCAAGCACACTCCACATTGCTATTAGCCTTCCAGCTAACCATCTCTAAAAGATTTATATACAATAAATTGAACCGTCTATATTACTAGAATGGTGTTTCACAACTTGTGGGTTGAAGTGTTCCTTAGGATTTTTAAGGAAGTGTATAGGAACACTTCTGGTTCCTGAACTGAAAAATACACTCTGAGATGAACAGACCAAAGTCTGCATTTCATGCACTTCTTTTCTTTGTTCTGCTGTCTCACCATCTGCTTACTACAAGAGACGTGGTTTTCGTAATTGTTTTGCTTAATCCTTAAACCACATTTTTTTTCTTCCTTCTTCATCTGTTATTCCCAAACCTTTGGAATTGCAGACTTCTTGCCATTTACTTAGATAAATATTATAATTGTTGAGTTAAAACCTCTCTAAGTTACCATATCCTAATTTGGAAATTGGAAGCTATCATATTTACCCGATAGGACTGTTAAGAGGATTGGGTGAGTTTATCGTGTAAACATAGTTGTCAAATTCTGCTAGTTAATTTCGCTCTCCTTTTACTTGTGAGAAGGCTTCCCTACCACTGGGGATGCCAATTCCAGGTCGATTTGCTTTGTTGGTTGTGTGGACCCAAGGCGCCATGCCCAGCTGAACACCTAAACGTTCCCTGTAGAGTATCATTTCACACTCAATACTTTAGGATTTAGGTAAAGGGCGATGGGCAGGTTCTTTATGAGAACAAGGAGTGGTCAGGCCAGTGAGTGACATTTTGTTTTAGTTAATACCAGTGGCTGTTCTGAAACTGGGGTCTATCTTGGGGTCTTGGAAGAACCTGAAGCTGAGGTTAGTCTTGCTTAGAAAAAAAGTTTGCTTAATGCCCAATTGTGGAGAGGAGTGAATTTGTGTTTGGGGGTCCATAACACCTTATTTAGCTACATGTGCACCATTACATTAGGACATGTCTCCGGGAACTACTTATTTTCTTGTCCTTTACTCTAAGACATGAACTCTATTGGTCACAAAGGCTTAGATGAGATGTTATTGAAGACTCCTTTTAAGGTGCATATAGATTTGGAACATATATTGTTAAGCTACAGAAGTGTATTTACTGTTTGAAGAATCTCGATCCCAGTGTGCAAACACTGGCTCCAAAAGCTTTCTAGGTTCTGCTCAGTTCCCCAGTGAGGAAGACACAAAGAAGGAAAATGAACCCTCTTGCTGATGGTACAGCAGGTGGAAGGGTGGTTCTTTTTTTGGCCTCACTTTACCATGGCCACTGCTACCTTCCTGCTCAGGGGAAGAATACTTGGCACAAGATGTGTCTCATTTACTAAATTACTATCAGTGGTTTAGCAAAAGGTCCAAGGGGTCAGCCACTAGAAACACCAATTTGAACATTGCATCATTACGATGATTATTGATTTCTTCACTTAATGTTTATATAACATTGGCCAAGCCTTTCACCCTTCACATAGCATAAAGCTTGACAGTGCCATTTGTTACTCTCTCTAAGTAAAGACCTATTTTCTGAATAGAAATGCAACTTGATTTTAACCTAAAGGTCAATCTTATTGCTGAGACAGAATTATACATGAGGCCATCTTAAAAGAGAAAATAATCAACTATTAATTATTTAAAGTGCTTAATGATGCATGAAATTTGTTACATTTCCAAGTACATTTCTAGTTAAATATGCACAGATGATAAAAGCCCTAGGATCTAAATCAGCAATTAATTTCAAATCAAAATATATTTGAAATTCAGCACTCTCTATGCTTCTGTTTTTCAAAACCTAAAGATTTAGAAGAATCTACGCCTTGCTTTCACATTTTATTTATAGGTGCAAGCTTCAATAAAATGCACCTGTTTATATTGGAAAAGAAATAGCATATTCTTGCAAAAGCTTTAGAATTTCAAAATAAAATGAAGTCAATATCATTTGAAAGCAACCAAGTCAGATTTTGGAATATTATGTTCAGATCTCGTCAGTAACGAGATTAGAAAAAATGCTAGTAAAATATGAAAAAGAATGAGGTCACTATGTTTAAATATTGTACCTTGTGAGAGTTAGGAAAAAGTAGACATTTGAAAAACACAATTAACCTTTGAAAAGGAAAAAAAAGCCACATCCACATTAGGGAATGGGCAAACGTAACTAATGAAAATTTATAGCCCTGTAATGTTTGCAAAGAAAAAGTCTCTCTCATTTGAAATGTCAGAATAATCTCAGATCTCCTGTTAAGCAATTTGTTAAACTTTAAATGGTAATAAATATTAGATTCAATAATTGAAAAAACATGTAAAATGAGACTTCTGAAGTGCATTTGCCAAATGCCTCTCTTCATTTCAAACATCTGTTTGTTGATTACATTATTTATGCATCCTTTTAATCACTCCTCCAGCAAACCTAATGTCTCCTAGGTGCTGGGGCATCGAACCAGACTTTGATGACGCTAAAAGTAAGTCAGTGAAGTCCCTGTCCTCAGAGTCCTCACAGTCCTGAAAGTAAGAGCCATGTAAATAGACCATTTAGATGGCACAATAAGGGTATTGATGGATCATGTGTCATTGACTATGGGCTGCCTCCCATGCCAGTTACCCACACTTCTCTTGATACAACCCACTTTTACTTTGTTACAAAATAAAGGCAATGATTTTCCAGACTCATTTCCTGTGAGTCATGGCCATGGAAAAGTTTTCGCTGGTTAAATATAAAGGAAAATGTGTAGGAATTTTTGGAAACGAAAAGGACCATGTCCTTCCTGCTAAGTGGAATGCAATCATGACGGTTGAGCACATACAGCCATCTTGGATCTTAAAGTAATCTTGAAGACACAAGCCATGTTCTGGGAAAATGGTGCTGACAAGGGGAAATAGTCTGAATCCTTGATGATTATGGAAAGTCCAAACAGCCCTGGGAAGAACACCTGTCAACTCTGTTTTGTGAAATAGAGAAATACAATTCTACTTTATTTTGGAGTACCATGTTAGAGACAACTGAACCAAACCCTGATATGATGGGTTAGTCAACCGGCAACTTATAACCTACTGCCTACTCTCAACATGATTCCAGTACACCAGAGATTCAGTGGTAAAGAAAGCAGTCTCTGCTTTCCTCGTTATGTCAGAAATAAACACAATAACATAACAAAATATAATACAGAGTTAAATACATTTTATGTAGAAATTATAACGGTGGCTCCAAACATGGAGCAATAATACAGGAGAAGACACGAGGAAAGGTTTCACCGTGGAGTCATGACGGAGAAGAATTTTAATTAATAAATATTTCAGAGGCTGCTTTCAGGGAGAAGAATCATCCAGGCAGGGAGGGCAGCGTATGTGAAAGGAGGGAGACAAAGGATATCAGGGTACGTCCTGGAAAGTGTCAATGTGGGGTGCAGGGTACCTGTGGTTGAGTTGTGAATTAGGGAGAATGGTTGGAGCAAAGGCAGGAGGATACTTCATGCATGGATTCATTTTTACAGGAAGATCATGTTGATGCTTGGAAAAGTTGGCCTAGGAGTGAGATTTAGACTATCATTTCTATTTTCAGAATTAAATACACCTTTGGAACATGATGAAGATTGTGCTGTTTTACATGACATGTTGAGAAGCTTTCCAATTGTTCCATAAAAGTGGCAATGACAGACACTGAGAGTGTGTGAGGCACTCCCAAACATTTTGTATTTAGTGATTTATTTCATCCTAAAATGCACTGCGATAAGCTATAGCCTAGGTGCTATTTTTAACCCCATTTCACAGAGGAGCCTGAGGCTCAGAGAGGGTAAGTAACTTGAAAGAGGATACATGGTTAAGAAGTAGAAGAACCAGAATCTGAGTCTCTCAAAAGTTTTCAGTCTCTATGAAACAGATTCTCCCATTTAGACGCAAGTTATGATAGTGCAAGAGCTTAAATTTGTACAGTGGTTAAGGTTTAGGAAGACCAAGGTCATATTTAATTTTTACTACCATTCTTGACTTCATTCTTTGTATCTCCTTCCTACAAAGAAGCTAGGATTCAGAGAGGTAGAACCATTCATCTGGGGTCACACTAGGAGAGCGTGTTGGGGCTTGAGCTGCCAGCTTCCAACTGTAGCCTTACATCCCTGTGCGCTTGCTGGTAAGCTCAGCCATCCAAACTGCTAGTAAATCTGTCACCCCAGTATCAAGGATTATTCTCTTTTCAGAATGCCCAAAGCTATGCATTAGTGTAGCATACCTCCCAGGCTTGGTCTCAGAATAGGAGCCTACAGGCAGTCCTGTCCACAGGAGGCAGCAGCAGATCATGACCAGAGGGACCAGTCTCTTGGGCAGTTTCCCAGGAGAAGAGGCTGGTGATTCCTCACAGCAGAAGGCCTTTGGGATCTGGTGTGCATCCTGCCTTGGATGGAACTGACACAGAGGGTTTTCAGCAAGACCCTCTGAAGCCTATTTCCAGGGGTCGGCACTCTATTTTCCTGGTAATCTTTTGGAAATTCTTCATGAACTGGGAGGAAATTGGGGATTTGACCATCTGGTTATGTTAGGAGCCATCTGTGGTTGCAAAATAGCTATTGCCTACACTTCTATTTGAGAATAACTTATTTTAGAGGTACAAGTAGAGAATTCCATCTGCATTATTAAAATTACTCTGGAAAGGGAAATTTATTAATCATTTATCAGTTGGAGGTAAATCACTTAATATTTAATACTATTCAAAGGAAATTGTTTAAGCATAGTCTCCCCCACTCCCCATTGATTGTTAAGCTGGTTCTGAAGCAGTTCCAAAGTTTGTGAAAAGTTTTCCCACTAAGTTTGAGTCTGTATGAGTCTCAGAGGATCAATAGCTTCTCATCAGAATGGTGAGTTTTGCCAGGGCATTTGGACTTTTTGTAATTAAGTACTCACGAGGGGCAAAGCAACCCCTTCTATGGAAAGAGCAGTCAGGGTCAAGAGAGGGGAATGCAGTGGGTGGAGCTAATTGCAATTATGGGATCTCAGAGCAGAACATCAGGGTCTTACATTTCTGTTCCCTCCTTAGCTTCTTTTAAGTTTGAATGGGACTCTGGTGCTTCCATTTGGTCCCTGATCTCTAGTGGTTATTGGAGGATTTATTTGTTCATTCAACTAATATTATTGAGTGCCAACTCATGTCAGAAACTGTTCTGGGCATTGAGAATACAGGATACACAAGATCGATTAGCTCACCAGGGAAATTCACATGTAGTTTCAGGCTAGACAGTACCAGGAGGGAAGAAAGACATGTGATATAATAAGGGGTGACTCATGGCAAGAATGAGGTGGGAGTACTGGAGGGTTTTCCAGGCTGGGCTCCTCAGAAATTGCAGCTGAGGGAGAGGTGCATGAGCCACCTCTTTATGATAGAGGTTGATCCTATGGAAGTGGAGTGAGCAACAGGAAAAGACACAGGAAGTACAGAGGCAGAGCCTTGGGGGAGAAACCTGGAAGGATTCATTTATGCACTTCTATCACCCATAATTTAAATCCAAAGAAGTCTAACTTCATGTGCTTCCAAGTTTTGCGCACACAGGGGTGACTCTGCTGGGAACTGAAGGGGAATGCAGTGAGGTGTCACTGAGCTATGGCTGCATGGACCTGTCCCCACGTGTGCAGGGCTGGCCACAGGAGCAGCCACCCAAGTGAGTGCATCAGAAGCCCAAGTGGGTCTGGAGTGCAGCATGAGTTATGCACGCAGTTCATACCCTACACCATCTCCATTACATTTGGCTCCCGTAATACCATCTGAGGACTCCATTTTTGTGAAAACAAGAAGTCCTCACTTCTTTCCTGAAAGGAAACTAAACAATTGCCTTGTTCTTGGTTGGCCACCATAACTACAATGACCTGTTTCCTGCTATCACTGGGCAGAGACGCTCCAAAAGGTGCCCAGGGAATCAGTCCTGCAGGTCGCAGGAAAACTTGGGTCTGCCTCTGTTGTATGACAGAGCAAACCTCATCCCTCGTCGCAACCAGAGCTGATCACCCCCCTCAGCTTGGTAACATGTTTCTTTGTTCCATAGACACAAGTGACCAGGCAATAGCCCTCGATGAGTTCCACAAAACAGATGTGATTCCTTCTGGCAGAAGCATTCTTTGGGAATTAGGACCTGTAACTCCATTGAGCCTAAGGTGGGGAGATGTAGAGCTCGAATTCCTAATGTGGATTGCTGTTTTGGCCTGTGAGCACCCACCCTGCAGGTGGTGTCCCCAATGTGACCTCTTAAATCTTTGTGAGCTCTTATAGGTTACTGGACAGTTCTGTCATTTCTGCTGTGTCTGGGTGCCACAGCTGGATAAGATCAGTGCATCCCAGGGTCATCTGTCCATTTTTTCCCCTCTTTTACCATAAAACGTTCCCCTTGGTCTCGTGCAAATTGCTAAGCACATCAGGGTGGAAATTGTCCATGAGTTGACTGGTCTGATCAAATAATGGTGCTCAGCCCCAGTCTCAGCTTTTGGCAGGTGGGAAGTTGATAGCAACAGTAACCTATCTTGGATTTGATGAGAGAGAGAACAAGCCCATGACCTTGGCCTCTGTATAACTCTATTCCTGCTACCATGCCTGCTTTTGTGAATGGGGAACCATAGTGTAGCAATGCGGTGGTGAAGGAGAAGTGTTTGATGAACCTTTCTGTCCATCTACGTGTTGGGAGCCATCCTGAGAAAAATGCTTTCTGGTGGGCACTAAGTGAGACCTTAGACTTGTGCCTGCTTCCTGCCTGTTCCCACAATTCCAACCATTTCCTAACTTCCCCAGCCCTTCCTGTACTTCATCTGTGAACTTGGCCTCTTCCATATCTCTCACTAACTAGCCATGATGTTAACCACTGCCCAGGACTCTGTATTACCATGGCTCAGCTCAATTGTTTCCATATGAAATAGAGAACAAAGTGAACCTCTCTCAATACCATTCTTTGTAGGATTCTCCTCCACCACTGCTCTTTTGGGCCACCACTGAGAGAGGTTATAGTGTGGCAGAGAACATCTTCTGCTGACATCAACATATTATGTTAAGACATCTGCATCTGTGAATTGGGTTATAATTTTTTCCTTCTCTATCAGGTGGGCACTGGGAATCTCCCCAAATAAGTGTCCTTTTAAGTAGAGGCTTTCTTGAAAAATAAGTGGATGCCATGGACATCTGGGCTATCTATTAACAAAATTTACTCATTATCCCTGGATCTACATGGAGCTTTTTCCTAATTTAACATTTTTGTGAAATACTGGATTGCTACACTCACCTGACCATATGGCTCAGTGGATTTGAAAAGACCTAATTTATGGTGGGTAGTGATAGTCCTATGGTCCCTGGGCAGTCAGTCTCTTCTGGGTTCCCCTCAGCCTCTCCTCAGTGGCATGTCAAGACAGATCCAACGTCTCCTCCTCCTTCATTATAGGTCAATATTGTGTCCAGATTTCAAGGAGCCATTCCAGCAGTGCAGTAAGATCAGATCCAGGGCTCCTAGCTAGAACTTTGAATTCCAAGTTATGAATGATATACTGCATGTCACTACATTCTTCCTATATAGATTTATATTCTTACTGTTCCACAAAGGTACAGGAGCCTCACATTCTCTTCCATGTATGTTTCCCTGGTGGCTAAAATTCCTTTTTCATTTGAGCTGCCTTCTCCAAGAGTGGGTTGTGTTGAGACTTGACTGGTTTTCATGCTGGAGGCTATCTGGGGCAGTGTATTAGTTGCCCACTCTTGCATAATGAACTGCCTCCAATGGTTGGAGACTTAAGGTTGTAAAATACTGACTTTCTAATTGTTTCTTGAGTCAGGGATCAAGGCAGGCTTAGCTGGGTGGCTCTGACTTAGGCTCTCTCCAAGTGCAGTTTAGTTATCTGTTGGTGCTGTGGCCTCAAGTGAGGGCTCAGCATGGGGAAAGTCCTATCCAAAGTTCACTTAGATGGTTGTTTGCAGGATTCAGCTCTTCTCTGGTTGTTGGACTGAGAACCTTATTTCCTTCCCAGAAGTTTAGTGGTGCCTTGCCTCAATTACTTGTCAGGCATACTTCATAGGACACCTCACAACATGGTATTTGGCCTTCCTCAGAGTGAGCAGGTGCATGACAGAGGACAGCCCAACATGAAAACCATGGTCTCTTCTTAACCTTTATGTGGCTTTTGCCATATTCTATTCCTTAGACACCATCACTTGCTCTGGCCCACACCCACCCAAGAGTGAGAAGGCAAGAAGGTGAAGATTCGAGGCTATTTTAGAGACATCAGAAAGATGTGATTCTTTCATCCCATCTTGAGCACGTGAGCCTTAAAGCATCAGTGGTTGTAACAGTTCAGCAGTGAATGTGGACTGAATTCTTTGAGACTCAACTTTCATTAGCTCATATCCATGTTTATAAACTTTTAATTAGTCTACTTCTGTGCATCATAGAATAAAGTCCAATATTCTTGATTTGTCCTGGCACTTTTGTAAGTGCTTACTTAAGTCACATAGTCAATGACACAAAGGATGAAGGCCACATTATGAATTTAATGGGCCCCGGGTGCTTTTGCCTTGTTAGACCACTACTTTACACGCATGCACATGATATACATATAAATATATACCTGTGTACATTTATACATACATAAAATTGTCTTACATGACATTGGTATAATGAAAAATACAATTCAGGTTGGATTATATTCATTTTTTTCCCTTCTAGTTTAAAAAGACACTAAAACATAAAACATTTTCATAGGCTCCTAAAAGTCTCATGAGTCCTGCATGGGGTAGATTAGATTTATCATCCCTGCAGCAAAGGGAGTGCAAGAGAGAAGAACATGAAGTCAGGGCTGGACTGCCTAGGTTGAATCCAGCAGCTCTGCCACTTCTGGCCCAAACACACAGAAGCAAGTTACTTGTCTGTGTTCAGCTTCCTTATTCATAATTCATGGATTATCACCTCACCTACCCCACTGCATTGTTGTAGGGAACTGAAGGGGTTGTTACATGTGTGCAAGATAATGTAACTTTGTCAATATCTGGTTTACATCTGTTTCCTGGCACATGGAATGACTGTAGTGTCCCATCCATTTAGAGTTAGGCATGGCCATGTGACTTCCTGTGGCTGGGAAAATATCAGTAGAAATGATGGGTATCAATTTTGGATGAAAACTATCTAATTGTTGGTCTTGACTTTTTGCCTTGTCTTTATCTTCCACAAAGTTGAAGTGAGAAGGAGTTAAAATGGTGCCTTACCAACATAACATGGAAACATAACATGAGTGAAAAGTAACCTTTTTTTTTCTTTTAAGATTTTATTTATTTATTTATCTTAAAGAGAGAGAGAGAGCTCATGAGAAGGGGGAGGGGCAGAGGGAGAGAGAGAGGGACAAGCAGACTCCACACTGAACAGAACCCCATGCAAGCCTCGATCCCACGACCCATGACCTAAGCCTAAGCCCAGAGCCGGATGGTCTACTGACTAAGCCACCCAGGAACCCTGAAAAGTAAGCTCTGTTGTATTAAATCACTAAGATATCAGGGCTGATTGTTATAGCAGAATAACCGATCCTATACTACCTCATGCAATATGAAAACATGAAGGGCTGAACCTGTCACATCAACACTCAGTAAGCATTTTATATATGAGGACCCAGGAGCCTACAAAATTTGAATAATTTTCTTTGGAGTCTGATAATTTGGATTCTATGATCTACTTATGCCATGTTGGACAACTCACACATTATCTCTATACCTCTCTTTCCTTATCTGTAATATTGGGTTAATAATACTACACATTCAATAGCTTAATGTGAATCTTTAGTATGAACAAAAATGTAAAATACAAAGTGTAGACAATGAATGTTCTATTTTTCATTGTTTAATTAACACTCCATGGAAAACTGCATGGTGTGGATATAAAGACAAGCCTAGATTCTTAGGAACTATTTATCCTGGGGGAAGAGAGACACCAATGAAAATAGTAATGTACCATGCTGAGGGCTATGAGAAAGGCCCAGACGAAATAATTTTTCATTAGAAAGATATAACAAAATGCTCTAAATTTGAGTGGGATTACAATGATATAATATTTAACCTAGAAATTGAAAGACCAGGATGTGTTGGGTTTGCATAAATAGTGGGGGGAAGAAGTAAGAACACTTAAGATGGAGAGAGGATCAGTTGAGAACTGGAGAAGATTCTAGTACTTGCAGTTTTATAGGAATTATAGAAGACAGGAGTTTCAAGCGGAGAAGCAGGCTGGTGTCTGAGCATTGAGGTCCTTGTGGGGAAAGGACTCCACACAGGATCTTCTGTTTCCTGTGTGTGCCTCCCCTCAGGTGAGCAAGGTGTCCTGATGGGAGATCTGTGGGATACACTGGTCTAAAATCAAGGAAGCCTTTTGCAGATTTGACTTCTGTTCGTTCTGGGGAGAGGAAGAGGAGGGGAATCAGGTTGGTATCAGAGCCCCATCCTTGACAAGCTCAGGAGTAGTGCACATGTCCATTGCACCTTTGAGGTCAAACGTTTCACCTGTGGCTCAGGTCCTCTGCATCCCTCAACCCAACTATTTCCAAAGTGCATACATTAGTGCCCCTAGCCTAGCATCTACCACTTCAGTCTTGATAGCCTGTGAGGTCCATCACGCAGAGATCAGGCCTGATTCATTTATTTCTGCAAATCAAGTTATTAGCTCAGCAAGTATTCAATATATATTTGCTGAAAGAATCCCCGAGTGAATAATTCTTGCTATATTACACTCTGTTTGCAGGTTTATTACATAAAGAACACTTCTGATAGTTTGTGATACTGTCACTCTCTCTCTTCATAGTAATCAGTGCCTCCCTATTATCTGTTGAACTTAGTTGCAATTCCTTTCTCTGATCCGCCACACTTCTCTCATTCTGACCTCAATTACTTTTTCCTGACCCTCCCACTATAATGCTACATGAGCATTACCCATCTTGGAGGTAATGCTTTCTTAATTCCTACTGCTAATTCTACCTATTAAAATGTCTCCCATTCATCCTAGAATATTTTTGTCCAAAGAGCAATGACTTTTACTTTCTTAGGCTGATGACCACTTCTCTTTCCTAAGTTTGCTCCACTTCTTACCAACATTGGAAGCAGCTGCCCACTCCCTCCATCTTGCAGTGCAATCTGGATTTGGCTTCTGAGATGCTATATTCTCTTTTTGGTTTACTTTCAGCCAGATTAGATGTGTCCTTTGCTTGTTGCTTCCCCTGGGGTCAAAATGAAATGTTGAGAGTTCTCAGGGATCAGTTCAAAATCCTCTTCTCTGTTATAGCCACACTTTTTTTTTTTTAAGTTGATTTGGCCCAATCCATAATACCAAGCAAGGAAGATCAAGAACTGCATTATTTCAAATACACACAAGCACACTCCATCACTGGAGCCTTCCTAAGGCTTGAGTCGCAATCTCTGTTTCATCCTGGGAATGGTTACTTAATCAGGAAGCCATGCTTTCTCTCATTCAGGGGTTAAAGTTCCTCTTTGATGTCAGACCTCAAAAGATTTAACCAGATATATAAGTGGCATGTGGTACTTGCCTCTCTTAGCTATACCAACAGAGCATAAATTATTTGTCCTGGTGGGTTTCTCCAAAACTGCTTCCCCCACAGATGGTTTGAGAATTCCCTCCTATAATAGTCCATCTCCTTGAAGGAGTTCCACATATAGCACAGCCTAAAAAAATCTGCTTCAGGCACATGGCTGGACTTTCTAAATCATGCAAATTAAATAAAATGTTCATTGCATCTATGACATTTTCACAACTTCTAAAAGATATGTGACTTCCTGTGCAGAGCTGATTATATTTGTTATCCTTTTCAGGAATATAACTGTCAGTTTACCTACCACTTGGGTTTATGAAGCAGATTATGATTGCAATTTTAAAGCTATTAGCATGTGTTTAGCAGAGACTTATGTTTTACAATATTAAGCAAAATAAGTAGATTTGTAATAACAAATTGAGCTATACTTTAAGGAATTCTTTAGTTTAATAAAATATCTATGGCTATACATGGATGAAGAATTTCTTTGAAGAATCGAGTAAAACAAATAATATTTTTCATGCTTTTTTTTTTTTTAAAGATTTTATTTATTTATTTGAGAGAGAGAGAATGAGAGACAGAGAGCATGAGAGGGAGGAAGGTCAGAGGGAGAAGCAGACTCCCTGCCGAGCAGGGAGCCCGATGCGGGACTCGATCCAGGGACTCCAGGATCATGACCTGAGCCGAAGGCAGTTGCTTAACCAACTGAGCCACACAGGCGCCCTTCATGCTTTTAATTACCAATTTAATCAATTATTTTAAACATATTCCACCTCCAAAGTTTTAAATGACTTCATGATTTTTTCCCCCCATGGGTTAGAAAGAAGCCATTTAGGGAAAAGTCACAGAATGGCTTTCCAAGATCAAAAAAGAAAGTAAAAGAATGTCAGATATCCATTTCAATAGGAAACATTCATCAGACATCTGTGGCTACTGTGTGCAAATCTAGGTGCTACCTGTCACCTATGAATGGAGCTGTTGGCACCAAGGGAGGAGGGTCATCTACATGCTTTGTTCAGTTAGTAACTTAAGGGAGTCCCAGTTAAAATGAATCCCCAAGTGTTACAGTATAAGTACAGGACTTGCTGGTTACTGTTTTTATAGACAGATTTTAGTTGTGACTTAGAACCATTCTGGAAAAGCCGTGGAATTTGGAATTAGATAGGTGGTTTGGATCTTAGCTCCACACTCATGTTTTAATCTTTTTCAAAATTTTAAGTTTCTATAAGCCAGAATTTTCTCTACAAGGAAATAGAGATGATATAGTACCATCAGTGTGACCACGATACCATGTGAGGCGTAGGACTAGAGCCTGATAGGAAAGGAAAACATTCTCCAAGACCTTGCTCTGTATCACAGTAGTTAAAATTTGCCAAATCAGCAATGAGAAGAGCAGAGCAAATAGAGGAGTGGACTCAGAGTCATAAAAGTTCTGAAGTATACCAGCTAATTCATGCTACCTTGAGCATGTTTTACTCTCCGCAAAAGAACGAAAAGAGAATAGATTACAGTTTCTCAAACTCTTTTCATTCAAATACCTGAGGTCATAGAAGAATGAATGGATGATGACAGATGTGCTACTAAAGTATTCAATGCAAACTTAGATTTCTTTGAAATGTCCTGATTAACTACTAATGGGAATTTTGCTCTCCACTTCATAATATACACATGCTTTTTTAATGTGAAATGATTCTTTAATTACTTGCAAACTAAATGACTTGACTTCCTTCTCTCTTTAAAGCTTTGGGGAAAACTGATATGTCACAGAGATTTTTCTTGTAGCTTTTCAACACCTCCTCCCCCAGCCCCACCAGCCCTGCAAACATGTGCCCACAGGATTTATAGTTCCAAAGGTTGAGAAGCACTCTGTGAGATGATTTCTAAGTTCCCTCCCAGCCCTAAATTCTGTTCAATTCATTGAGTGGAGAATACATTAAAATGAAACCCGTTGGAAGATTAATCTATTAGTGGAAAGGTATAATTAAAAGGATTGCTTAAGCTGGAAAAGAACGTGGATAGGAACTAATTAACATCAACAAATTACATCCTCTCAGATGGTCAAACAAAGGGATACTCTTACAGCAAGTCTGATTATAATGGATATGACCTGATGAAGTAAAACATGATCGCAGACATTTTTTTTGCTTTGTTTTTTGTTTATTTGTTTTTTTTGCTAATAAACCCTGAGTAGATAGATAATCCTGAAGGAAATGTACAAGCCACCTTACAACAAATTCCAACAGAAAGAGAAATAAAAATGACATAACGAGGTACGTATTTTGAGCTAATTCTGTGTCTTCCTTGTGAATAAAGAAAAGCTAGTTTGAGATGAAACTAATGCATTTGCCAAGGGGCATCAACTCTGTCTTCTATACCAATTTCCATTTTGCTAACAATGAGGTAGGGAATAGAACTAGTCATGTGTTATCTGCTAATGAGACGTGGATGTGAGTAGATCCTCGGATATGTTTTCTGGTTTGGAAGATAAGCCAGAAGACAGTAGGTTATAGTGCCATGATGTGCTATGATGGAGAATACATAGTATGTGGCAGAAGCCTTTCTTTAGCCAGGGTTATTTTACTTGGTGGAGGGATGAGGTTGCTTAAAAAAGAAAGACCATGGGTTGAAATTTGAAGAGATTTTTAGAAGGTAATCACACACTAAACTATTGTTAGATAAAAATTCTTCCAATAAAAGGGAACAGATTGTGTAAATATACAAGAAATATTTCTCAAAAATATTGGAAAACATGTCATAGGTGGTAAAGTCTAACTATTTAAATATGACTGATATAAAGTGCATGTAGGAAAGCAATAAAGATGGGGCCATAAAGATGATCAGTAAAGGACTAAATCATAGGCTTTTGTGAATCTACTAATTATTTGATTTCATCCATAAGTCAATAATAGAGAAAAATGGAATCATTTAAAAAATGGAAGTAATATGCTGATATTTATGCTTAGAAAGATCACTTGGGAAACACTAAGGATGTTCTCCGGGAAGGGAGAAAGGAGTTTAGAGGTTTAGAGACCAACCAGAAGACATTTTCAGTGTCTACACAAGAAACAAGGGCCAGAATTATGAAGCTGTAAAAATGTGGACCAACTTCAGAGTTCTGTGGAGTTGAATCAACAAACTTGGTGACTAGCTCAATATAAGGGATGATGTCAAGGAAAAATTAGCCTCATGTGGCAACACTGTGTCTGACTTGCTCACTCTTATAACCATAAATTCAAACAGCTTCTGACTCATGGTAGGCATTTAGTAAATATGTGTTAATTACATTAAAGAATAAGTATGTAATGGTTTTTGTGACTTTTGATATTTATGGAGGGCATATGGGTGAGAAAAGATGCCACATGGAGTGTGGGATGAAGAGTTATAGGTTATCCAGAAGAAGTCATTCAAGAATCAGGTAGAAATAATCTAGAGAATTCCAAAGTTGTAGTGAGTTGTATTAGACACACACTATAGCAGTTAACAACAATAAACTCTAAAAAAAGTATTTTTAAAAAACCAGCTATCTGTAAGTACTAGAAAGCAAACGGAAGCAAAAAGAATATGGAGATGACCAGTGAAAGGAGGAAGTGAGTGGTATTTTCTCCAAAAGAGACTTTTGAGGGAGGACAGTGTTGAGAAAGCAGAGCTCAAGTAGAAAGCCACAGTCATTATGGCTTGACATGTGCAAGGAAAGACATTGAGGCTATTAGAGAAGCTGAAAATTGAAGGTTGGAATCCCCAAAAGGAGGGAATTAAGGAGAGAGATTCCACAAATTATATATATATAATTCCCAAAGGTTACACTAACCACTGAGCTGTGCAGCTGGAGACCTCAAGGAGCTCATTGGTTAGCTAGAATGGGAAAGCTGAAATATTGGAGCAAATACATTAGCTTCTGCCATCATAAGAGAGACAGAGTTTGGAGTTTGAATCCTAACAAATTAGAAGAGTTTGGTAAGTACCCCAGGTTCCCCATTAAAATAAACCCATTCTGATCAAATGCAAATTCAAACCTACACAATTCCAAAGTGTTAATTTCCAAAAACAGTATTTTATCTTCCTGTAAGAACGACAACTACACTCTCAGAGGAACACTGCAAAACTGAGAATCTCTATAAAATACCCGATGAATCATACACAGAGACTAGTATCTAACACAGAATTAATAGATTCAAAAGACACATAAATATATAACCTATGCTTAAAAGAAGCAGTAACAGGAAATGACCCTAAGATGACTCCAGTATTAAAATTAACAGTTGAGAGTTTTATTATTTTTAATTAAAAAAATAAGAGTTGAGTTTTAAAGCAGCTCTTATGTATGTAATCAAAAAATTTTAAATACAAGATGGTCATAATGAAGGAAGAGGTAGTCTTAGCAAAGAAATGGAAACTATGAAACACTTGGAAAATATAGAAATAAAAGGTATACTATCTGAAATGAAAAATGTCCCTAATGGAATTAATTAATTAATTAATAGTAGAAAGGATGTAACTAAAGAAATTATCTTAAAATCTTAAAATAAATCAGTAAAGGATTACATAATATCAAAAAGAGAAAATAAATGGAAATACATTTACAGTCTCAGTAACTCCATAAAACAATAGGAAGCACATTTTTGGATTGCCAGAGAAGAGAAGAAAAAAAATGATTAAGAAAAAAAATGAAGAAATCAGGTCAAAGTCTTCCCAATTTGGTCAAAAACATTCACTTCTAGATCCAAAAAGCTTCTCAAACCCCATGCAGTAAGGAAAAACCACCTCCACCAACAACAAAAACCCAAAACCTTGGTCCATCATAGTTAAACTACTGAAACCAGTGACAATAAAGAAATCTTGAAAGAAGTCAGGAGAAAAAAGATAATGTAATAGAGGGGTGTAATGATATAAATAAGAGCTTATTTCCCAACAAAATCCCTGGAGATCAGAATACAATGGAGAGACATCTTTAAGGCATTGAAAAAATAAGAATTACCAAGCAAGAGTTATATATCCTGTGAAAGTATCATTCAAACTAAGAGCAAAATAAAGATATTTTCAGATCAATGAAAGCTGATAAAATTCATTACCAACAGAATTTCAAGAGAAGAGATATTTAAGGAACTATTTAAATTGAAGGAATGAGACATCACATAGAAACTGCCAACTCAGTCCTACAAGAAGGAGTAAAAAGTATTTGAAATGTTGGTAAGTAAAAAAGGCATTTTAAAAAGTTCTTCTTAATTAAAAAAAAACCACACACACACTTAATTGGTGCACCTGAAAATTATGACATTTTTGCTGTGGGGTTTTTAAGTATATGAATGTAATATACATAAAACTATAATATTACAAAGGACTCATGTATTTTCAGTTATATTGTTGCAAGGTTTTTACATACTGCATACAGTAGTACAACATTAAATCGAAGTAGACCACAATAAGTTAAAAATGCAAAATTTAATCCCTAGACAACCACAAAAATACAAAAAAAAATGTATAACTAAAAGTCTTTAGAGAAATATTAAATGAAATATTAAAAGTATACAGTTTACCCAAAATAGGACAGGAATAGAAGAGAAAAAAAAAATGATGGGGAAAAATAGAAAACAAATAGCAAAGTGGCAAACTCTCCCACATCCATTTCAATAATTACATTAAATATAAATGAAATAAAAGTCTCAAATTAAAAGGAAGATATTTTCAGATTGTACCAAAAATCACAAGACTGAATTCTTCCAAAGAAATAGTTTAAATATAAAAACAGGAATACTTTGAAAGTGAAAAGAGGGAAAAGATATAGCATGTAAACAATCTACACAAGAGAACTGTTGTGTCTATGTTAATATCAGATGAAGTAGTTGAATTAGTTTTATATTGCTATTATAATAAATTATCACATATTTTGTGGTGTAAAATATTGAAAATTTATTATCTTAAAGTTCTATAGATTAAAAGTCTGACAGGGCTCTCACTGGGTGAAAAAGTGTTGGTAGGGCTGTATTCCTGTCTGCAGTCCATAGAGGAGAATTTTGTTTGTTTTAAATTTTTTGTTATCTCATTATTTTAAAATATCTTCTAAATGTTATTATATCTCTACTTAATGTTACTTTTTACTTTATATAACTTTTGTTCAAATTACAAAGGTAATATGTATTCACTTTTTTTTCCCTGTAAGGTACAGCAAAACAAAAATATAAAATTACATGTAATGCTCATCTGTCTTAACATTTTGGTATTCATTCACTCATTCTTTCTTTCTTTCTTTCTTTTCTTTCTTTCTTTCTTTCTTTCTTTCTTTCTTTCTTTCTTTCTTT
>NC_058414.1:5540300-5647157 GCF_002201575.2 Neomonachus schauinslandi
TTTCTTTCTTTCTTTCTTTCTTTCTTTCTTTCTTTCTTTCTTTCTTTCTTTCTTTCTTTCTTTCTTTCTTTTTCTTTCTTTTCTTTCTTTCTTTCTTAATTTTAGCAGATTAGGTGAGACTATTTTTGCTTGCCTTTCCCAGCTTCTTGAAGTTACCTACATTTGCTGAGTAATCTGTCTCCATCTTCCAAGCCCACCACTTTGCACTCCTGTCTTCATTATTCCCTGGCCACAACTCCCTCAGAGTCCTCCCTGCAGGGACAGTTTTTTCTGATTTTAAGGACCCATGTGATTGGACTGTATCTACACTGATATTTCAGTGAAATAACTCTACCACAGCTCCTTAGCTTAATCCCATCTGCAGAGGCCCTTTTGTTATTTAACATAGTCACAGATTCTGGAAATCAGGGCTTGGATATTTTAGGGACCATTATTCTGCCTATTGTAGTAATATTAATGATCAATTAAAGATTGAATATTAAAGATCAATATTAAAGATAAATAAAATATTAAAGATCAATTAAAGATCATTAGGAACAAAGAACCATCAACCATCATCTGATAACAGAGAAAGATGAAGCATAAACTAAGTGAACTAATAAGAGAAATAAGTTTATATGTACAGTTAGAAACTTTAATACTTCCTTCTTGGTGATTGATAAAACAACTAGACAAAAAAATGCTTAAGATTATAAAAGATATAAGAAAACTATCAACAACTCTGACCTAATTGACATTTATAGAACACTACACACAAAAACTGCAGAATTCATGTTCTGTTTAAGGGCACATCCAATGTTCACCAAATTAAACCATGTATTTTTTTAAAGATTTTGTTTATTTATTTGACAGAGAGAGATAGCAAGAGAGAGAGAGCACAAGCAGGGGAGTGGCAGGCAGAGGGAGAGGGAGAAGCAGGCTCCCTGCTGAGCAAAGAGCCAGATTCAGGACTCCATCCCAGGACCCCAGGATCATGAGCTGAGCCAAAGACAGACATTTAACCACTTAACTGACTGAGCCACCCAGGTGCCCCTAAACCATATTTTCTACCACAAAAGAAGTCTCAATAAAATTCAAGTTTGAAATCTTACAGAATATATTTTCTGACTTTAAAGGAAATAATTTAAAATTCATAACAAATTGTGGCATTTATAAAATACCCCCAAATTTGGGAATTTATAAACTTCTAAAATGATGCATTTTTCAAAGAAGAAATGGCAAAAGAAATCAGAAAATACTTTCAATCAACTGATAATTGAATTATAGCATATAGAGAATTATGGAATACAGCTAAATCAGTGCTTAAGGACATGTATATTTTTAAATGTTTATCAGAAAGAGTAAAATATTTAAATAAAATAAATTTCCACCTTAAGAAGCTAAGGAAATATGAAAAAATTAATCATAAAGGTATAAAAATAGGGAATAAAGAATAGAAATTAATGAATTATAACACAGAAAAACAAATATAGAATAATAACAAAGTCCAAAGTAGATTGTGTGAGAAGATAAAATTCAAATCCCTTAACAATGTGGCTCAAGAAAACCATTATAATTAACACAAAGTATCAAAACCAAGAATAAAAGGCTATCTATTCATATCCTAGAGATGATAAAAGGATCATAGGGAGTATAAAGAACAAATTAATGCCAACAAATGAGACGATATAAACACTACAGGCAAATTATTTAAAAACAAAATTTCAAAAATGGATAAAATAGAACATACGAATATTTGCATATTTTTTAAAGGATTGATCTCATAATCAAAGACCAGCTCTTAAAAAAGAAAAAAAAAATCCGGACCCAGGTGGTTTCACTGGTAAATTCTCTCAAACATTTAAGAAAGAAATAATACCAATCTTATGCCAAAAGTTTTCAGCAAGTAGAGGAAGATGGAAGATTCACTACTTATTTTATTTGACCAGAATATCCATGAGCAGCACAGCCTGAAAAAAGTATAACAGAGGGAAATTACAGACCTGTATGTCTCACGAACCTAGATGTACTAAATACTTAAATGAAATATTAGCAATCAAATTCAACTAAATATAAAAAGGTTAATATTTCATGACTCAGTGGAAAATAAAGCATATACCCACAAAAAAATCTTGTGCAGGAGTGTTCATGGAACCTTAATACATGATAGCCCCAAACTAGAAACAGCCCATTGTCTACCAATAAGAGAATGGATATAAATGGATATCAATTCATGCTCCAAGCTCAGTAAGGAGTCCACTTGAGATTCTTTCCCTCTACCCCTACCCTTGCTCTCTTTCTAAAAATAAATAAATAAATCATAAAAAAAATGAAGAGGTTGGTATAAAGGAATTTTCTGCTTTCTAAGGCCTTTATTATATTGATGGCTTTATACACACACACAAATATATATAAATGCATCAAATTTTGCACGTAGCATCTGTGCATTTCACTGAGTGTAAACTTACCCAAGGTAAAACAGTACAGATCTAGAACTCAGGAATGTGATCTCAGTTGGAAATTTACAAAGCTGTCCACACTGCTCATAGTTGAAAGCATGATTTCACCCAGGAGGACTATGCAAAGTAAGAGGAAAGGATAGCTTGGGATAGCCCCTGGAGAACACAAATATTTAAGAATGGTAAAGGAGTGGTATGTTTAAAAGAGATCGAGAACAAAAGTGCTAATATGAAAGAAAGAAAATGATAAATTGGACCACATTAAAATTAAGAACTTCTCTTTAGCAGAAGACCTTGTTAACAGAATGGAAAAGAAACCCATATAAACAGACAAGAGGAGGCAGATAGATGATAGAAAGAAAGGGAGAGAGAGAAAGAAAGGTGATAGATGTAATAGGTAAATAGAATGTTACAAAAAGTTTATATTTAGAACATATAAATAATAACTTCTAAAATCAATAAAGTTCAGGTAACCCAATGGGACAAAACACTATCACAGACATGTCCAACAAAAGTTTATCAAAATCTCCAATAAACACAAGAAGAAGCTCAAGTTTATTAATTGCCAGGCAAGTGTAAAATACAACCACAATGCAAAATCACTTACCTCCATCAGAATGAACTAAAGTTTATTAGCTGAAAAATACCAAGTGTTGGGCGGGGGCGGGGACATATTGCCACCCAAACTCTCGTACAGTTCTGGTGGGATTGTAAATTGACAGACTTGTTGGTGTTTAGTAAAGCTGAACATTCACCCACTCAATCCACCCCTGGGGAGATCTGAAATAGAAGTCGGTACATATGTTCCCCAAGACACTTGTGCTAGCATGTGTTTAACAGTCCCACTCAAGCTGGAGATGATTCTAGCGTCCAGCCACAGTAAAGTGGGTAATTAAATTGTGTCATGTTCACATCTGAATACTGTACAACAATGAGAATCAACATTGAATCAAAACATGGAGGAATCTCTCAAACAAAATGTGGAACAAGGGAAGGTCTGAGCAATGGAAAAAGATGACACACTGTCATTCCCTTGGGCAGATGGCAGTCCCTTGGGCAGATGGTAGAGGCAGTTGCTGGTCATATTCTGTTTCTCCATCTGAGTGCCCATTACATAGGTACATCTTTTTTCTGGACATTCACCTAGCTCCAGGCTTAAGAAATGCACACTCAGCTGTGTGCTGGTTAGACTTCTAATGATCTGAAACAGAGAGACTGGAGTACAGAGTGTGACCTGAGAGTTAGCCAGGGAACTAATAGGAACATTTATTTTAGACTCATCTTCAAATAATTTTTTTTTTGAAAGAGGGAGGGGGAGAGAGAGAGAGAGAGGCAGGGGGAGGGGCAGAGGGAGAGGGAGATAGGGAATCTTAAGCAGGCTCCACACCCAGCATGGAGCCCGACATAGGGCTCTATCTCAGGACCCTGAGATCATGACCTGAGTCAAAATCAAGAGTCCGACGCCCAACCGACTGGGCCACCCAGGCTCCCCTCATCTTCAGACATTCTGATTTAATTGAAGGGATACGAGCAGACAGCCAGGTTTGAGAGCCACTAGTTTATATGCTGGAAGAGAGAACAGTGACCATCTCTCAGTTCTCAGCTGGTTCACAAATGCTTTATTAGGTTCATTCTCTCAAACATCACTAAGGTGGGTATTTTGTCCTCGTGCCTCACACCTTTCCCTTCCATCCTACACACTTTCTCCCTCATTCATGGTGCTGCTATATACAATTTCCCTCCTGCATCATAACGTGGGTAGATCTTTCTGCACCAGGATGACAGCATCGTTAATGCACTTTGTGTGTATCTGTCATATATTCAGGAAAACCCCAAGGGGCTCTTTTGCTTATTCCTGAACATGCTGATCCCTTTCTCTCCTCAGAAACAAGGGATCCCCTGTGTGAACATTCAGGTCCTCCACTTGAGTGTCATCTCTCTCCATTCCATGTTCTTTGGGAACTCCTATCTCTTCCCTTCCATAAGGCTGGTCTCCTCTGCCTATAAATGATGCAGACCTGATTTTGTGACAAATGCTGGGTCCCCAAGTGGTCCAGTCATTGCTTACAGTCATGTCACAGACAGAAGTAATTTAAAAGGAATTCCAAACCTTACTAGCATCTCTCCAGGAATAGTATGTCTGCAAGAGAAGTCACAGCCATTGAAGCATTACCCAAGATTCTCTTGCTCTCCTCCTCAATTCTTTTATGCTCCAAAGCTCTCCTTTGACAAACTCTAAATATTGTCCCTCAACATTTCCTTCTTTCACTTGGTCCAGCACTGCTCCCCCCTGGCAGGGTTCCCAGAACCCCGCACCTGCTCTTTACCTTGGAGGGAGGATGAGGTGGCTCCCATCCTTCTAGTCTCCCTTTGACTCCTGACTGAAGGCACTCTGAGGATGCTGGCAGCTTTTTCTTCCTCTCACTGCTTTTCGTGTGATTTCCAGAGAATGGCACTTTGGAGAATTAAATTCTCCTCTTCCTTCCATAAAATAACACATTCCCTCAAAGCTTCTACCAATTTGATTGTCAGACACCTTTACTTACCCATTCATTAGCAGTTCTTGCCCTCGTTATCTTGATGCCTTCATAGCACGCTCACAGGTGCTCTACCATAACTGTCTTGTCCAGGTCACATACCGTGTCCTCATTTGCTTGCAGGTTAGGTCTGCAGCCTCCTCATGCTACTGTCATGTCCAGTTTGCTCTCTTGGCTTCTGGGACACCATTCCTCCTGGCCTTGTTCCTTTTCCTGCGCCTCTGCTCAGAGCCTCTTTGTCCTTTTCTGGCCCCTCTCCCTCCTGCTGCTTCCCCAAAGAGCTGCTCTTCATGCTCTCACATGTTGCTTCATTGTCTGCATGGTCACCTACTATTCTGTTTGAGAATGGCTCTCTTATGTTTTGTCTCCACCTCATTCTTGCTCCCAAGTTCTAGCTTCTTAATTCCCTTGCCTGATGGGCACCTTGGCTGGTGTGTCCTTCCCGCATCACAGAATCCATGTGACTGCAGCTGAGCCCACCAGCCTTTCCCAATGCTGTCCTGTCCTGGTGGCTCTGTCTTCTATTGACGATATCATTTCTATCATGCAAGATCAAACACTTTCTGATTCTGCCCTGTTTTCTCCAAACATCTGGGCAATCACAAAGCCTTTTGGTGCTTTCATTTTAGCATATTCTTCCTGGTTGGTACCTTTTTTCACATGTTACACTCTTGTGGTCCCTTGTTATTTCTTACCAGAATTTTTAAATATTAAAATAGGTCCTTGTGCCCATAATCCTCGATTTGCCCTGCTCATCATTGTTGCTTCAATATTTCCTTATAAAAATTCTAATCATGCAACTTTTAGCTCTAAATATGTGTGGCAAATCGGGTGTTCTGGGAAGCAGGCTCTGAGGTGGAGTCTGGAGGGTGCAGGGCATTTATTAGGGACTGCCTCTAGGATCAGCGCCTGTGGAAAGGGGCCAGGGAAGCAGAAGGGGGTGAGGGAGACGACAAGATGCAACACAGTTTCAGCGCCAGCCTCACTGACCCACAGAAAGCTCTGGATCTATGATGCCCCTTAAAAGAGATCTCCTTTAGTTTGAGATGGCCAGACCCTACTACCCCCGCACCAGGCAGTCACTGACGCTGGGCAAAGATTTTCCCTACGTGATGCAGTCCTTGAAGGTGCTAGTGGCTGGAGGGTCTCTCTCTGTTGCCAACCCTCTTAGCAAGTCTGCCATTGAAGGGGGAACTGGAAGGACACCAGAGTTCTCAGTGGCTCCCTATTACTGACAGGCTACAATTCAAGCTCCTTAGCCAGAAGGTCATGAGCATCCATACCCTGGTGGTGATGCTCTTCCAGTTTCATGTCTCCTGGTCTCTATTTATAAGGTCTGGACTGCTGGCTGTCATGCTGAGTGACTCAGTATTCCATCCATGTGATATACATGTTTCTTCGCTGATTTGCACATTCTTGCCCATTTTGCTAAAACTCCCTATTCCATCATTTCTTTAGCTAAAAATCTTATTTTTCGAAGTTCAGGGCGCCTGGGTGGCTCAGTTGGTTAAGCGACTGCCTTCAGCTCAGGTCATGATCCTGGAGTCCCGGGATCAAGTCCCTCAGCGGGCTCCCTGCTCGGCGGGAAGTCTGCTTCTCCCTCTGACCCTCCTCCCTCTCATGCTCTCTGTCTCTCATTCTCTCTCTCTCAAATAAATAAAATCTTTAAAAAAAAAAAAAACCAAAAAACAAAGTTCAGCTTACATGGTCCTGTGTCCTAATTCCTCCCTGAGATTTACATATTACTCTTTTCTCCAGTTAAAACCTGTATGGACCTTAGTAAAATAATAATAATAATAATAATAATAATAAATAATATTCAGGTCTACTGTGCTTGCTACCATTACTATCACTGTCACTATTTTCTTGCAATTTAGTAGGACCCTTCTGTTTCCCAAGTGCTACATTAAGTGCTGTTATGTTCTCATTTTTGTAACAGTATCCATGCTGTCTTCCCTGAAGTGTGGCCGGAAATAACTGCATTCACAGTGGAATCCAGCCCAATGCCTGGCTCACAGGAACAAATCAACAGTAGTTTTCTGAATGACTGAATGTCTAGATAAATGTTATCCAATAATATGTCAGTACAGACTTCTTTCCTGTACTACTGCTGTGCTGGCAGAAAATGATCCTTGATGGCTGAGGAATAATTGAAGGTCCCATCACAGGTCTGTAATTTCCAAAGCATTATACACTTTTATCACAGTCTTTATAGAAACGATGGTAATCTCAAAAATAAAATTTTGAAGTGCCTACATGAGAGCCCCCTCTGCCGATGGGAAGCCAGTGTGAGGTGTGGTTTTCTTGCTGTGTACCCCAAAACAATGACAGAAATTTGGGAAAAGCATAGATGTGGAATCAGGAATAGCTTAATTGTGAAGTGCAGAATCATCCCAGTTTCATGGGCTGAAATTCCGTTTCAAATTTAATATTGAAGATCCAACGATCTTCCTTAGATCTTTCCAGCTTCCTTGAAGAAACAAATTAGAGCTTAGTTTCTTGAGCACAAAGAACACATTTTATTTGAGTAAGCTGATTCTGCCCTTCTTACTATTGAACCCACACCCTCTCCTGCTTTCCCTTTGAGAAAGAAAGCTGAGAACACATGCTAGGTAAGGTGTTAAAATTATTTAGTAATGAGGACGCATGTAGAGTGGGGGTTGTGGAGAAAGAATGAGCTGAAAAGAGGGATGTGTTCTAAGTTAGCATTGCTAAGTTGGTTTTGTACTGTGAAAAATAGCATGCATCAATTATGCATGGATAATATTATTGCAACAATAAGCTTATTCAAGTTTATACCATTGTAAAATGCAATATGTAGCTCATTTTTTGTGTGGGAGAAAAATTCAATGTTTCTCAAGGCACCTAGGTACAAAAATGTATTTGAGGTCTCCTTTGACCTTATGGAAATTCCCCTTCAAGTTTACAAGGAAAAGATGGCTTTCCCTCAACTGGCCCTTGTTTCCAATTCTTCCTTAAAAAAGGAAGAATTGCAATTTTGATTTAATCAAATAAGGTGCTAACAATGTTCTTAATAGAACAGAAATCTTGTAAATAATAGATCAATGGAACAGCATGAATCTACCTTTGTCATTTAATGAATCCTTAGAGGGGAGGGAAAAAAAAAAGGCAAATTTAATTTAATCAGTTTCCCAGAGCACAATTTGCTATTGCCCTTTCATTTATGAAAACTATTTTTAAAAGTTTCTTTTAAAAATCACTTCATGGTGTGTTTTCAAACAGTCAAAATATCAGCAATTTACAGCATCCCCTGTTCTTTAGCAGTGTGAATGTTTAAAATAGCTACAATTAATGTGCTCATTAGGAAGGGAAAGGGGAGGAAGACTCGCACAGGGCGGAATCATGCCCCAATCTAGGTTTTAAACTGCAAGTAATTAACACAGGGAATTGGCGCGCTCATGTATCTCTAATTATGGCCCCCCCCCTCCCCAGCCACCCTCACTGAGAGTCCCAGAGCACTTCCCTTGGAAGGTGGCGCTTGCAATGCCTGCTTCCCCCCACATTGTAAAATGCACTTGGCAATGGCGGTTTCGTGTCATTATTCAAAACTACATGAGAGATAACTAACTTGTACTATTCTGCATGTTATACTGAGCCAAAAATAATATTAGAACATGAAGGGATGACTTTAAAATTGACCAAAGGCTAAAAATCTTGTAGGATTGTCTTGAGGTGGAGTACAATGAAGCTACGTAAGGAACACACACACAAACAGGCGCGTGCGCGGCCATGCGTCCCTGCACACACACGCAGATGTGGATCCGGATACATATTTATAGCGTAGCTGCAAAAGACACATCAGTGTGAAATCTACTTCACTCTACCTTCTCCCTGCAGCCTTTCTTAGATAGTTTCGCCCCATAAGCTGCACTGGCCACAGGGACCAGCCTTCCTTCCTCTTTTTTGCCCTTCACCTACGCCATCTCTGGTTCATCAAATAAACATTTTTATTTTGACAATGATGGCACTGTTTGCATTCTGTCCTGCGGTGATATTTATGTCTCCCATGGCTTATCTATAGATTGATTATGAATGTGGAAAACAAATCTGCAGTCTTTACATTATTACCTCTCAAGCTGATGGAATGAAAAATATGGTTCTTAGAGCCACAACTAGAACAACTAAAAGAATCCCTGGAAATTGTGGAGGGGGAGGTCAGTGTTTAAAGCTAAATATCATTTTTTAATAATATGATGAATAGGTGTTTTATGAAATTGGTAAACAAGATATGGGTTCAAACATGAAAAGAAGGGGCGCCTGGGTGGCTCAGTCAGTTAAGCGTCCAACTCTTGATTTCGGCTCAGGTCATGATCTCAGGCTCATGAGATCGATTGCCACATCCAGCTGGGCACTGAGCTTGGAGTCTGCTTAAGATCCTCTCTCCCTCCTTCCCTCTGCCCCTCCTCCCCCAGGCTTATGCATACTATTTCTCTAAAAAGCAAAACAAAATAAAAAAGCATGAAAAGAAAACTGGACAGCAATGATGGTTCTCGTTGTTTGGTGTTGGGAATGGGGCCAGGGATAAGGAATGGGTTGAGTGTCCACTGCTTTTCTTGATAAGCCCTTTGTCATGCTTTTATATTTTACCCATTGCATGTATTTTTTCCTGCATAACAGAACCAATGTTAGGCTAGAGTAGAGGGTAGAGAAGCAACTTCATAGAGGAATGTGCTTATTTCTCTGACGTTTCAACCTCTTTTTCTCCTCCATTGGTCATGTAGGTTTGGTGCTGGCCCCAAGGGACACATCCCTGAATCAGTCATCAGAGAGAGCAGTTTAAATATTCCCTTAGTTCTAGCTACATTAAGGTGCTAGCAGTAGCTCAATTAAACATGAATCTCAACAAAACAAGCATATAAATCTATCACTCCAAACCCAAATTCAGTTTCTCTAATCACCTTTCCTTTAACCAAATTCCCAAACTGCCCATGGTTACTCTAGCGCCCCAAGAGGCATTGGGGAGAAGTGTGAAGAGTGTCAGAATGGAGGGTGGCAGGGATGTCAACCTAGCAGAGTGAATTTATTTTATTTTGGCAAATTTCATGAAAACATGTGGACAAGTGAACAAGTGGGTAGGATGTGTCCCGGAGACCTTGGAAAGAGTCATGCACATAGAACCCTGTGAAGTCTTAATTTCATTTGTTTCATGGTGACTCTGCCTCTGGATGCCAATGTACATTAATTTGTGGTCATGGAAATGACATACAAAGAGACCTCCCTGATTCAGACAGAGCTCTACATCCAAGAAAAGAAAAAGAAAACCTTTTGAAGCATGTCTGGCCCTGCCTAACAAAGAGTCATCACACAGAAACTCTGTGTTTTCTCTCTGTTATATATCCAGATAAATTACCACCTGATGTTCAATCGTGGATACCGGTCTTTCTATGCACAGTGTAATTTCTTCAAACATTATTTTCTGATATTCTGACTTAAGTTCAGCAAATCTGGATTTTCATGCATCAGATACAAAAAGTTATTTCCACTCATTGTGGGCCTTGCCAGCCAAAATTTTAGCTTAAGTGGGATCTCCATCTTTATTGAACAGATTGTGAAATTATGCAAATACATTACTGCAGTGACTTTCAACCCTTGCTGCAGAAAATCTCTGGTCTTCCATTCCGAATCTCAAAAATAAGGGACCATGAATAAATGGTTTTTAAGGCATCAAGTCCTGTTCTAATATTCTGGTTTTGATCTTTGGCCAATCCCGTGCATTTGAATAATGTTCGCTAACATAAAGTGTAACGTCTTCCTTCCACTAAGAGTCAAAGAAGAATAAAGGAAAAAGGGTGGGTTTTATTCACATCCTGAGTGATTACGTGCTCCCTTGAGCCTACTTCCTCATTTATAGAATGCTGTGAATGATATGTAATCTATATGCATATTAGGGTTGCTAAGTGAATTTATGGCATAACGTGCTTAGTATGGCATCTTGTACCTTTGTTTAATTATTAGCTGCTTTCATTATCCTCCTCCTCCTCCTCATCATCATATCAATCAACCGGAAGAAGAATTACATTTCTTTGTTCTCTGGTCCAAGTGCAGCTGGGGAGAGCAGCGGATCTTATGCGTCAGCAGAAGACAAAGGGTTTGCCTGAGCAACTGGCCAGCCGTAAGTGTAAGTGCAGACGTCTTTATGCACGTGTCTCTCTAGTCATCCTTGAGAATGCAAATAAAGATAAACGAAAACCACTTTCTTCCTAGGCCCCAGGAGCTAACTCGTCTGTGGAAATGAACTTCCATTCTCTCTGACAATTAGTTCCACTCTAAAATATGATAATTCTTTGAAGGCACACCATGAGAGGAAATATGGCACGCTCCACGTTAAGCAAAGGAAATATACGGTGCTGCCGGAGACATTAATCTCATTTGCTCTGCACCTGATTTTTCACCGTTGGAATATTGCAGCAAAGCTCTGTGCTAAATCTCAAGCAATTTAGCTCAGCAAAGTATATTAGTTAGAGCCAACCCAAAGCTCTACCTTATAACTTCCTTTCAGTGAAGTGATATTCAGATAGATAGTCTGAGGCCTAGACTCGGAACTGAGATGTTCTGCATTTTCTGTTTTAACAATATTATATGTGAATAAAGACAAGCCAAAAAGGTACCTGTGGCCCGGACTCTTCCTCCAAAAACAGTAAAATCTTAAGTAACTTTTATACAGTCGGTGCCTTTTCCCAAAAGGGAAATCTACCGTGAAGAAGGCTCATAGATACAGGTTTGATGAAAGGTAAGAGGGTTTTTATGTATGTCTACTTAGCTCTGCAAAAATTGTCTTATGTCTTTTTCCAAGGACACAGACTTAACTGAACTATTGTTTTATTGAATGCCATTAAATACCATGGCCCCATAGTAGACTCATCTGGAACTCGTGTGAATCCGCAGCCAAAGGTTTTGTTAGAATGTTTTGCTGATTCAACCAATTACCTGCTCTTCCCTCGCCTTTATCACCCGTCACTCATCCATACAGGACTGTACTGGGTTGAATCGTGTCTCTCCGAAGCACATGTTCCCCTAGAACCTCAGAAGGTGACCTTATTTGAAAATAGCATCTTTGCAGATGTAATTAGTTAAGATAAAGTCCCACTGGAGTAGGGCGGGCCCTAAGTCCAATGTCTGTTGTCATGCTGAAACCACATGAAGACACAGAGATGCACACACAGGGGAAAGGAGCCTGTGTGAAGGTGCAAGCCAAAATGGGGTGATGCAGCCCTGAGCCAGGGAACACCAAGGGGTGTTGGCCACCAGAGGAGCTATAAAGAGGCAGGGAAAGATCACCCCAGAGCCTTCATAGGGACCACTTGCACCTTTGTTTGGAATCTCTGGCCTCCAGAACGTGGATAGAATAAATTCTGCTCTTCTAAGCCACTCAGTTAGTGGTGCTTGGTTGTGGCAGTCCCAGAAAACTAACCCAACACTGTGGCCATAGGTCCACAGTAAAAATTCTGGGTCAATACAGTTTTCACCTCTCTAGACCACCGACTTCAGATCTGACAGTCAGCCTTGTCTTAGCCGTGAGGTCTCCAGGAGGAGTTAGCACAATATATATGCACAATAAATCTTTCTACCCTTAAAATATGACAGCAGATTCATCTCTGGAGCCACGCATCAATGCTTTGTCTTGTGCACACTTCAAATCCTCTTCCTCTTCTCTCCCATGTATACTGTGACCAGCTTGGCTTAAATGCACCCACCAGTGCCTCACCTTAGGCCTGCCCCACACCACCTGACTTCCTGCCAGAGAGCTTCTCTGAGCCTAACATGGGCTGCTCTGGAATGTACCAGTTGCCCCCCAGTAAGGGGGGGAGTCAGCGCCCATGAGGCACGCTTAGCTAAAGTGCACTGGAGTCAATGAATAAACAGTTTCCCTACTGTGCTATCTTAGGTTCATCTCATAAAACTCTTCAGTAAGTGCTGACGATAGAGGACTAGTTGCTTCCAAAGAATGGAAAATTGGATAGCACATGATTTGGTTGGCATGCTTTCCTTCCTGGCTTTCCTCCATCCCTCGCAGTGCTACCCAAAGAAACCACCCACACACATGCCTCGGATTCCACTCTGCGGGAGAGCCCAGGCTCACAGTTTGTACTAGAATTAGCCCTAGTAATTAAGACTTTATAGGCCTGTTAAGTAGGAGTTCATAGCTGGATCATTCTCTAGTGAGGAAGCAAAAGAACCCCTTGCTGGAGTTAAATAGGTGGTGGTAATCCCGAGCACAGAGCACCACCACTGGTGCCCATCACCTGTGAGGTCTGGGAAGAGGTTAAATTAGTAGGTGAAGAGTCAATTGTATGTTAGCTGTGGCATATGATCAGTATTGGGAAGAGAGGATAATAATAATTTTAAGAATTTTGAAATTGGTCAGAAGTCTTGGAATAAAACATGGTCCCAGGGCAGCCACCTAAAGACTCAAGTGTGCTTTGAAAGCCAGAAGTCCTCTGTGACCATGTTCAAAGAAGACCCTTGTTTCCTACAGCTCCAAAGAAGACCATGGTGAAATCCAAACCCAGGTTCTAACTGAAACAATTTCAGAGCCACAGAAGAGATAGACTTCCCAGCCGCGATATATATCCTAGAGCAAAATCAGGGCTCTGATTAAAAACAAAAGTGGAATATGAGACTTTAAATGGGAATATTTGGGAACAAAAATCTGAGAATCTTGAATCCAGATTCCCTTGAACCTTCTGTGAGTCAGAGCAGCCCCTTCTAGAAAGTAGCAGCCTCCTTTTGTTTGGAGATATCAAATGAGGAATGTGCCTGTAATTTGAAAGAGACACTCTTTAAGATGTATCCTACTATCCCTCATTGCCTCCAGGCCTAAAACCAACCTCAGAGCTCAGCTCACATGGGGAAATGCAATTCCAGCTCTGGGAGGGAAGAGCTCACACACAAAAATCATTGCAGGAATTATCCAATATATGCCAACAGGAGTTGTTGGAACACATGTGGAAGAACATATTGAGAGTGTTGGACAGGGTGGGGGAATAAAACACTAAGGCAAAATAAAGGAGAAATTTTTAACATGGGGGCACTCATCCATGACTCAAAAATCAATGATCTGACTTGAACTCATGGAGCTGATCCTAATAGCTGTTGTAATGTAGAAAACCTACAGTAACTATAGTCACCTACAGATGGAGGTTCATTAACCTCCCTGGTATAGTATTGAGGATGGGGTCAGAAAACTAAAGGAGGTAGCAATGTTAGAACGGATGCACTGTGAGATCAGGAGTCCTCCTGGATGATTCATGAATTAGGAGAACCCAGAGGCTCAGTAGGGACTGTCGTCTTTGGGCATACACTGACAGAAGGATATAATGACATGGGGTTCCAGAATGGAATGGTAGAAGCCAAATAGTTGCACTAAACTGCAAAGAGGCCAAGTGGAAATAATGACCAGAGTGAACAGCAATCAGGATCTGTGGTGGAGGCTCATTGATCAATGAGTGGGAAGGTCCAAATAGGATATTGCTTCCCTTACAAACAAATGGAGAATTGGTGAGGAGAGAGAGAGAGAGAGAGAGAGAGAGAGAGAGAGAGATTTAGAAAGGGAGAGAAAGAAGAGAGAGAGATATGGAGAAGGACAGAGAGCTGGAATTGGTGATCAAAAATTGAGTGCTTGCTTCATTTTCATAGTGAAGTCAATTCATAGACAAAAGGCCACTGATTAAAGGGGAGAATAGACCTCCTTGACGAAGGACTCTGCACGTCTTCACAGTAAAAAGGATAAGCATCCCCTAATACTTACCAAAGAGATTTGCAGCCACTTACCAGTGTAACTGTGTACTAGTAAACTAGTTCATGAACTAACAGATATGATACTTAAATACCATCATGAGCCTCAAATTAGGTTGGGATCTAAAGGGGGCTAGGTGTTGAGTTCTGGCCCAAGTCCATGTCCCAGCGATCCAGAGCATCCATAAACCTGGTTATAATCCCATTCCTCTAGAGTGTAATGGAGATAGATATAGATATACTTATAGCTGGCATAACCTTCATATTGGTCCTTTGACTATGGAATAAAAGTTTAGGATAGGAAGGACCAAAGAGGAGCTTCTGCAACATCCCCACCTTCTCAAACTGATTGAGTTAATTGAAGAAATATATTGGGAAAAATTTTTAAAAAATGAGAATGTGGATGGGATAATGAAGGCCATACAAAATTGCAGAGTTTTGTGTCTCAAGTTAATACCCTCCAGAAAGCATTCACCATGATGAGATAGACAACAGTTTCATGGACATGATCTATTGATTAATATTGCTTCAGACTAAGGGACCTATTTTATGGGACTGTACCCATAGAATCTACTTATTGTAGAGTATGGGCTGATAATCCAATATAATGGTGGACTAGCCTGCTTAAGTCTTTTATTTATTTTTTTAAATAAATAATGGCTCCTTGCCCAGTGTGGAGCCTAACGCGGGGCTTGAACTCACAACCCTGAGATCAAGACCTGAGCTGAGATCAAGAGTTGGACACTTAACAGATGGAAACACCCAGGTGCCTCTAGCCTGCTAAAGTCTTAATTAGGCACCAGCTTGGTAGATGGGTAGGAGTGCTCTCCTCTGAGTTGTGATATTTATATTGGACCAGGGACCACAGTGGCACGTTGCTGTATGGCATTATGGCACATGGTGTTGTGTCTCAGTAAGTAGAATGCACATATCTGGGTATCACGGGGTGGAAATAGGGTTGATCTCTCTCGTCAAGATTTCCAGTGACCCCTTTCCAGAATATCAATATTCCATTCCTCCAAATTTAGCCTCTGTCCTAGTCTCTGAAGGGAAATCCTTTTACCAGAGGGTCCAGTGAGGCTTCCATTGAATTCGTTGCTACCACCTGCTCGATTTGGTCTCCTGAGGCCAGCTGACAAGCAGACAAAGTTAGAAGTTACTACATTAATGGGACTCATTTACCCTGGTTACTCTGAGGGTTTAGGTTTGTTACTACACAGTGGTGGTAAGGAGGAATCTGTGTGGCATCCGAGGACTCCCTTGGTGTTTCCATGCTACATTAAAGAAGTGTATGAGAAACTGCAGCAACCATGCCCCATCCACAAAAATTTAAGGGCTTAAAACTCTTGGAGTAGGTTTAGTAAGCAGGCTAGGCCTGTAGAGGAAGCGAATGAATGTCTAGTTTGTTGCTAGACTCATATATAGTGAGAGCAGTAACTGTAGCTTATTCTTCTCCTAAGACCCTTGAGTTGAGCCCTTGCATAACTAGTATCTGGCTCCCACATTGATCAGGCAACAGAACTCCACTTTGGAGCTGGTTTCCTAAAACCAGCTCTCCCAGAATTCGCAGGCAGGAAGTTCATTGAGGAGTGCCCTGGGGCTCAATTCCTGTGAACGAGTGACATTGAATTGGGCAGAGGAAAAGAACTGAACTCTAACACAATCTGCACAAAATCCTCAGCAGATCCTATGGATCTGGGATGGTCATTCAAATCTGGACAAGGAGGGTGAGTTGCTGGATGGACATGGACAGTCTGTCTCTGGGAGGCCCCTGGGGAGGGACCGTGACATGGGTCAAGGTAGTGTTTGTCAGCTCAAGTCAATTCCCAGAGCAGGACTCAGCTGAGCCAATAGCCTTCAGTTCTCCTGGCAACTGAAAAAATGGGCATGTCGGTCAAGAAGGAATGATGTGGGCGGCACACCATGGCATTGACTGCACAAAGGAACTTCGAGAACTGGAAATCCCAAGGAAGAGAAAGAGCCCCAACTCTCAAAGCACACAGCATAGTGACACCTTCACAAGCAGTTACAGGTAAAGACTATAGGCCCTGGAGGGAAACGTCTGAGGCTTGAATCCTAAGGACGCTGCCTGCTACCTGGGCAACGCTGGGCAAGTTATTTCAGCCATTGTGCTAAAGGTTTATTTTCTGGTTGTTTGTTTTAATCTATAAAACAGGGGCTATGGTTCAGCTTACCTCATAAGGCTATTACCTGGATAAAAAGAGTTAATATTTGTAAAGCACTTGCCATCAAGTAAGCTCTGCAGAAGGATTTGTTAATTAATAAAAATGAACCCAGGTGATAGCATTCCATGGGAGCCCTTACAATATAAGCCAAAATATAAGGATTTACATAAGCAGATCTGTGGGCATCACGGGTTAGGAAATATTAGATTATAGAGAAGAAGGACTTTTTTAAAGGAGCAAAAATGGTGCGTAAATTATCCTGTTTCATATATACATGATAATTTAGAAGTTATAATGTATATTATATTGTAAATAGTGTATATTTTGTATTTGTAATAATAACTTAGAAATTATTGTGTATATTATATTATATATCATATAATGTATATTTTATATTTATACATGATAATGTAGGAATTATCATGTATAAGTATAAAATTTAAATGTTTTATATTAAGATACACATACAATGACACTTAGCATATTTCATGTAAATCTTATGTATAAATATATGAATAATTATACAAATTATAATAATCCTGATAATATAAGCAAAGAGAGTTTGGGGAAATATCCTTTTTCATCAAGAAGAAATAACACTTAACATTTGTTTTTTAGCATAGACCTGTAGCAATACAGACTGAAAGAAAAGATGTTTTTACCTTATCCAACAAAATGTATGACAAAAAATGTATGTATAAAAGAATAATAATTTTAGAGACGGTGATGAAAATTCTGCCATAGAGTTTCGGAGACTCATCCGGAAAGTCTGGTATGTCTTCAAACACTGCTCCTGTTTGTTCGTGGAATTTCAAGCACAAATAAACCAGCAGCTGTTTTGCGGAGAAAACTCGGCGTCACACACCTGTTCATTCCCTTCTCAGGCTCCAGTGCACTGCTCCTCTCCCTTTAATTTCCCACCATGCGCAGTGGCCCCATTGGTTCGAAGATCTAGTCTGCTTTCTCATGTATAAAGGCTTTGATGTATCAGCCCCCAAAGGTTTTTCTCATTACTGAATTCCCAATAGCGATTTCTCTACACTGTAATTGAATGGCACTCTTAGGAGCAAGCGTTCAGGGCACACAGTGTCACAAAGCTAGGTGCATTCTAGAAAAATGAGGAGGTGATGTCCATTAAAGCAGGGGATCATGGACAAATATATTCCCTAAGGTGAGGGCAGACAATCAATAGCCGAAATGGGGAAAGTAGGTCTCAGTTGTGTGCTGATTAAGAAAGGATTTAGATCCTTCCTGCCTAAACCAGAGTGACCTGTGGCTCCTAATTAGTAAAAGCCATCCATGCTTTTTTTCCAATGGGCAATTTTTCCAATGGACCTCCCCACATCCCCAAATCTCCGACCTTCACCCACACACACACGAGACAGAGAGAGAGAGAGAGAGGGACGGAGGGAGAGAGAGAGAGAAGTACCTATCACTCCATTTATTAATACTCTTCATTATTCAACATTGATACCTATTCAAACACTGAATGGATTATTTGTTTTTAATATGTTTAAATTAAATTTAATCAGTGATAACATTTCAAATGATATAGATCAATTACTTTTCAGGACAATTTCTATGTTTTCAACTAAACATTCTGAAAAAATCATCCTCAAGGATCTACCCTTATGTATAATAATGGCTGAATTCTCTTAAAAAATATGCACTGAACAGTGGCTGAACTAGTGGGTTGTAATGATGAGAGTTCATATTAATTGAATCACTGAACACATATTTAAAGGTGCCTAGGAGGTACCGGGTATTCTTTGGGTGGAGAGCAGGCAAAGGCAAACAGGTCCCTCCTTTCCACCAGGAATATGAATGCCAGGCAGAGTAATGTGAGTGCTCCAGAGCATTGTTCTGCTCGTGTGAATGGAGCGCACAGGAGAGAAAGCCTCCTGGGGTTCATATGTGTTACTGCAAGTGCTTATCCAAATGCATGCCTTATCATTTTCAAGATGATCATTTTTAATAAATTTATTTACTTAATTTTAAAGATTTACTTATTTATTTGAGAGAGAGAGAGAGAGGAAGCAGGAGGGGCAGAGGGAGAAGGAGAGAGAGAATCTCAAGTGGACTCCATGCTGAGCTCAGAGACTGATGAGGAGCTCTATCCCACGACCCTAAGATCATGACCTGAGCCAAGATCAACAGTCAGACGTTTAACCGACTGTGCCATCCAGACGCCCCTCAAGATTTATTTATTCACTTGAGGCAGAGAGAGAGAGAGCAGGGGGAGGGGCAGAGGGAGAGAGAGATAATCTCAAGCAGACTCCCTGCTGAGTGCAGACTTCCCCTACAGCGCTCACCATCGCACATACCCTCCCCTGAGGAGGGGCTTGATCCCATGACCCTGCGATCATGACCTGAGCTAAAATCAACAGTCAGAGGCATAACTGACTGAGCTACCCATGTGCCCCTCAAGATTATCATTTTTATCCTTAGGATATTTATTGCAGTAATGACTAAAATTGAAAACCAACAGATGAGAACAGATGTTAAACATAAAAATTCAACTGAGTAACCTTTGGTAGAAAACAAAAAGAAATATTTCATTACAAAGGAGTGTAATAAGATATAATTTCTAAGACTGAATTCATGCTTCAATCTCCACAGTTAGTACATATCTTCTGCTATATTCCTAAGTGAAAACTGTTAATACTATTAATTCCGTATCTGTGAAACAACTGTCTGCCCCTTTCCCCAGCCCCTGCCACCATTCTACTTTCTATAGCTATGATTCTGACACTTTAGATGCCTCATATGAGTGGAATCATAGAGCATTTTGTCCTTTTGTGGTTGGCTTACTTCACTTTGCCTAATATCCCCAAGGTTTATCCACATGCTCAGCATGTGATGGGATTCCCTTCCTTTTTAAGAGCTGCATAGTATTCCACTGGGTGTATGTGCTGCGTTTTGTGCATCCATTCATCCCATCAAACCATTTTTACAACTTAATTTTAATATAGTTTATTGGGTTTTTTTTGATTAATGCCTTTTGATTTCAGGATATTTGAAAAGTATAAAAATGAATAAATACTTTATATGCTGTAATTCTATTATCCATTGATCACTCTCACATTATTTTACATATTTTCTTCATGCTATTGAAATGTATATGTACATTTGTCTCACAATATGTACATTTGTCTCATAATAAAATAAATATATATTTGTATGTTTATGTAAATATATGTATAATATAAATATGTAAATATATAATAGGTAAGTATGATATATATATGTATATATATACACATACATCTATAATCTCGATGCTGTTGTGTTTGCCCTAGTTTATGAATAAATTTTTCATGTGTAAGTGAAGTGGTGCTACTAGAATGTCCTTAACCATTCTGGAGGATATCAGATAGGGGGCATTTGCTGTGATAGCCTAGAGAGAGCAAGAGACAGAGACAGAGACAGAGAGAGAGAATGGGGAAGAGAAAGGATGGAAGCATATACTGAGTGATGGCAGGGGAGACATAAAGAAGTAATGTTTGGGGAATGCCTGGGTGGCTGGTTGGCTGGCATCTGCCTTCAGCTCAGGTCATGATCCCAGGGTCCTGGGATCGAGTCCCACATTGGGCTCCTTGCTCAGCGGGGAGCCTGCTTCCCTTTGCCTGCCACTCACCCTGCTCATGCTCTCTCTCTTTCTCTTTCTGACAAATAAATAAAACCTTTTTTTTTTTTTTAAAGTAATGTTTGAAAGATAACGTCTTTCTGTGTATCCAAATCTCATGGTTTCTTTATGGTGGTCCACATATATTCACATACACTTCTTGTGGTCCCCAGGTTTTAAATGTTCTTATTAAAATTTTAAATAAGATTCCTTTGAAATATAATTAAACCAGTAATTAGTGTGAAGAAAGCTTATAAACTTTTGTATATTTATCTTTGCTAGGGTTTAGCTGCTGCGTTTTAAAATTATAATAGCATCATTTATACTTTTGGATTGTTTAGGAGTATAATCTTCTTAATAAGTGGATCACCATTTATATTTTGGCTTTGCTACATAAAAATTTCAAAATGATATTAAGTAATGTTGAGAGTAAATGTTCTTGTGTGTTGGTTTCATTTAGCATCCCTCTGATATTTTTTGAGAAATTGTTACTCTTGTTGCTCCACGTGAAACTTGTAACAATATTTGGAGCCGTGATTTAGCTTTTCTTCACTTGCAAATTGATGCAGTTATGAAGACATACAACAACAACAACAAAAACAAAACACTTAAAACCTGGAACTCAGAAAAAGATTGTATTAAAATTTAGCTTTCTGACAAAATGTTCACTTTCCCGAAACAGTTTATTTATTAAGACCTTGTTCAAGACCTCACCTTGTTGTGCCCACCACTCCTAGACTCATCTGTCATAAAGTTTGTCTAATTCCGGTTTCCAATCTTGAAAGATGAGCATTTTAAACTACATAAGCCCAGAGTCTGAAACTGCCTAGCTATCATCTCTTAACAACATCAATAAAGCTGCTTTAATTGGCCAGATCAGTGGTTTAGTCATTCTCTATATTCTTTATCAAATAGTAAAATATATGTCATAATGTGGAGAAAACAGTACATCTTTAAGGAAGATGTTAGACGTCTTCCTAAGAAGGGGTCTTCGGAAGAGAACTTTGTCTGGCAAATTATTTTGATCTGCCGGTAAAGGATGGTGGAAGCCAACGCACGCTAAAACAAAAAAAGAGAACATATAAACTGATTTGCAGGTGAAAAAGAGAGAAAAATTTGCTAGTTGAAAGAGAGTAAGAATAAGAAAAAAAAAAAAGAAGGGAAGAGCATTGCGAACTGGAAAGATAAGGAAGAAACAAGGCTGGCGTGAGGGAGAGGATAGGAGCATCCTGAGGGTGTTGAAGCACATGTTAAGGACAGAAGTGCCCACACTTCCATGAAGATGTGCACCCGTTGAGTGAAACCCAACATCTACGTTTCTCCTGAGTACTTACCCAAGTCTATTGATTTTGCTGACGATTTCTATAATAGAATTTCCTGAACCTCATTTTTGGGCATAGTTAGCGCACATATCTCCAGACATTTGTGGGGGTGGGTGTGTTAAATGCTTTCAGACCTTTGCAAGGTGTGCAACTGGTGTGGTGGTGGAAGGTTCATTCCAGAAACTGCAGACTGGTGAATCAATGACACACCTGTTCACACAGACTCCCTTCTTGTGCTACTGCTAACGCTTCTCTTTTCCATCTTCATCATCTTCCTATTGTTCCTGTTCATAAATTTTCCTTCTCTGCCTTGTTCTTCTCCTCTTATTTTCTTTCTCTCCTTGTCTTCTTTCTTCTTGTTTTTTATTTATTCAAAGGAAATTAACTTATTCATTTTGAAGAGGATATGTTCTCTTCTCTACCCTCCACTTCAACGAGAGCCCTTAATGTACTTGATTGAAAATTAAGAACATTTGCATTCAGAGAGCATAACTATTAGGACTGAGAACTAAGTCATCTTTGTGAACATGGCATTTATATTTGCTCTTGGGAATTATTTCCCAGGAAGGTAAAGCTATAAATCAATAAGTAAATTATAATTTGCTTTAGAAAATTCTTCAAAACAAATTTATGTGAAGAAACAGGTTGCTTCTGGGTAAAGAACTCTCCTATTAGAATAATATATTGTTCATCTGGCCAAACTGTTCACTTTTGAACAAGAGTTTACTTATTAAGGCTTCTTTCATGACCCTTGCCTTGGTATGTTCACCAGTCATAATCTCTTCTGCCATGAATGTTACCCAAACGGAAACAGTATAAAGGACAACACCACTCCACTGTTTAGTGGCTTAAATTGTCTAACTATCCTCACTACAGCTCCCTTTTATGAGACATTGCCAAATCCTAGTCTATGCAGCGGTCCCCCTTCCTGTAGGATGCAAATAGACACAGCTCTGCTTGATCAACTGGTTATCCTGGTGCTCGCTGGTGTGTGTGTGGGGTGGGGGGCATTGATAGTCCATGTCTTTTCCTGAATCTCTCACAGACTCAAATGAATTAGGCACTTCCTCCAGCCCTCCACCTGCCTCATTTCCTAAACCCCAGACTCACCTTGGCAGTGTTTAAGTAAAATTATTCCAATCATCAAAATAATGTGAAAATTAGAAATAGTCTATAAAATAAGGAATGGAATATCCACAGGGACATCATCGTGTGCTCTTATTTTGGCACATTTTTATCTATTTTTCCTCCATTCTATGTTTAAATTATTACATTTATAGTGTAACTATATATATCCTGACAGTCCCTCTCTCTGCCTCCCTCTCTTTAGGAGATAGATGATAGATAGCTAGATAAGTAGAGGAAGTAGACTGTGTTGCTTCAGACTCAGCTTTAGTGTATTGTCATAAGGACCCTTCCCTCTGGCTCAGGGGTGGACACATTTCTTTCCTCCCAAGGCTTAGGCTGCGAGGGCCACACGAACTCTGCTCCAGCTACCTGATTCTGCCACTGCAGCACAGAAACAGCCATAGAAAATACGTAAACCAAAGAGCATGGATGCCTTAGAACAGAACTTTTTCTACCAAGACAGGCAGCAGGCCAGATTTGGCCCCCGGGCCATTGGTTTGCTGACCCCTAATTTAGCTCCACTTGCTTCTCCAATTTGGTCAGCGAGGACACTGGGAATCTCTTGGGTCCCCTGGCCTAGCCGCTCGAATCACCCATCTTTTCCCTCACTCACGGAATATTCAGAATCTCAAGCAAAAATCCAAACTATTCTCAGTTGTCTTCTGAGCAAGTGTCCTGGGCTCCAGTGTGCAGGTTTGAAGAATCTCCCACCGGCAGCAGGAGGAGAAAAATGGCAGAAGGAAAAAGCAGAGGTCAGGATCAGGTACCTGTGCTTTGTGGAGCAGGGCAGACAGAGGAGGCTCTTTTCCAACATGATGGGAACACCTAAGCTAGAGGACTATAAAGACTGGGGGTCCTTGGGTGCCTGAGTGGTCAGCTGGTTAAGCATCTGCCTTTGGCTCAGGTCATGATCCCAGGGTCCTGAGATCTCCCTCTCCTGCTCCCCCCTGCTTGTGCGCGTGCTCTCTCTCTGTCAAATAAATAAATAAATAAATAAATAAATAAATAAAATCTTTTAAAAAATTAAAAAAAATAAAAATGACTGGGGGTCCTCATGTCCAGCCCCTCCCCACGGAGTTGGGCGCTGCGAGTGGACAGGTGAACTAGCCCAGCGTGTGTTCTTTGGTGGCAACCACAGGTGTAAGGAGGGGCCTTGGAGAGCGGTGTTGTGCATCGGCCAGGGTCTCATGCTCTAAGTACACGGCTGTCAGAGGAGTAACCTGAGTGCACACTTACGCTTTCCTTTAAAACAATTATGACACTGCCACTTCTATTCCAAATCTCGAATGTTCGGCTTTAAAAATTGACCTTTCTCATTTCTCTCCTTTCTGAGATTAATTCTTGTGAATAGTTTCGCTTTGTATTCTCATAATATCTTGGTGAGTTCATAAAGCTCTAAAAGACTTGCCAAGGGATGACCATATTGATGTTTTCTTTTAGTTCACCTCATCAGTTTATTCTGGAAATGCAGGACACAGCAGGGTTCACGCTGTTGTAGTGGTGAACTGATCTCTTGTAAAGCAATACTTTTGAAAGCAAGGTCCTAGTGCTCGCAACCTCACCTTCTGGATGGTGTTACCTGGATCTCAGACCCAGACACTGGGCAAATAGCCAAGTATCCAGTTTAATCCATATTTCAATCCTGGCCCCTCCACAGAAATGCATCCTTCTCACCAAAGACCTCATGTCCAGAGAATAGATTTCTGATCTATCACTCATCCGAACCCCACCAGAAAGGGCAAAGAATAAAACCCATGCAGACACACATCCACACACACCTACACTCACTCGTTTCCTGTGCCCCTTTTCATGATGGGTAGGAAGCAATGCTTAAAACGTTCTGGTGAAATATCTTAAAATTATGGTTACTGTGACACTAAGCTGAGCTCTCACTGGCAAAGATTTTTATGTTGGTCAATTCACTACTACTCATGTGCAGAGCAGTCATTGCTGAACTACGCTACTGGTTAGTCTAGTTCTTCTATATGGAATCACTGCTGCATAGAGACACAGCCGTGACCTAGACCTTAATCTCATGTGTGGAAACATGAACAAGAAAGTGTTGTGCTGTCTTCTCATACAGTGGTCCTCTTCAGGGCAGTGCCCCTCTTCAGGGGGTACTCCCCTTCAGAGCAGTGCTCCTCTTCAGGGCAGTGCTCCTCTTCAGGGGGTACTCCTCTTCAGGGGGTACTCCCCTTCAGAGCAGTGCTCCTCTTCAGGGTGGTACTCCTTCTCAGGGTGGTACTCCTCCTCAGGGTAGTATTCCTTTTCAGGGTGGTACTCCTCTTCAGGTGGACTCCCCTTCAGGGCAGTGCTCCTCTTCATGGGGGACTCCTCTTCATGGGGTACTCCTCTTCAGGGTGGTACTCCTCTTCATGGGGACTCCTCTTCAGGGTGGTACTCCTCTTCAGGACAGTGCTCCTCCTCAGGGTGGTGTCAGGAGCATAAGTGGTACATGCCTGAATACTTCAAATGCGAGTTGACTGGTTTCCTTGACAGGCAAACTAAAAATAAAATATTGTGAAGCTAGTGGAAGTTGAAGGCCACTTGTATTCTGTCACAGTTGAAAAGATGAAAACACTTTAAGTCTTTTTGGTTTCAGAGATATGGGGCAGAGAAGCAAAAAAAAAAAAGTGTTTTTATTATTTGAAACTGGAAGGAAATAGAGCAAATATTTCAGACTGTAAAATAACCGCTTTGTTTATTTCACAACTTCCCATTTATTCTTTGAAAGTATTTTTTCAAAAATTTCTGTTTTTTTTTTTTTTCTCCATCCTAAAGATCACAGTTTCTGACAAAGAGAAGCTGGACCCACCCTGGCTTCCATGGCTTTCTGGTTTATTAAGTTGAATATTGTCAATACATAATTATCTCTGTAGACATGAGGGAGAAAAGAGGAAATCCTAAGTTACCAGGTTCCTTGCTTGAGTGGTTTTGCTTTTTTTTTTTTTTTAATTTTTTTTTAATTATTTTAAAGGTTTTTTTTTTTTTTTAAAGATTTTATTTATTTATTTGAGAGAGAGAGAATGAGAGACAGAGAGCATGAGAGGGAGGAGGGTCAGAGGGAGAAGCAGACTCCCCGCCGAGCAGGGAGCCCGATGCGGGACTCGATCCCGGGACTCCAGAATCATGACCTGAGCCAAAGGCAGTCGCTTAACCAACTGAGCCACCCAGGCACCCGAGTGGTTTTGCTTTTTGTCAAAACCATTAACAAGTTATTTTGGGGAAATATTAAGAATGGACAACATTGGGGGGCGGAGCAAGATGGCGGAGGAGTAGGAGACCTGGATTTCGTCTCCTCTCAGGAATTCAGCTGGATAGGGATCAAACCATTCTGAACACCTACAAACTCAACAGGAGATCGAAGAAAAGAAGAGCAACAACTCTCTCATCAGAAAAGCGACCACTTTCTGGAAGGTAGGACGTGCGGAGAAGTGAATCCGAGGCGATATTTGGGAGGATACACGGCGGGGGAGGGGCCTCCGTCGGCCGCTTCTGGCAAGTGATAGAACCACGGAGCACAAAATCGGAACTTTTAAAAGTCTGCTCCGCTGAGGGACGTCACTCTGGTGGCTGAGCGGGGGATGAAACCCTCGCAGGACAGTGTGGTCTCAGGACCCTTGGGGTCACAGAAAGACCGGGGGTGACTGAGTGCGGCAGAGCTCCCAGGTAACGGTGCGGGGACCCGGCTGCAGAGGCGGAGCCCAGGTGCGGGCTCTCAGCTCGGGGTTGCCATAAACCGTGATCCGCGGCACAGTCGGGCCCCTGCTCCTCCAGCAGGGACCCAACAAGCGGCAGATCCGGGGAGACTCACCTTCCTCCCCCGGGAGGAGCCGCGCGGGAGTGCACCGCAGGGATCTGCTGGGTTTGGAGACTCCACCCGGGGTCGGGTGCCAGAGATAGAAATGCTGGTCACAGGCCGGGTGAGCACAGAGTGCGGCTGGAGACCGGGGAGACGGGAGTGACTGACGGCTTTTCTCTGGGGGCTCACTGAGAAGCGGGGCCCCGAGTTCTCGGCTCCTCCGCGGCGGAGATTGGGAGGCCGCCATTTTCACTCTCCGTCTCCAAAGCTGTACGGAAAGCTCGCAGGGAACAAAAGCCCCGGAGAGCAAACCCGAGCAGATTACATAGCTGGGAGGGGGCAAGGGCGGGGCAGTTCTGCCTCCGGCAAAGACATTTGGAAACCATGGCAACAGGCCCCTCCCCAGAAGATCAGCAAGAGCAGCCAGCCAAGACCAAGTTTACCCATCAATGAGAACGGCAGAACTCCAGCTCTAGGGGACTACTGCACATAGAATTCATGGCTTTTTTACCATGATTCTGTAGTCTTTCAAAGTTAATTTTTTTTAACTGTCTTTTTTTCTTTTTTTTTCTTCTTTTTGAATTTTTCTTTTTCCCTTTTTCAACCAACATCTTATCAATCCCTTTTTTAAAAAAAAAAACATTTTTATTTTTCATTTTTAGAGTCATATTCTATCCCTTCATAGTAGTTACCCGGATTTTTGCCTTCTATATATAAGTTGTTCTCTCTTTAAAATTTTGAGATAGTTTTTTCTAACAGATCAAAATATACCCTAAATCTCTAGTATATGGTGTTTTCTATTCCCCTGCCTGATCACATCCTCTCCCTTTTTTTTTCTTTTTTTAAATCCTCTTCTTTCTTTTTTCAAACAACTTCTTATCAATTCCTTTTATAAAATTTTTTATAATTTCCATCTTTACAGTCATATTCCATCCCTTCATCATATCAACCCTTATTTTTGTACATATATAAGTTTTTCTTTCTTTAAAATTTTGGGAGGCACTTTCTTCTAAAAGACCAAAATACACCCCAAATCTAGTGTGTGGCACTGATCTATATACCAGCCTGATCATATTTGATCACATTCTGGTTCTTTTGTTGTTGTTGTTTTGTTTTGTTTGTTTTTGTTTTTATCTTTATCTTTTTCTTTTTTTTTCTTTTTCTTTTTTCTCTCTTTCCCTTTCTTTTCCCACTGCTTCAGGTTTTTTCTGATTTGTTTAGAGTATATTTTCTGGGGACGTTGTTACTCTGCTAGCATTTTGTTCTCTCATTAATCTGTTCTCCTCTGCACAAAATGACAAGACGGAAAAAATCACCTCAACAAAAAGAACAAGAGGTAGTACCGACTGCCAGGGATCTACTCAATACGGACATTAGTACGATGTCAGATCTAGAGTTCAGAATCATCACTTTAAAGATACTAGCTGGGCTTGAAAAAAATATGGAAGTTATTAGAGAAACCCTTTCTGGAGAAGTAAAAGAACTAAAATCCAACCAAGTAGAAATCAAAAAGGCTATTAATGAGGTGCAATCAAAAATGGGGGCGCTAACTGCTAGAATAAATGAGGCAGAAGAGAGAATCAGTAATATAGAAGATGAAATGATGGAAAATAAAGAAGCTGAGAAAAAGAGAGATAAACAACTACTGGATCACGAGGGCAGAATTCGAGAGATAAGTGATACCATAAGACGAAACAACATTAGAATAATTGGGATCCCAAAAGAAGAAGAAAGAGAGAGAGGGGCAGAAGGTATAATGGAGCAAATTATAGCAGAGAACTTCCCTAATTTGGGGCAGGAAACAGGCATGAAAATCCAGGAAGCACAGAGAACCCCTCTCAAAATCAATAAAAATAGGTCAACACCCCAACATCTAATAGTAAAACTTACGAGTCTCAGAGACAAAGAGAAAATCCTGAAAGCAGCTTGGGAGAAGAGATATGTAACCTACAAGGGTAGAAACATTAGATTGGCAACAGACCTATCCACAGAGACCTGGCAGGCCAGAAAGGACTGGCAGGATATATTCAGAGCACTAAATGAGAAAAATATGCAGCCAAGAATACTCTATCCAGCTAGGCTGTCATTGAAAATTGAAGGAGAGATAAAAAGCTTCCAGGACAAACAAAAACTGAAGGAATTTGCAAACACAAAACCAGCCCTACAGGAAATCTTGAAAGGGGTCCTCTAAGCAAAGAGAGACCCTAAAAGCAACATAGACCAGAAAGGAACACAGACAATATATGGTAACAGTCACCCTACAGGCAATACAATGGCACTAAATTCCTATCTTTCAATCGTTACCCTGAATGTAAATGGGTTCAATGCCCCAATCAAAAGACACAGGCTATCAGACTGGATTAAAAAACAACACCCATCGATATGCTGTCTGCAAGAGACTCATTTTCGACCCAAAGACAGCCCCAGATTGAAAGTGAGGGGGTGGAAAACCATTTACCATGCTAATGGACACCAAAAGAAAGCTGGGGTGGCAATCCTTATATCAGACAAATTAGATTTTAAACCAAAGACTGTAATAAGAGATGAGGAAGGACACTATATCATACTCAAAGGATCTATCCAACAAGAAGATCTAACAATTGTAAATATCTATGCCCCTAACATGGGAGCAGCCAATTATATAAGCCAATTAATAACAAAAGCAAAGAAACACATCGACAACACTACAATAATAGTGGGGGACTTTAACACCCCCCTCACTGAAATGGACAGATCGTCTAAGCAAAGATCAACAAGGAAATAAAGACTTTAAATGACACACTGGACCAAATGGACTTCACAGACATATTCAGAACATTGCACCCCAAAGCAATGGGATACACATTCTTCTCTAGTGCCCATGGAACATTCTCCAGAATAGATCACATCCTAGGTCATAAATCAGGTCTCAACCGGTACCAAAAGATTGGAATCATTCCCTGCCTATTTTCAGACCACAATGCTTTGAAACTAGAGCTCAATCACAAGACAAAAGTCAGAAAGAACTCAAATACATGGAGGCTAAAGAGCATCCTACTGAAGAACGAATGGGTCAACCAGGAAATTAAAGAAGAATTAAAAAAATACATGGAAACCAATGAAAATGAAAGCACAACTATTCAAAATCTTTGGGATGCAGCAAAGGCAGTCCTAAGAGGAAGGTATATAGCAATACAAGCCTTTCTCAAGAAGCAAGAAAGGTCTCAAGTACACAACCTAACCCTACACCTAAAGGAGCTGGAGAAAGAACAGCAAATAAAGCCTAAACCCAGCAGGAGAAGAGAAATCATAAAGATGAGAGCAGAAATCAATGAAATAGAAACTAAAAGAACAGTAGAACAGATCAACGAAACTAGGAGCTGGTTCTTTGAAAGAATTAACAAGATTGATAAACCCCTGGCCAGACTTATCAAAAAGAGAAGAGAAAGGACCCAAATCAACAAAATCATGAATGAAAAAGGAGAGATCACAACCAACACCAAAGAAATACAAACAATTATAAGAACATATTATGAGCAACTCTATGCCAGCAAATTAAATAACCTGGAAGAAATGGATGCATTCCTAGAGATGTACCAACTACCAAAACTGAACCAGGATGAAATAGAAAACCTGAACAGACCTATAACCACTAAGGAAATTGAAGCAGTCATCAAAAATCTCCCAAAAAACAAAAGCCCAGGGCCAGATGGCTTCCCAGGGAAATTCTACCAAACATTTCAAGAAGAATTAATACCTATTCTTCTGAAACTGTTCCAAAAAATAGAAATGGAAGGAAAACTTCCCAACTCATTTTATGAGGCCAGCATTACCTTGATCCCAAAACCAGACAAAGACCCCATCAAAAAGGAGAATTACAGACCAATATCCCTGATGAACATGGATGCAAAAATTCTCACCAAAATACTAGCCAATAGGATCCAACAGTACATTAAAATGATTATTCACCACGACCAAGTGGGATTTATCCCTGGGCTGCAAGGTTGGTTCAACATCCGCAAATCAATCAATGTGATACAATACATTAACAAAAGAAAGAACAAGAATCATATGATCCTCTCAATAGATGCAGAAAAAGCATTTGACAAAGTACAGCATCCTTTCTTGATTAAAACTCTTCAGAGTATAGGGATAGAGGGTACATACCTCAATATCATAAAAGCCATCTATGAAAAACCTACAGCGAATATCATTCTCAATGGGGAAAAACTGAGAGCTTTCCCCCTAAGGTCAGGAACGCGGCAGGGATGTCCACTATCACCACTGCTATTCAACATAGTATTAGAAGTCCTAGCCACAGCAATCAGACAACAAAAAGAAATCAAAGGCATCCAAATTGGCAAGGAAAAAGTCAAACTCTCACTCTTTGCAGATGATATGATACTTTATGTGGAAAACCCCAAAGACTCCACCCCAAAACTGCTAGAACTCATACAGGAATTCAGTCAAGTGGCAGGATATAAAATCAATGCACAGAAGTCAGTGGCATTCCTATACACCAACAACAAGACAGAAGAAAGAGAAATTAAGGAGTCGATCCCATTTACAATTGCACCCAAAACCATCAGATACCTAGGAATAAATCTAACCAAAGAGACAAAGGATCTGTACTCAGAAAACTATAAAATACTCAGAAAGAAATTGAGGAAGACACAAAGAAATGGAAAAACGTTCCATGCTCATGGATTGGAAGAACAAATATTGTGAAGATGTCAATGCTACCTAGAGCAATCTACACATTCAATGCAATACCCATCAAAATACCATCCACTTTTTTCAAAGAAATGGAACAAAGAATCCTAAAATTTGTATGGACGCAGAAAAGACCCCGCATAGCCAGAGGAATGTTGAAAAAGAAAAGCAAAGCCGGCGGCATCACAATTCCGGACTTCCAGCTCTATTACAAAGCTGTCATCATCAAGATAGCATGGTACTGGCACAAAAACAGACACATACATCAATGGAACAGAATAGAGAGCCCAGAAATGGACCCTCAACTCTATGGTCAACTCATCTTTGACAAAGCAGGAAAGAATGTCCAATGGAACAAAGACAGTCTCTTCAACAAATGGTGTTGGGAAAATTGGATAGCCACATGCAGAAGAATGAAACTGGACCATTTCCTTACACCACACACAAAAATAGACTCCAAATGGTTGAAAGACCTCAATGTGAGACAGGAGTCCATCAAAATCCTAAAGGAGAACACAGGCAGCAACCTCTTTGACCTCAGCCGAAGCAACTTCTTCCTAGAAACATCGCCAAAGGCAAGGGAGGCAAGGGCAAAAATGAACTATTGGGACTTCATCAAGATAAAAAGCTTTTGCAAAGCAAAGGAAACAGTCAACAAAACCAAAAGACAACCAACAGAATGGGAGAAGATATTTGCAAATGACATATCAGATAAAGGGCTAGTATCCAAAATCTATAAAGAACTCATCAAACTCAACACCCAAAGAACAAAGAATCCAATCAAGAAATGGGCAGAAGACATGAACAGACATTTTGCCAAAGAAGACATCCAAATGGCCAACAGACACATGAGAAAGTGCTCAATATCGCTCGGCATCAGGGAAATCTAAATCAAAAGCTCAATGAGATAGCACCTCACACCAGTCAGAATGGCTAAAATTAACAAGTCAGGAAATGACAGATGTTGGCGGGGATGCGGAGAAAGGGGGAACCCTCCTACACTGTTGGTGGGAATGCAAGCTGGTGCAGCCACTCTGGAAAACTGTATGGAGTTTCCTCAAAAAGTTGAAAATAGAGCTACCATATGATCCAGCAATTGCACTACTGGGTATTTACCCCAAAGATACAAAAGTAGGGATCCGAAGAGGTACGTGCACCCCGATGTTTATAGCAGCAATGTCCACAATAGCCAAACTGTGGAAAGAGCCAAGATGTCCATCAACAGATGAATGGATAAAGAAGAAGTGGTATATATATACAATGGAATATTATGCAGCCATCAAAAGGAATGAGATCTTGCCATTTGCAATGACGTGGATGGAACTGGAGGGTATTATGTTGAGTGAAATAAGTCAAACAGAGAAAGACATGTATCATATGATCTCACTGATATGAGGAATTCTTAATCTCAGGAAACAAACTGAGGGTTGCTGGAGTGGGGGGTGGGGTGGGAAGGATGGGGTGACTGGGTGATAGACACTTGGGAGGGTATGTGCTCTGGTAAGCGCTGTGAATTGTGCAAGACTGTTGAATCTCAGATCTGTACCTCTGAAACAAATAATGCAATATATGTTAAGAAAAAAAAAAAAGAAGAAGAAGGTAGCGGGAGGGGAAGAATGAAGCGGGGGAAATCGGAGGGGTAGACGAACCATGAGAGACGATGGACTCTGAAAAACAAACAGGGTTCTAGAGGGGAGGGGTTTGGGAGAATGGGTTAGCCTGGTGGTGGGTATTGAGGAGGGCACATTCTGCATGGAGCACTGGGTGTTATGCACAAACAATGAATCATGGAACACTTCATCTAAAACTAATGATGTAATGTATGGGGATTAACATAAGAATAAAAAAAAAAAGAATGGACAACATTTACGAAGAATCCAAGAGCTATAAAAGCATCCTGTTCAATATCTATATTTTATGATGAGAAAGCTGAAACTCAGAGATTTCAGAGGATTTGATCAAGGCCACTGGGAATTTTAACGGAGCTCAGAATGAGACCATTGCTCTAGGTTTGCAGTCTCGTGCCTCATCTTTCCACTGCCGGTCTGCATATGGTTCGTTTCATATTTCCAGTTGAACATGTAGCACCTCTTAATTCCTACCAAATTATCTAAATAATGAATGTTAGTATAGATTTTTTTTTTTTGGTTTTCGGTTATTTTTGAAGATTTTATTTATTTATTTGAGAGAGAGAGAGAACATGAGCAGATGAAGGGCAGAGGAAGAGGGAGAAGCAGACTCCCTGCTGAGCACAGAGCCTGATGTGGGGCTCAATCCCAGGACCCTGAAATCATAACCTGAGCTGAAGGCAGACGCTTAGCTGACTGAGCCACCCAGGTGCCTTTTTTTTTTTTTTTTTTTTTAGTAGGCTCCACAACCAGCATGGAGCCCAACACGGGACTTGAACTCACAACCCTGAAATCAACACCTAAGCGAAGATTGAGAGGCAGGTGTTCAACAGACTGAGCCGCCCAGGTGCCCCTAGTATAGATGTTTTTAAAGAAAGTAGGAGAATAAGGACAAAGCACAGTTAATTGTTGTATTTTGAAATACCTGTTTGAAATACCTGTTTATTGAGCATCTTCTCTGGTCAGGAAGAGTGCTAAGGATGGGAGATGCAAGGCAGAGAAGGCATCTGTGTTCTCTGTCTTCAGAATGCTTACAATCCAAGAAATCAGATAGAAACCGGGGGTGACATAATGAAGGGACAAATCTTGATTAAGACTCAGAAGGAAGTGGAAGTCAGCAGTATTGAGGGATTCCTTTGGGTATGAAGGAGGAGATGGGTGCAGTGGGGACAGGGATGAGCTTCAGCGAGAGGAAACCACATGTGTCCAGGAAGGCGTACCGCTTTGGAAACTGGTAGATTCCACAATGAGCTTTTCTTCTGTGGATCTCTGAAGTAATGCTTATCTCTTAATTAAAAATACAGTAGTCTGTTTCTAGCAGTAAACAGGTGGGGATTACAGAATTTTATGGGCAATTGGGAGAGTCAAATAACTCTGAAATACCTGTTATCTAAAACACTGTCCACAGAGACCGACAGGAACACAAAGTGATGGACACACGAGGGCACCCCAAAGGAATAACAACGCCAACACTAAATGATAGGCTGCTGGAAGATCCCATTATTCTGTGTCCCGTTTTATGAATTTAGCTTCTGTCCCTCATCACACTATGAGGGCAGAGTGCAAAGCCCATATATCTGATGCATTTCTCCAAACCCTAGAACAAAGGTTTGGACATGTCACAGATGGACAGAAGTACTGACTATCGATTAATGAGAAATAGCAATAATAGAATAAAACCTTTGTTCACATCCTATTGTTGCTACTCATCAATTATCTGAGTAGGATTTTGATATGCCTCATATTTTATGTACAGTTACGGAGGGAGGGGTAGAGAGGGATGACACTTAAATTTGTCACAGTTAAATTTCACCTGTGAAACATCATATATGGACTTCAGTGCTGGATAGCGAGTCAGGATAGGAAATGTAACCTAAGGTTGGAAACCTCAAATCCTCATAAGGCAGATGAAGTTTGGCACTCACTGGGCTGTAGAACTTGTCTCTAGATAACGACACCACTAATCTAAATCAGGGGACTCTAAATGGCACATTTGGTCTGAGTGTGAAGGATATCCAGGGCGCATTCCCTTCATGGGATAGGGCAGTAGTGCTCCCCAGACAGAGCACGTGCTGTCTTGGGGACTTCTGCTTGGTTCCCAACTGATGGGAGAGAGGGCAGTCATACTGACAAGAGCTGGAATTTTCTTAGAACCCTGCCGAGCTAATGGAGACTTAGTGCAAGAAGGTCTGGAGAAAGAGGAGGTATGAGGTATGAGTTGTCAGAAACATTTTCTGGGTGTAAAGGTGTGGTGAAAAGAATTTGTGTTTTGGCAGGATAGCCCCAAACATAGTGAGAATTTAAAATGACAAGGTACTGAGGCACCTGGGTGGCTCAGTCATTAAGCATCTGCCTTCGGCTCAGGTCATGATCCCAGGGTCCTGGGATCGAGCCCCGTGTCGGGCTCCCTGCTCGGCGAAAAGCCTGCTTCTCCCTCTCCCACTCCCCCTGCTTGTGTTCCCTCTCTCGCTCTCTCTCTGTCTGTCAAATAAATAAGTAAAATCTTTAAATAAATAAATAAAATGACAAGATAAATTTCAGACTACCCTTGTTGGTATCTGTGAAGGATGTTAAACTTCATGGTTAATATTGACCCAATAATCTGATTGATTAAGCCTTCATGGAAGTCAGTGCTTATAACTGGAAAAGTGAGAGTCTCTGCGTGTGTGTGTGATATGGAGAGAGATATACAGAGTTAGAGAGACAGAGACAAAGAGGTGGATTTTTCCAGTGGGATGGGGAAATGCTTAACCACTGGTTCTCCGGGGGAAGAAGTTCCGTTTTGTGGCGTTTGCTGATTTCATGACTGATTCCAAGTACCCACATGGCATCACTGAGTATGGAATCGGAAGGTGATGTGAACAATGAACTCAGATGCTGGTGCGTACAAGGTCCAGCACATCGTTAGCATTTGTGTATACACATGAATTAATCTGTGAACAAGTAGGGTTAATTTAGGTGATCAATAAATCACACTTAGTTGATTGATTAGCTGCTTGAACCTCCGTATTCTCAATTTATTGGAATATATAATTTTGTTCTCATGGGCCACTTAGATTATTTGAAGAATCCCAAGGATTATTTGATCCAAGGGAGCAAATTATGCATCTAAACTCCTTTTGGAGAGAGGCCTGGGGCATTGGATCAGCAACTGTGTTACAGCGGGTCCCGGCTTTTAGGCTCCTCTATGTCTATGGCTACCACACAGCATCTGCACCACATAGTTTGGTGCATCTTCAGCCCCAGATGAATACCTCATGAGGCCACAGTAGGTGTTTACAGAAGAGTGTACTCTCTCAGTATCACCTCGGGGATACGCACATGCTGAGCTATCTTTCCTAAAACTGTTCTTATTTCAGTGGATTGAGATAGGTGTGGTGAACAGAACCACATCACCCCCTCTCCTCCCCCTCCTCCATTAATTTACAGAAGGGCATAGCTGTATGGAGAAACTGAATGTTGGCCATGGTACATCCAAGAGCCATAATGGTGGGATTTTCACACTCAGCCACATGCCAAGCTGAATCGAACACACAGAGTACTGATTTTGGTTCTATACAAAGAAATAAAAAACGAGACACCATAATCACAATATTTAATATAATTAAAATAAAATCTGATGTTGTAAAAATCTAGTGACTAGGCTCACTATTGAATGCAGGAGAGGGAAGATATTATTGTAATGTCTCCTCAAGCTTCCTTTGCCTGGCTCAGCAGTCCATATTTGGAGTCTTAGGTCAGGTACACCGTAAAAGTCTTATTTTATTATTTTCTTTATTTCTATATTATTATTAGAAAGTATACTCTCCCGCTTATTATTTTCTTTATTTCTATATAATTATTATTTCTCTGATTCACCATTAAAAGTGGGGAGGAATGCAACAAGGGTCTGGTGGTTCTGTTGGATAGTCCTGGATATTTACAATGAGCTTTGCTTCAGCCTTTGTTGGACACGGAATTGCCAGACATGGGCTGAAGAGTGTTTGCTTTGGGAAGGTGGTGGGTGGGTTTCTGACCCACTCTTTTGATGTATCTTACTCTGCAAAGCATTTCAGAAGTAAAGACATTTAGTTTTGTGTCTCGTTTTGTTTTGTGTTAATGGCAAGTAATCTATTGTTGAATATTTTGCTCTAATGAAAGAAGAAAATCATTAAGTGTTAGGGAATTGCCATATGCTTGGCAATAACACTATTGACCATAATCTCCAGTCTTCTTAAGAAACCCTGCCATCTTCTTCTCAACATTGAAAAAAATTGTGATATTTTGACACAGGCTCTTTGAGCATCTCCAAGGGGGTGAATTTATTGCTGAGAAATATGACTTGTACCTGTCACTTGAAATTATAAGAATGGTTTTACTGGCATTTTCAGAGAAGTTATTTCAGCGGCTGGGGTGAGCCGGGTCCCTCTGGTCCTCATGTGCCAGTGTGGAAAGGAGGAACCATATTGCGGTCCATCTGTGCCCAGTAGGCTGCACAGCATCCTTGGGCAGGTCCTGAGCAACACTGCGATCCTAAGCAGACTTAAGGTAGCCTCATGACTGCATCATGGTTCTCGCTCTGTCCTTTATTCACTGTGCTGTTTTGGACAAGTTACTTTTCTTTCTTTGCGTCCATTTTCTCATCTATAAAAGGGGGGTAAAAATACAGATGGCCAACAGACACATGAAAAGTATCTACTTTACAGGTTACATCAGTGGCTCCAGGTAAAGTACTCAGAACATTGCCTGGCTGCTTGGAAGTACTCCCAAATTTACCCTTTTATTGCTTGGAAGTACTCCCAAATTTACCCTTTTTATTGCTATGATCACAACTTTCAACAACTGAGGTCACTGCCACGCTAGCTGGCCTTTACTACAATGCCCGTAGTAATCAAGTCTATTTCTATGCTCACAGAGTAATCTTTAACTAAATGAAAAACAAAACAAAACATTCCTTCTCTTGCAGCGTGGATCACATTTTTTAATGTGGAGATAAAGATCGCGGGGCTTCTTAAGCATGCGCTGCACTGTAGTGTGCTTTTTCTTGTGGTGTCCTTCCCTCCCACACAGGTTCTCCTGGAGCACGACTTCATCGGTGGCATGCCTTCTTATACCCTCACCTGTATTTTGCATTTAGGTCATAGCATGGGTTCCCTAGTAGGATGCAGTTTGCCTGTAGTGATCTTCTCCTGAGCACGCATTCCTCTGAAGCATTGGTTTTCCTCTAGCATGAATTTTTCTCTTGCATGGGTTTTCAAAAATTTACAGATAATGTAGTGTTCAGGCAAGTCTCCTGCAAACATGCCAAAATTCTGATATGTCCCCTGAGCATCTGTTGTTTTATCTGACTTTATTACTTTTGGTGTGCCTATGTGAAGGTAATTACTCCCTCAGATTGGGTGTCATTCACTTAATCAGTATCCAAAAGGGTCATTCATCAAAATAGCATTTCCCATGGCTTGTGTGAAATCTCTGTGACTATATTACAGTGGAAGCCCATCTATCCAATTTGGTTAACATAATATAGTTGTTCATTTAATTGAAAAATTCAATTAAGATATGGAATAAAAAGATTATTAGTATAATTATAACACAATCTTAGTTTATTTTAACTTAAAAATACGAGTGGACATTCATTGTGACTGTTCAGTGAAGGGACAAGATCTGTATATTTTTTTATTACGTGATCCATTCTGGATCTCAGCACAGTTTTTATACCTCTTCCATAAAGCAACATCCAAGACTTCCAGCTCTGGACTCTGGTAAGTGCACTGAGGATATCTAAATGTACATGGGAAGCAATCAGCATGCAGAGTACCTCTAAATTTGTATGATTTCTGTATGTATCTGTATGATTTCCTGCCCCCGAGATCTTTCACTCTTGTCTAATTTGGCAGCAATATTTTTAGCAATTAACATTTGTTTTTTTTTCCAATTAAAAAATAGACAGAAGACATGAACAGACATTTCTCCAAAGAAGACATACAGATGGCCAACAGACACATGAAAAGATGCTCAACATCACTCATTGTCATGGAAGTACAAATCAAAACTGCCATGAGATATCACTGGGTATTTACCCAAAGAATGCAAAACTACTAATTCAAAGGGATATACAGGCACCCCTATGTTTGTAACAGCAATGTCCATAATAGCCAAACTATGGAAACAGCTCAAGTGTCCATCGACTGATGAAAGGATAAAGAAGATGTGGTGTATAAATATACAATGGAATATTATTCAGCCATAAGAAAGAATGAAATCTTGCTCTTTGCAACCGCATGGATGGAGGTAGAGAGTATAATGTGAAGCGAAATAAGTCAGAGAAAAACAAACAGCATATGATTTTACTCATATGTGGAATTTAAGAAACAAACAAGCAGAGGAAATAGAGAGGTAAATCAAGAAGCAGATTCTTAAGTATAGAGGACGAACAGATGATTACTGGAGGGGAGATGGGTGGGGGATGGGTGAAATAGGTGATGGGAATTAAAGAGTGGACTTAGGATGAGCATTGAGTAATGTAGAGAATTGTTGAATCACTATATTGTACACTTGAAATTAATATAATGTTGTATGTTCACTATATGGGAACTAAAATTTAAAAATGAGCACTGGGTGTTATATGCAACTAATGAATCATACACTACTTCAAAAACTAATGATGTACTATATGGTGGCTAACTGAACATTAAAAAAAAGATCTTTACAATGCAAAAAAGAAAGGAAGGAAGGAAGGAAGAAAGAAAAAAGAAAGAAAAGAAAGAAAGTAAGAAAGAAAGAAAGAAAGTGAAAGAAAGAAAGGAAAGAAAGAAAGAAAGAAACAAAGAAAGAAGAAAGACAGGAAGAAAGGAAGGAAGAAAGAAAATAACTTTTTTTCTCAAAGCATTCAACTTGGTTTTCATTAGAATAACTTTTTGTTACAACTGTATTTAATTAGATTCCAAAATAGTTGATACAATTAAATACTGCAACAATGACCCGAACTGCCCATAAACATTTGGGAAGAAAGGTAACTGACTCTTCCTACATCCAACCCCACGTGGGGGAGGCAGGAGAGTGTGGGAACATGGGGAGCCACCTGCATGTCAACTGTATGTTTCCTACCCAGAGTGGACAGCAGATCTGGGGACCACTGAGGTCAGTGTTCGTTAAAATAACTCAGGCTTCATTTGCTATTAACCCTGTGGATGTTTTACATTCAACTTCCCAATCATGGTGTAATTTTGCTCTATGAAGTAGAACGTTGAATAATTGCTCCATAGTTTGTTATCTCCTTTACATAAACAGCACAATGTATTAATTTATATTGAAAATAATTATTTACTATTTGTTCAAAACAAAAAGTATGACTAAGTTAACATTTTAAAAAGTGCTTTTTAATTTTTTTTTAGTTTTTTTTTTACTTATTTACTTGACGGAGAGACTGCAAGAGAGCACAAGCAGGGGAAGCAGCAGAGGGAGAGGGAGAAGCAGACTCCCCGCAGAGCAGGGAGCCCGACGTGGGACTCGATCCCAAGAACCTGGATCACGACCTGAGCTGAAGGCAGATGCTTAACCAACTAAGCCACCCAGCATCCCCCAAAGTTATTATTTTTTAAATAGCAAAGCAGGTTCTTAAAAAGTTTTGTACTGAATTTGATAGGCAAATGGATTGCGGGTCCTATAAAATCCAATTTTCAGTTATTTACATGTATACTTCCAAATCACAGTGTCCTCTTTAATTCCGTGTGTGTGGTATGACCCCAGAGGAATGTCACACTTGTCACAACGCCACAACCTCTATTTACGTCAGAGTCCTGTTTACTATTTGTTTTTACAAGATTGCTTGGAACTGTAAACATGGAGTTACTGTTTTCATCATGAATTTTTCACTGTGGTGAGCCATTGTTTTGCAACGAATCAATTTTGGGGAATTAAAAATCTAACACAAAACAATAGAAATAACAATAAGATAAATTTGACAACTAGAAATAATATGAAATGGCATGAAATTACATCAGCCCAAATGTAATGCAAGTAAATTACCCATGATCTGAGATCACCTGACAGATTTATTATCAGTAACATATAACAGCCTTTTAGTCCCTCATGATTGTTAATATGAACATAATGAGCTTTTAGTGAAAATCATTGCTTATCTAACCTTTCCAATATATGAGGGGTGTGTGTGTGTGTGTGTGTGTGTGTGTGTGTGTGTGTGTGTGTGTGTGTGTGTGTGTGGAGAGAGAGAGAGAGTGAGAGAGAGAGATGGGAGATATTATATTCTTTTCCTTTCAAGTTAAGGTACCAATCAGCCTGGAAATCACACAGGTCTGTGGGCCACACTTTGAGGGCCCTCTCCCTCTTGTTGGTCCTGGTTGCTAATCCAGTCTACCTTCCTCCATGGTGAATTCTCTTGTAGATTCCTTTCCTGACAGTGACTCTTGGCAGATACACTCCAATCCATCTGAGAGGACTGGCTTCCCTAGGGAAGAGTCCTTTCTTCCCTGGAGGTCCTGGGTCCATCTGCAAACTCATCCATCTGCTCCTCAGAGTCCAACTTTGCCAAGAGTCACTGGGAATGGCCCCCCGGGTATGGTGTACTACTGTTCTTGTGCTTGCAAAACCAGCGGGACATACTCAAGAGAGTCTTGCTCTAATAAAGAAAATCTGCTTCTGTTCTCTTGCTTTCTTCCTTAGATATAAGTTTGGTCTCAACTGTCGCTCACTCGCAGTTCTATAGACAAATATGCTGTTTTCACATACACACACATACACACATACACATGCACACACACAGCCTTGATAACTTTGGACTTTGGACACGTGATGGGGTTACAAGCTCTATTTGAGATTTGCAGAGGTGCCATTCATCTGCTTTGACAGAATTAAAGGAGGAGCAGAACGCAGACCCGACAATCTTTTGTCATTGCACAAAGTTGAAGACCAAGCAAGACTAATGACAGCCACGGGTTTTTATCCGTGGGTATCATCATGGCAAGGGGCTGGAGTGTGTACCTGTAATTAAAATTATTCCTGATGTACCTCATAGTTAAACGGATGTAAAGATGCTTAAAAATGCCATTTCTAAAGGGCATTTGTAAAGCACTGATTGGATTATCATAATGTAACCAAAATACAATTATCCAAGTTAAACTAGAGACAGTAAGCTATTATTTCCTTTTTAGGCTTTGCAGTTCCCAATATACTTTAGGGTGGTTCAAACATACATGCATTTATGTCTGGAGATTAACAACTAGAACTTAATTATCATAATACATCTTCTTTGATGCCAGAAATGTGCAGTGATAAGGAGTGTAGTGCATTTCCTTTGTGAAATGAGAATGCTCAGAATCGACGTCGACATTGTCCGCAGGATGCTGCCTTAGGAAAGCAGTAACCGCAGGCATCAGATCTCCTAGGCTATGCAGGCATTTTCTTAACTGGGAAAAGCACATTATTAGTGTGCTATGGATCTCACCTCTAGTCTTTTGACCCTATGAACTAGGGCTGGCCCATGCTCTGCTTTAATTTCCCACCTCTTTGCATGGCCAAGGGAAAGCTCTCCTAGTGCATGGAAGGAATCCCACCATGTTCCAACACCCAGGGCTCTGCCGCAGCTGATGGGAGACAGTCCCCTCCATCCCTGCAGGGTAGGGGCTGAATAGAGTCCAACTGGGCATCAGAGAATTTGAACTGGGAGGCAGGAGGGCCCAGGAAGCAGGAGTATCTTCAGCAGCCAAGAGAAGGAAGGGGAGTAGAGAACACTCTCAATAGCCTCGGGAAGGGAAGCAAACCTAACCAGGAATTGCTCTGACATCAGACTACTGGGGCCCTTTGGGTATTCCATAAACACAGGTATGTGCCAGGAAGTGCTTGTATTTTGAACATTTATACCATGATATTTCCTGTTCCTCATCTGCTGCTTTCTCTGTTCCCTCCTTCATCCTTCCCTTGTCCAGAGGTAAAGGAAATGGCTTGTTCATGATGCTAAAGCCTGCATTTCCCCTGGTTGATTCCATGCTTGCTGAAGAATTGGACAGGTGTTGTTGTTGCCTTTTTTTTTTTTCCCCTCTAGAATACACAATTTGTGATTTTTTTTAGAAAATTGATGAATCTAATGCAAGTTTAATATATATGGACCAAATATATTTGTGGTCTTCAGTTTTATTTCATTGGTTAACAGTTCTTTAGTGATTTGTTAAAACATCCAGTTCATTTAAATAAGACAGTGAAGATTTTGGGATTAGAGGAGCAAGGTTTGACTAGTCAAGGAGCAGAAATTTTTAGCTCTAACTACCAGCATGTCTGATCTGTGAATATTTAATCAAATAAAATTGCATTGCAATCATTTTTGGCTTTAAATAACTCTTAATTTCCTAATTTGGGATTTTAACTAGCTGTTGAGGTTTTGAGAATATTTCTAATATATATTTTTTGGTCTATCAGTTTCTTTCCCCTTCTGACTAGACTCTACCAATGGCTTTCTCCTGCATTGTTCTCTGATCTTTTACAGATAAATTAATGAAAACAGTTATGCACTGGGCTTAGGAATGTAGTAGACTTGACCTTAAATGATCACATTGTAGAACAAAGGGATGAAGGCAAAATCTAAGCAGCCAGACAACTTCGATGCATTTTTGGCTCCCGGATCTCTAGATGATAGAGATGTTGATATAAGACAAGTAGCCTCCATGCATATTGCTCTGCCATCCAGAAGTAGTGAGTTTAGGTTGGAGAACACAAAGAACACATCTGATTCAAGAAGAGGTCTTTAGATAAACCCATTCTGGCCTCAACCTAAGTATTTTTGCTTTACTTTGTGAAGACTGATGAATTCTACTGAAAGACTATAGGCTTTTCTGTGACTACAATCAGATTGTATCTTGCATGTCTTGGTCACCGAATTAACCACTTAAATGAATACATTATGAAAAAATATACTTAAGGTATATATGTACACACAATGGTGAAAAAAAGGGTCATTGGGAATGGAATAATTTTGGAAACGTATCTGTCCAAAATGATTGATTTCCTGGATGTGGCTTCTCCAGTTTTCTATAAGTTACAGACAGTAAATAAAATGTGCAGAGCTGTGCAAAGCCCACCGCGTCTGCCGCCTCTCCCGTCAATCAGCATTAGCCTCCAATCAATCCGGTAGCAGGAGCAGGTAACAAAGGTCAGACCGGTCAGTCTGCCTTAAAAGGAGAGAGAAACACATTTTCGGAGGTATTTATATTTGAAATTAATTTGATCATATTGTCTGCAAGACAACAAACAGCTGAATCTGCTACCCTGTGTCCTCCAAAGCATTTCGAAACTACCGGGCTGAAACTTGAATTTTTTTTTTTTTTTTTTTTTTTTTATGTCTGCCTTCCCATTTTCTTTTCTAGTGTCTCACTTGATAGACAAATACACCGGTATTTTGTAGTTCATGTTGATTTATGTTGGATGCCTCAATCTTTCTGATATACAAAGCACTTAAGCAACTTTTGGGGTTCTAAGGCTTACCTGAAGTTTGTTTACAAACCCAATGTCTTCACAAGTCCTCCAAAGAAATTGCATTTCCAATATAGGAGAAAAGGTGATTCAAAGGACTATAACACACATCTAAGTAACTACAAATTACTTCCAGCTTTATCAAAAACTACTCGCATGGATTAACTTCACGGTGCAATTCTGTGTCTGGAACAATGTATCATGCATAATAGCATTCCTACAGTAGGTTATTCAAAAGGCTTTCGAATAAGCAGTACTCTGTTTCCCTCAGTGCCTGGGCTTCCAACAGAGACTTATTCAGCATTAAATTGGGAATAAATAAAGCATACTGTTAGGAAGAGTGTCTTTGAGGCTTACGCTTATGCTAATTTATTTAAATATATACATTAGGACAGTGTGGATCTGAAGATTTAGGGGGTCTTTGAAAGTTCTATATGTAGACTATCTCTTTTATTTAAGATCCAGTTACTGCTGATGCAATTTTTCCTTGTTGACTTTTTCTGCTTCTGAAAAGTTATTTATCACTTCAGAACAATGAACATCCTTAACGAATCATCCAGTTTTTTAATCATGTTAAGTGTGTGCAAACAAAGCAGGGTGACAATTAGGCTTAGAATTCAAGCTTTGATTGTACAGAGCACTTTTAGGAAAAACTCATGACCACATTTGGGGAATTCGGGTTTTTGTTGGCTCTGTTTCATTTTTTCAGCTGCAACTCTGCAGAATGGAATAACCAGTGTGCAAAGCAAGCCTGCATCCCTGACTCTGCTGAGCCAAATGCCAGAGCAGGCTTTTAGATCCCCTGAATGTCTATCTAAAATGCACGGATAATTCCAGGAAGCCAGGTGACAGCCACACGAGGCCAGGAGAGACACCTGCCAACACTGATACAGCCTGAAGCCATTTACTGTGCACCCAGAACATCAGAAAGTGGATCTTTTGTCTTTCGTGCTTATGATTGTTCCTTCTGAACAGACAGGACCCAGAGATGACACAAGAATGGGGTCAAATGTGGCTTCTCCATCTCCACATCCATCCTCTGCACACAGCATGAACTCCAAGGACCCACTTTCCCTCAGCTCAGCTGTCTCCTCCCTGGGATTTCTCACCCGGGTCTTCCCAATGACCGTGGCACTGGTAGCCCTTGCTTCCTCCTGAGTCCGTGTATCACGGGCCAAAGGATTTCAGAATGACCTTTTCTTTTGTATATTCTGTATCAAACCAGTTTTTAACATTATTATATAGATCATAAAACTACCCTATGCTCCTGATTAAAACACGATCGGACAGCTCAGAGGGGATAAAAATGTGAAAGACCTCATCTTACCCCACAGAAGTTTCACTCTCCAGAAACAGTAATTTTAAACAATGAGTCCCATGTTTTTTTTTTTTTTTCCATTTCCTGATTTTCAATATATTTGACTCCCTGGATGGAACACAACATCAGTATCACTTACTTCTGTCCACCTCTGCTGATTTTGTCCAATATATCATTTATTTTTGTATTGCTATGACTTAAAACATTTCATTCTAGATTTATAATTATGTCTTCTCTGCTTTGTCTGTTTGTCAATCATAGAATCTGAGATATATAGTATAATGATTATGTAAGTATTATTTTCTGCAGAACCAGATGTTTTCTCACTGTAATGTAATTAGACTTAGAATCCTGCAGGTAAATAACAATAGCGAATGTTCATGGAGCAAACCTCAGTGGGAAGTGCATCTGTGAATGGCCACACAGTAAGGATGACAGAGCCCAGGAAGGGAAGGGGCCTGAGTCACAGGTGAGCAGCTGGACCAGCCCCAGACCCTAAGCCCAGGCTTTCTGCTGAGTGGTGGAAGGAAACGAAATGCCCCTCACAAAACACCTCCCTGCAATGCTGGCTCTTTGTCCAAACATTCATTTCTGTTCTAATGTCCATCCATGTAGCTGTTCACTTCTGTCTTGAAATCCTTTTAAAATGATCCGAAGTCTCCTAGTTTTATATTTTGCCTGAACTTTCTCATTTTCTCTCTCCTTCTCTCCCTCCATCTCTCTCTCTTTCTCCCTCTCTCCTGTTCATTCTCACTCTGGCTCGTGCACCTGGTACAGTTCCTCAGCATCAGACCACTGGATCTTCACTCCTACATACTCTACTTGACCTTTATCTCCACTTGATTGTGCTTATGTTTAGGAGTTATGACATTACCGAGAATCCTTCTGATCTCAGCTGCAAGAGAAACGCACACAGCTCAGTGGTCTCACTTCTTTCTGCAGAGAGCTGTTCTCTTGGGACATCTCTTTCATGCTTGTCCCCTGACATCGGGGATCCCTGATGGGCTCCTCATGTTAGCTCATGGAGGCATTGATGGGTGGGGTGCCCACCACAGTTTCCCTATGGTCTGCATGGTGTTGGGAGGTGGGGACTTGGAGAAAGGGCACTCCTCTGTGGGACACACATGGCAGGACCAGGAAGGCCAGGGGGATGCACTTCAGTGTCCAAGGCTGGGAGAACACTCTACGTAATTACAGGAGGATGTGTCCCGGAGATGTGTGCCTGGGTAGTGCTGGGGTGGTCTTTCTTTTCCATTCCCATTTTCTTCTTCTCTCTTTCTGTTGTGGAGGGGAGAGTCCCATTTCTGCTGCCCTTGGGCCCCACGCTCACCCCAGGAGCACGGCTCTGGCCACCTCTGATGTTCTTCATGAGCCGCTCTGGGGGGCAGGCCTGGCCTGGGGAAGGCTCCAATATTGCTCAGGGCATCAGTGGGGTTCCAGTGGCCGCTGCTCAGGATGCCCCCCTAACAACTGACAGCTCACCCTGATTTGTTTCTTTTAATAATCTGATTTTTTGGTTTTAAATATCCTTGAATAAGTTTGATCTGCTGTTGGTTCCTTCTCTTTTTTTTCCCTTACACCCATTATGATTATACCATTCATTTTAAGTGCTCTTGAGTGGGACCCTTGGGGGTATTTTTAGGAGGAACAATTATCACCCACTAAGACAACATGGAGGTCCTCTATGTGGGCCATAACAAGGACTCCCTTAGGGTCTGGCCCCTCCTCCTTCTCCATCCCCACCTCTGCTTTCTGATGCCCATGGTCCATCTGCAGAGGCTCCACCGGTCCTGTTCCCTCTGCCAGCCCCTACTCCTGTGAGAGCCTCCTTTTACTCTTCTTCTGTAGCACATCACACACCTTGTAGTTAATTATATTGTTGGGTGTTTTTTTTATTTTTTTTTATTTTATTTATTTTTTTTTAAAGATTTTATTTATTTATTCATGAGAGACAGAGAGAGAGAGGCAGAGGGAGAAGCAGGCTCCCAAGGAGCAGGGAGCCCGATGCGGGACTCGATCCCAGGACGCTGGGATCATGGCCTGAGCCGAAGGCAGACGCTTAACCATCTGAGCCACCCAGGCGCCCTGGGATGATGTTTTTTTAAAGATTTTATTTATTTATTCATGAGAAACAGAGAGAGAGAAAGAGAGAGAGGCAGAGGGAGAAGCAGACTCCCCATGGAGCAGGGAGCCCGACATGGGGCTCAATCCCAGGCCCCTGAGATCATGACCTGAGCCGAAGGCAGACGCTTAACCGACGGAGCCACCCGGGTGCCCCTGATATTTGCTTTTTTTTAATCCATGCATGCATTCATTTATTTAGTACTCAAGTTTTATGCATTAAATGGTTCACAATTTCAAGGATGCCTCCCCCATTGTTTATGGGCACATTGTGCTATGAGTTACAGTATGTATTGCTTCATAAAATACTTCCCATCCTGCTTCCCTGAGGAGTACAGGATGACTTGGAAGCCCAGTTGGACTGAGGGGGTACAGCAAGGCCTGCTTTGTTGTTCTCCCTCTGCTCTGTCTCTCTCTGCAAGGCCCTTCACCTCACACTGTCTTCCTGGGCACCCTCGGCAACATGCTTCAGCTTTGTGACCCTCCTCTAGATACCCTCCCCTGCCGCCTACCTCTGCCCCGGCCAGGTGTGCACACACCTGTCACACTGTCAGCTATCAGGAGTGTGAACCTGGGTGGGAAGCCAGTGAAGTCCCTGGAACTGGGCTCAGAGCTGGTTTGGCAAGGAATTCTGGGATTGCCAGTTTGCACGCTTGGTCTAGAAGATGGGTGTGGGGTCTGAGTGGGCCTGTCCCGGTCCTCTGGGGGATTCGTTTCTGTGGGGCGGGGAGTGGTGTAAGGGAGAGCCAGAATTGGGCACTCCAAATCAAGAGGTCCTGTGCCTGGGTCTCCTGTTGCTGGCCTCCAGGAATTTGATGAGTGTATGAAGCGTAGATGTAAACACTGGAGTTCTCGGACACCACAGCCCACTGCAGTGGGCAGACAGTTAAACAGATTCCCGCGGCACCCCATGCTGACCACTGTGGTGCCCGGCACCAGCTTCCGGGAGAAGTGCTGACCTGGCCTATTCTTGAGTGATGGCACGGATTCAGCTAGAGGAGTCAGGGTAGGATCGTTATTTCCAGCACAGGCAAAGGTGAGCAGGCATGAGACGTGCATTGGTCAGGGTTTATTTGGACATAACTTACACAAACCCCAATAATAATGGTTTTCTATAATCCCAGTTCAGGGCAGACAGTCTCTGAACTCTGGACGGGAGAGTCCCTGAGGCTGGATATTTGGTTTTCTTTTGGCTCCTTTTCAGCTGCTGCAGAGCACTCATCACGACTGCATTCAGGGAAGAAAGGAGAAGGTGCGGGGAGCAATGAAGATGTTCCTCCTTGTGGGCATTGTCGTTTTATTCTAGAAGAGATACATCAAATCCTCCAACCCCGTTGGAGTCCTAAGGGTTCCCCTTAGCTCTCCTCCGCCAGATGGGGCTGAGCCCATGGAGGGGCCCAGCCGGGCTAGGGGGCCAGATTGCAATGCCTGGTCTGGTTGCTCATGCAGAGTGTTCCCCCTGGGAATAAAGGGATCTCTTTCCTCCCGTTGAATATAACAGGCTCTCTGAATAGGGAAGAAAGGAGTAGGCAAGATGCTCGAGGGAGGACGAAGCACTCACATCCACCTGAAAAAGGAGTCTGATATTGGGAAGTTCCTTGGCAGGAGGATGGATGACCAAGCAGCGAGCCTGCACAGGAAGGAGGGCGGAGACCGCCCCACGGGACATTCTCAGCACTCAAAGCATTCCATCCCTTTTTAAAAACAACAGCAACAAAAAATGACCTGCAGGTAGTAATTGTGCTTTCCATGGGCATTAATAAAAATATGTAGAATAATGAAGGGCTCTGAAGTAATAAAAGTTTAAGCTCACGTGTAAGTACACATCACACACTAATCACAAGAGCGCCTACATATATTTAGGAAACAGCCATGCGTGCGTGGGAGAAGCTCATTCTGTATTCAGTGTGCAAGCCGCATGAGCTTTTCCAGTGCACAATGAGGTGTTTTAATTAAGAAAATGACAAGATCAGTTTTGCCTTTTACTTAGTTAGCTTTGTGGCTGGAAGACGGAGGCCTGGAAGTGATTAAGCAAGTTAGGAAAGTATTGTCTAAATCCAAGTTGGGGATGATAAGAGCCCGGATTAAAAGCATGGAGAGAATTATAAGAAGAGCGAGTCCACAGAGCTTGGGGACTGATTTCTCGCAGGCCTCTCGGGCCTCCTACCCAATATCTGACTCAGAGTAAGCTCTCCACGCGTGTTCCCTGAGGACAGAAAAACTGAAGATCAGAAGACACAGGATTGGGGGATGAGTGGGGGTGAGGGAAAGGACTGTTCAGTTGTAGTCGGGTGGAGCTGAGGTCATTGCAGAATATCTAAGTGGACTCCCAGATCAAGAATTTAGGAGAGAGAGCTGTGTTGGGCGCCTTTAGGAGACATCAGCATGCAGAAGAGGGCTAAGGTCAGAACCCTCGAGAAAATCCAGTGGTGAGGGAAGAGAGTGAGAAGGAACCATAGCAAAAGGAGAAGCAGAGCAACCTGTGACCATGAAATCCAGGGCAGCAGGGAGATGTGGCTTTCCTCGACTCTGCCAATCTGAGCAGAGCCAATTGGCAAGATGAAGATTAAAGTACTGCCTTTGGATTCAGCGATGAGCAGGTGTTGGTGACTGGCAGAAACAAAGTCGGAGGAGTCTGTGGGCGGGGAGCCAGATGGGGAAGGACACAGCCTTGCGCTTCCAGTGCCCACGGTAAGAGCACACGCATGTGTCATACATGGGGGTGCCCAAGTGTGGACATAGAGGGCAGTGTGTATGGTACAGGGAAGAACACAAGATGCTCAGTGTCACCACTGAAGGTCAAATGTGTCAGGAAAAAGCCAGCGACAGCGTGTGTGGGGAGAGGGGCAGTAGAAAGGACAGAGGGAGGTCCCGCCTCCACTAAAGGCATGGATGCAGAATACCAACGTTACTGACACACACAGACCAGACTGGTCCCAACAGGAAATTCGACTCCTTTGAAGGAGTGTGTTATTGTTTGCCATTTATTTGAGGATAACCAAGGGTGTAGTCAAGTACCTGTAAATGACATGGGACTATTCCCCTTTTAAGGAATTTTTTTAAGGAATCATGTAACATGTTCTGTACTAAAAGCTAAATTATCAGATACATATATTTGTTGCTTCAGTATTTTTTTTCCATTTGACTCTCTCAGGAGTGCTCGGTGGTGCATGAACACAGACAAGAGTTTCCTCGACAACAGGCAATCCTTTTTCTAAATTCATTTCTATAGTCTTTGTAAACTTTGTAGTTGCTGAGAATCCATTACATTCTTTAAAAATATTATTGTGTCTATTTTTAATTAAAATTGGTTCATCAGGTGCACAGCATGGATGTAAAAGTAATAGGGTCATTTTTCATCCTGGACTTTCTTAAACGTGTGGTTGGCTTTTGCCCTTAATTGTCCACCAGGGCTTACTGCATTCGGCTTATTATTTGTTTGTATTTCACTTTTTCATCCAAAATTGCTATCAGGAAGAGAGGAGAATTTCCTTCCTGTGTAATTTAAGTCATAACATTTTGATGTAAAAACCTTCAAAGGATTGATAGCGGTTCTTGTATTCTATGAGAAACATTACAATATTCTGGAAGCATTGTGATGATGTTTTTTGTTTATTTCATTTAACTGAGAGAAATACTGCTTTAACACCAATGAGGAAAACTGTCAGTGAATAATGGCTTCAACCAGTCAAGATCCTTTGAATATTTCCCATTGGCTCAGAGCCTGATTAAAATATGCAGCTAGACCCCCTGAAACTGTGGGGACACCGGAAGGGGCTATTATAGAAATCTCCGCTGCTGTCAATACCTATCGGCTTTTCCAATCAATTGGTATTAAGTGTATGCTGTCAGCTATCGGTCTTTACCTCTTATTTATTGTTTTATTCATTTCTGCTTCCCGAGACAGAAAACCGGACCATCAGTGTCCTCGATTTCCAAATCCCGCACCAGGGCCCTGGGGCTCAGAACTTATGCAGATGTCCTGTGATTCTCCAGAACAATCTCGGCAGTTTTCTATACTCAGCGGTTTTTTCTGCCAAATGTCCATTCCAGATCTTCTCTTTCAATAGATGGTCTCATCCCTAACTTTCTCTAAGACAAAAAAAAAAAGAAGTCATCTAACTCCCACCTTCCTGGCTGTCTTGCCTACTCTTTCTTCCTGCATCTCTCACTCACAACACAGGGGCTCCCCTCCTGCTCAGGGCTCCTGACATCACCTGCTGTTCCTCTGAACAACAGAAGTGCACATCGTTGGCGTCTGTGGTCCATTGTGGCTTTGTCCTCAGTTAGAAGTCTTGGGTCTATGCTGCTCTCTTCCTGACAGCTCCCCTTGTCTTTCTGCCATTGTTGGTATGTGATGCTGTGGGCCCCAGACTGCTGAGCCCAGGACACACTTTAGGAACTAGTTCACATTTCTGAGTATCCGTGGATTCATTGGAGTTCCGTGCACTCATGTGGTCTTCCCAGAAGACCCAGGAGTTTCGCTGGAACCAGCACTCCAAATGACTCTGAAGCTAGGTGTCCAGCAATCACATTTTCAGAAGTGCCATTCGAATGCAGACTTGTCCTGGCTCAACTTAGGCTTTCTCAAGCATCTTTCAATCATCGTAGCTGCTTCTTTTCTTTTTCTTTTTAAAAATTTTATTTATTTATTTGACAGAGAGAGAGATAGCGAGAGAGGGAACACAAGCAGGGGGAGTGGGAGAGAGAGAAGCAGGCTTCCCGCTGAGCAGGGAGCCCGATGTGGGGCTTGATCCCAGGACCCTGGGATCATGACCTGAGCTGAGGGCAGACGCTTAACAACTGAGCCACCCAGGCGCCCCGTAGCTGCTTCTTTTCTTAATGGATATTGGATACATCCCTACAGTGTGGGGGGTGCTGTACATGTGACTAGTTATCAGTACACATGCTCTATTAACACTGTGTTTCTCTCACAGTTCCTTTCCTCTGGGCACCTGAATTGGGAGCAAATACGTCAGCTTCTTTTTGGGGGTAATGACATTTTCAAGGTTGCGAGGTGCCTGAGAGGTCATCCCCATTCCCCAGGGGACGTGTTGCCCGTAGATGAATTTTTTTTTTAAGATTTTATTTATTTGACACAGAGAGACATAGTGAGAGAGGGAACACAAGCAGGGGGAGTGGGAGAGAGAGAAGCAGGCTTCCTGTGGAGCAGGGAGCCCGATGCGGGGCTCGATCCCAGGACTCCGGGATCAGGACCTGAGCCTAAGGCAGACACTTAACGACTGAGCCACCCAGGTGTCCCTGTAGATGAATTTTTGTATATAGACATCACTCTTCCTGTAGCAAGGAAGGCAGGTTCTGCCCTTGGAGACAAAGCATGATTCATCAGGGGTCTGCTACTTTCCTCTCCCGCACATTATGACTGTGGACATTTAATAAGAAAAACTGCAACGCTCTCTGTTTTAAGAACCTATTTAGCTTTCTGAAGAGTCTGGCAAGTCCTATTTATTTATGCAATGTATTAACATAAACTAAGTTCTGACGCTACAGTATGTTGGAAAAAGGATTGTCTTTTGGAAAGCCCAGTAGCTTAAGGAGGGAGAAAGAAAACTCAAGAGATTTCAGGGATTTCATGGATTTTACCCCTGATATTGTGCTGTGTCTTGGTAATATTTTTAAAAAGCACTTTAGAATAAAATGTGATGGAAGATTCTTAAGTCGATTTTTATGCAGTGTCTTTGAGGGCAACCGCGCCGAAAGCAAACAGTTGTTTTATCAGTTGAGTTGATTGAAACTAACACACCATAGGCTTCCTCAGCTAAAATAAAGAGGAAAATCTCCTTGAACTTCCCATTTCTCCCGTGTTAAATTAAAGTGTCTTTTGGTAATGTAGAAATCAGATTACCCAGAGTGGGGGTGGGTGTGTGAAGGAAAGAGGCAGCCGAAGACCCTGAATCTCCTATTCATATAAACCTCAGGCAGCAAATTTAAGGTCTGAACTCATAAGTCACACACTGCTGTTCTCACCTCTGAAAGGCCTGACATATTGTGGGTTTCCGTCATGGGGAGAGTGAGTCCTGGCTTCCGAATGACCTGGCTTCCTCCGCTCAGAAGCTGCGGGATCCTGATAAGTAAGACCTCGTGGAATCCCCGTTCTCTCATCTGAAGAGCAGAGTTAAAAAAGATGCACCTTGTAATATCATTGCACCAGAATAAAAACATTTATTTTTAACATTTTGGGAAGATCAAGCTAAAATCAAACAAGAGACCTTAATTTTTTTTTTTCCTCCTTGAGATTTGATTGTTCTGGAAGTTTAGAGAGAGAAACTTCTGTACTCTGTCTCTGTGGATAAAGAATTTGTCACATCTAGTCTCAGACACGAGAGGCTACAGGCTCCTTGTACCTCTTGGGAATGTTTACTATGAAATATTTAGTTCAGAACATATGTAACACATGTGTCCAAACCACCCTTCAGTGGCCGGCCAGAGTGTGCATCTGTGAACTGTCAAAGATATTTTGGGCATAACAGGTTGCTCTTCTGGAATTAACAGAATTTATGGAACTGCACCTGAAGCAGGGATTTGTTGGTTCTTTTCCCTAATAACAGTGATAATTGACCTTGACCCACATTTGAGCTAACTTTTACTGAGAGGTGCGATTTACCCTGAGTTAGCACCAGCCTAACTGCTTTTGGTATGCTCTCTCCTTTATGTGTAACATCAGCTGTAGGAGGCCGATACTTCCATTTTCTGCCCATTTTATTGGTAAGAAGCTTGAGACACAAGGAATCTAAGTAACTTGCATGGGTTGAGGACTCAGAGAATTCCAGCCTGTTGTCAGGACAAGGTCTTTAAAGGTAGGATGTATACCTGGAGTGATGGCGGGAGTGGGATATTAAGACAGGAGAAATAAAATTCATGTATTTCATAGTTTGGTTCAATTTACTGAACAATTACCCCACAACTTCTCCACAGCATCCCCCAGTTGAAATTTAAGAAACACAAATATACATAAAAAACAGCCTCTTGCAAGGGAGACAGTAATAAAGAAACTGTGAGCATTTCATGAGGGGAAGCACCATGAGATCCAAGAGGGAGTGATTTCCTCTCTGATAGCAGAAAGCCATTGGAGCAAGTTATGAGAGGCAAGAAGTTTTGAGCATTGGGATGGTGGATGAGTAGCCACCGACAAGGGATGGAGGGAACTGTGTAAAAAGGGAATCCAGCTGCCAAGATAGACATTTGAGAGAGATGCATGCTCAAGAGGCTCTCTTGGGGATGATTTTTTGAATCTGACACCAGAACCAAAGCTAAATAAATAAATACAAACAAACAAACAAACAAATAAATAAATAAGACTCTCATAGGGGAAGGGAGGGAAAAATGAAACGACGAAATCAGAGGGGGAGACAGACCATAAGAGACTCTTAATCTCAGGAAACAAACTGAGGGTTGCTGGAGTGGAGGGGGATGGGAGGGATGGGGTGACTGGGTGATGGACATTGGGGAGGGTATGTGCTATGGTTAGTGCTGTGAATTGTGTAAGACTGCTGAATCACAGACCTGTACCCCTGAAACAAATAATACATTATATGTTAATAAAAAAAAGAAAGAAAGAGAGAGAGGGAGAGAAAAGAAAGGAAAGAAAGGGGGAGGGAGGGAGGGAAAACAAAACAAAGACAAAGTTGTATTTTGTATTATGAATCCCAATAAAGATAATTCTATACAGAAAAAAAATAAATAAGTGATACTATATCAAATTAAAAAGCTTCTACACATCAAAGGGAACAACCCACAAAATGAAAAGGCAACTTACTGAATGGGAGAAGATATTTGCAAATCATATATCTGAGAAGGGGCTAGTATCCAAAATATTTATAGAACTCATATAACTCAATAGCAAAAAACAATTTGATTAAAAAATGGGCAGAAGACATGAACAGACATTTCTCCAAAAAAGAATCCAAATGGCCAACAGACACATGAAAAGATGTCAACATCAGTGATGATCGGGGAAATGCAAATCAAAGCAACAATGAGATATTACCTCACACCTGTCAGAATGTTATCATCATAAAGTCAAGACATAACAAGTGTTGGTGAGGATGTGGGGGAAAGAGAACCCTCATGCACTATTGATGGGAATATAAATTGGTGCAGTCACTGTGGGAAACAGTATGGAGGTTCCTCAAAATATAAAATCAAATTAAAAAAACAAGTAGAATTACCATATGATCCAGCAATCTTACTTCTGGGTATTTATCCAAAGGAAATGAAAACATTATGCACCATCATGTTCATTGTAGCATTATTTACAATAGCCAAGTTACAGAAACAACTTGCATGTCCATCAGTGGATTCATCAATGCTCTTTAAAAAAAAATTGTGGCGGGAATATACATTTTTCAACCATGAACATTATTCAACCATGAAAAATGACACCTTGCCGTTTGTGACAGCATGGATAGACTTTGAGGGATTTATGCTAAGTGAAATAAGCCAGAGAGAGAAAGACAGATACTGCATGATTTCACTTTTATGTAAAAATCTTAAAAAACAAAACAAGATGAAACTCAGATACAGAGAACAGATTGCTGGCTGCTAGAGGTGGGGGAGGGGTGGTGGTGGGAAAAATAAAAGGAGGTGAGACTACAGGAGGAATTATGGGATGGGTGAGCTGTCTACACCATGGGGTCCCGTCTATACCATTTCAAGGGCCACGGAGTCCTAAAGAAACCCCCTAGTCCTGAACCCCAGGGAAGTTTCCAGAATTTGGACTACAGAGCCAGGCAGGATCAGGAAGCATGAGGAAAGTACATGTGTGGGGACTGGATCAACCCTCACCCTCCTGGAGTTCGGTCCTAGGCAGGGACCTTCCCTCTGTTTAAAGAGAAAAAAAGAGAGAGGGAAGGGGGGAGAAAGAGAGAGAGAGAGAGAGAGGGAGAAAGGAGAACAAACAAAAAGCCCTCCGTGTCCTGACAATTCTGGAACATAAGCCACAAGGGATAGCTGAGACCTGGAACCTGGGTGGGTTTAGTAGGGCTCTTGGGATTTCTTCTGTAAACATATGGAAGGCAATGGCAAATGGTCATTACATGATAAATATGTGATGAGCTGTTCATATGTAAGGAGCAAACCATGGAGAATCCACTGTCCCTGGATCTGCATCTTTCCTGAGAGATTGTAGGCATCCCTTTGTGTACCCTGGAATGCCCAGAAGTATTCCATCTTCGTTGGTTGGTCTTCGTTCCTGCTTTAGCAAAAGCATGTTGGGTATTTCAGAGGCCCGCAGCTTTACCTGGGATGGAAAAGACTTTGTGAATTAGGCTGTGCCACCCGGGTCTCTAGGGCGGCTTCTGGGTGTGTCACCTGACCAAAGCCAAGCTCTTTGCTGGAACTGGCAAATGCGGGAGGGTGTGGCAGCAATCTTACTTCCTTTTATCCAAAGGAAATGAAAACATTATGCATTACAGGGAGCGGTCTCCAGGTGTTCACACAAGTTCTGAGCAAGGGGAAAGATTAGCAAACCTTCCTGGGAAAATTCAAATCTATGCGGCAAACTTGAGATGGAGATTCACAAAAGGGCCCTAATCACTTCCTTGTGTAGCCAGTCTCCTGGTTTTCTCTATCCTGCATAGCTAACATTTGAAAAGTGGGAGTAAAAATCAGTGAAGTCTACTTAGTGGAATTCAATGGACATAATTAAATTAGGCTTCTGTTAGAATTCAGCGTAGGGTGGTGTTGTAAAAAGAAAAAATAAGGATTTTATAAGAAAAGAGGTTTTAAAACCCAAAGAACTACAAATCATTTCCGACCTATAGGATGATATTTCTAAAGCGCAAAATGATTCACTCTCCAAAATTATTAATAGTGCCAGGAAAGAACAAAACATTTGTAAGAAAGACCATTCTTTTTTTGTATTTTGCAAAAAAAAAATGCTATTTGGGGAAATTGAAAATTAAAGTATCTAAACGTTTCTAATGAAATAATAAAAAGTCTCGTCAGCTCTCCTCTCCGTGTTTTTGTTTTTATTTTAAAGGGGCGTGAAAGGATAAAACGAAAGAGAAATGCCTTTTCTCTCCTTGAAAATTGTGTATTCTCCTGTATTTCTTCTTTCTGTGGCATCTTTACATGCCCAATAATTGTTTCCTCCCCTCTCTTGATATTTTGAGTGCTACTTTTCTTGTTTTCCTGCGCAGAAGTCTTGACTTTTGTATGTGTTCTCTCACTTGTTTCCTAGGTGTTTCTATCCAGAGATTCTTTGATCTCACAGAGCCCCTTTCAGTTCTTGTGAATTCCTGGCAAAGTTGAAACACGGAGGAATTAGAAAGAACTTGCAACGTAAAGGGTTTTTCTGAAGACACATTCTGTACAATTCTTGGAGATTAATTGTTTCAGATTAAAAAAGAAACTCTTATTGAAAAAGAAGATTAAACAAAACAAAACAAAACAAACTTTTCTAGAAGTTTCAACCACCCAGGTAGGACTTCCACTAATGAGCCCCTGCTCCTGAGGCTGAGCTGTGGAAGTTGAGGCTGTCAGGAAGCTGGAAAGAGCCATCTGATAAGAGCTCACTCCAGAGGTGCCAAGTTCTAGTTCTGGAAGCATTCCTTCCTATGGTTGGGCATCAGTGCAAAGATAGTTCTTGGGCTTTTCAGGAGAACATCTCCATGTTCCTCATGCTCTGCCTGCCTTGATCTGCACTGCTGTGAAATTACTTGTTATTTCACACCTTCTCCATGCTCTGTTCTCTCCACGCTTTCTAACCTGTTCCCACAGTGGCTCTAAGCGAAAAGCCAGAGCCTTGCAATGTGACTGTCACAGACTGTGGTGCCTGGTCCCTTCCCTGTGCTCTGCTTTGAGGACCCGAGGCCCTGGGACACGGGAGTCCAGAAAACACAGGGCGTCACCTTCTTAAGCTCCTAGGGTCCTTTTTTCTTCTTTTGGCTAACCCTCCTCTTTAAATACATCCCATGCACTCCACTGGGCGCCTCCCTCTGGGTCCCACCCAAACATCCCACAGCCTTTGGAGACAGCTAGTTTATCTTCAGCTGCATTTTAAGCCAATTCCAATGGCTTAACACCTTAAAAGACATTTGCTAGCCCACACCTAATGTGAGGTAGGCTGATAGAGTCAGGGCTAAGTGACATCAGGAAGAGCTTAGACCTTTTCCATGTTTTTGCCTACATGTTTTGTCTTTGTTCTGTGCCTTCAGATTTAGCCTCTCGTGATGGGAGCATGACAGGAGCCAGTCCAGGCATCGGCCATGGAAAAGAAAGACGAAGAAACTGTTATGAGCCAGAGGAGACCAGAGATGTGCAGCCAAATGTGATGTGGTTTCCTGGACTGGATCCTGAAATGGAAAAAGTCTATTTAATAGAAAAACTGTTGGAACCTGAGTTAAGGGTAATTCACAGTACCTGTTCCTCAGTTTTGGCAAATGTACCATGGACCTGTAAGATGATGACTTGAGGGAAAACTTACAGTGGGTGACAGGTACACAGGAACTCTGTACTGACTTTGTAACGTCTCTATAAATCTAATATCTATAATGGAAGAGAAAAACAAAATTTCCCACTCAAAAAAAAAAAAACCCACAACAAAATTTTCTCTGCAAATTTCGACGGAATGGAGGAATCTCTCCTAGAAGTCAGCGGGCTGACTCAGGAGCCACGGAGTGGCACCTGGCCACTTGAACGCTGAATAGAATCCAGGAAGAACGGGGAGCCTTGTCCACAGGGTGGGCATGCATCAGTGAGAAGCCATTTCCTGCTGCCTCTGAAGAGGGGACACTGTTTTCAGTTGTTCATTGCTATGCAGAAATAGTCACATGCATCAGTGGGAAAAACACAAAAGTCGCTGAATCTTAATAGTTCTTTGAGCTGTTCTTTCTGCCCTAAAGCCCGGGTTTTTGTAGATGGCCCCTCAGCTTCTAGATGAGTCTCTTTGTGTTCCTGAGTCATCAAAAACCCGGCAAATAGGGGACACAAGGAACCAGCCTGTGTTGGGATCCCAAACCGGTCTGCTCTCCCTCGGTCAGGTGGGCCTTTTCCTTTTCTGCCACCACGACTCAGCAGTAACTGGGTCTTCCCTTATTTCTGGTGAACTTGTAGGTATCTTGGGGAACTCACAGGGAGTGGGGAGGGATGTCTGCCTGGGGTCAGCAGAGCACCTCGCAAAATTCCAGAGCACAGGCAGGCTTCGGCCACACTGTGTGGTCACCAGATAAAGCAGTGGTAGAAGTGCAAGACATGAGCTTACCAGTCCCAGATGGGAAGGGCAGCACATGTAGCCAAGCTTCGACAGATCATGTGGTCTCAGTGGACCTCAGGACAAATTTTTTCCTTTCTCACTGCCCTTGTGCAGATTCAAGCCTCTCTCCTGTGTCCACTGTCCTCTTTGTTCTCATCAACATCTTTCTCCCTCCATCCTCCCTAAACAATCCAGGACATCTTCGGTCTGGAGATAGAGCTGAGAAACCCCTCTCCCTCCCATTTGTCTATACCTTGAGTCCTCTCTTGTCCCTTACATCTTGTCGAAAATATTGCCAGAAAGACTCCCTCTTTTGTCTTAGTGAAATCACACATGGTCCTCTCTGGCCGTGAGCACAGAGGTAAAGTGGCTGAATGGAGCGGGAATGGGTTTGGAATCAGAACCCCTGTACCAGATTGAATCCGTTTCCCAGGCTGCTGCAGCCAGGGACCACAAACTCAGGGGGTTGTAGCAACAGAATGTTATTGTCTCAGAGTTCTGGAGGTCACAAGTCCAAGACCCAAGTGTCAGCAGGACCATGTTCTCTGAAGCCTGTAGAGAACACGCTTTCCTTGTGTCTTCCAGCTTCTGTGGTTGCCAGTGATGGTTGACAATCTATGTGTGCACAACTCTTCCATCCTTGTGTCTTTGTCAAATGGCGTTCTATCGTTGTGTCTTCATGTGGGCCGTCTTTTTATAGGGACGCTAGTCACACTGGCTTAGGGTCCCACCCTAATGAGTATGACCTCATCTTAACTAATTACACCTGCAATGACCCTATTTCCAAATAAGGCCACATTCTGAATAACTGGGAGTTAGGACTTCAACATACCCTTAAAAGGGGACGCAATTCAACCCATAGTATACATGAGGAACAGAACTACACTATGACTTTTATTTCTCTGCCCTTCCTCCCCTTCAGATTTTCTCTGGGTCAGCTTTGAAGGCTGCTCCCCTAGCCCAGAAGTTGGGAAGTTGGAGGTGAGTCAGCAATCAGGGTAGGACGAAACAGGGTAGCTAGGAAACCCCTGAGAGTCACCAGCTCCAGAGTGAGACATGCATTTCTGGAGCCACAGCTGGGAAGGTGCCCTCTATCTGGGCCCTGGGCCTCTTCCCAGGATGGTCATTTCAGGGCTCCATCTGCATGCATTTTCTCTTACTTCTCTACCTTATCTCATATTTGCTTTTTGCCCCCAGCTCTTCAATTTATTCTCCCTGCCACACTCTTGTCTACCACGCATTTCTGTGAAATGTATTTTACCAGGAACTGCAGCCTATTACTGTGTTGTGAAAAAAAAAAAAAAATTAAGAACTCACTCTCTCTCTCTCCTTTCTTAAAGTCCAGTGCCATTTATTTTTTAGAAACACCTCTATATTTTGGGAAGTAATGTAGCTTTGTAAATGTAGGGACACTGATTTTTTTTTCATTGGAGCTGTGTTATTTAAAGGTCCTAAGTAAATGATGATCTTCTGATATAGTAGCAGGTGGAAAAGAGAAGGCTGTGTGTGTGTGTGTGTATGTGTGTATGTGTTTGTGGATGTGTTTTAATTACAAAAAGCACAATATTCATTGACTGTAGGCCTCCTGGGAGTGTGACAAACATTTGCCTACTTCTCTTTTGCCACTGCAGCTATGAATCCACGGCTCAGGTGGACAGTGGGCAGGGTGGGCAAGCTACAGAAGCTCAAAAGCATCCTTCCAGTGGGGTGTGTGGGGTTGTGTGGAGGCCGGGCTTGGAGGCCAGAGAGGCTTGGATTTCAGGGCGCTCTTGAGCCCTTCCTCAGTTCAGATCCTTGGAACTCTCCACTTATTTGTTATTTAATAGTAATTAGTATTTGATTCGGGTCCTGGAGGGACCCCTACAGTAACTTCATGAATTCAAATGCTTTTGCCCAACATTTGTTCACATTAGCCCTGTATGAGCTGCATGCATAAGAATAGTAACAAGATAAAGACAAATGTTCATGCCCCACATTTTCTGCTTCAGTGCCATGTGGAAGTAGGTGTGCAGAGATTTGAGTGACCCGCTCTCTCATTTCTAACTGATCCACTGTGGTGGGAAGAATTTCTAGATGGCTCCAAGATCTCCACCCCTGGTGACCACACTCTACAAAATCTTTTCCCCTTAGTGCAGGCAGAACCTGTGAATAAGTGAAATACCGTTCTTGGGACTTGGAGTTAATCAAAAGGGAGAGGATGTCCATGTGTCTGACATAATCAGGTGAGTTTTGAAAGGACAGACTGGAAGTGCAAGGGGTCTATAAGAGGGGTCACACAGCTAGACTGGAAAGCATTGGGCTTCGATCTGGGCCTCTAAGACCTGGGCATCAGCCAGCAAGAAAACAGGAGCTCAGTCCTGCACCCACAAAGAATAGAATTTGTTCAGCACCAGCATGAGCTTAGAAGAGGGCCCTGAACTCTAGATGAGAATGAGCCCTGGTCAACATGTTGATCTCAGTCCAGTGAGATCCTGAGCAGAGAACCAGCTGAGCTGAGTCTGGACTCCTGACCCACAGAGACTGTCAGATGGTAGACATGGGCAGTTATCGTCTGCTGAACTCATGGTCTGTTGTTACTCATCAAAGGGAAACTAATACATCCACTCACATGCCACAGAATTGGGAAAGATCATAAATAACTTCATAGTAACAAATCCAAGAGCATCTTTTCCTTGCTTATTTTATTTGACGCCTTTTAAAAATTTTTGATTGGTAAGCATAGAGTTTGGGTTCCAAGACCTGATTTGGTTCCCACTTTCCACAGTAAAGCTTGGACAAATTGCTTGCCCCTTTTTTAAGCTCAATACTTTCAGAATAAAATTCTTATTTCCATAGACACCTCATAGGATTGTTTTTAAGATTCAGTCATGCAAACGGACACGCACAAGCATGATCTCACTCTGCACTGAGACTCTGCCCCATCAACACCAGGCTGTTGTGTCACTTTGCTTGGCTTGATCAATCTCTCTGTGCCTCAGTTTTCAAAACAATATGTTTAAACTACTACTTGCAGTGTGGTCTACAGAAAATATTGATCCTCAGAGGACTCATTAACCTATATGTAAAAAACCTTGCAAATTCAGATATGGAGTGGGTTTAGAAAGGTAACTCTTCATTATCCTATATCCAAGTGCGTAATAATACTATTTACAAAAGGTTCAGCTCATGGTGTATTACCATGATTTGTCAGAAGTCCAGGCAAGTTAGCTGGGTACCGTGCTCAGGATCTCATGGAGAGCAATCAAGGGGTCAGCCAAACTGAGTTTTCATCTGGAGCTCAGGGTCCTCTTCCAAGGTCATTCAGGTTATTGAGAATGTGATTCCTTGCAACTGGAAGAATGGGGTTGAAGGTAAACATAAATGAATAAATAAAATAGAAAGCGAAGCCAGTCCTTCCCTTACCAGAATGAGTTTGAGAATCAGTGACTTGAAGGTCTGTAAGATTTCTCACAGTTCCAAAATTATGTGAACCTAAATTTCTTCTTACTCAGCTGATAATTCTTATTTTGGTATTTCTACTGGACTCTCCTTCCTCCAATACCGTAAGGATGAGCTCTGGGAATGAAGCATTTTCATCTCTTGCCTCATCTTATCCGTGGATGGATTTTGGTTTAGGATCTTAGAACCTGGAACACAGGTGGTACCTCCTCTGTATTTGGACATTCAGAAGTTTGTGGATTTCAATGACCTGGAAATGGAAGGTTTCAGATTAAAAACACTTATGTCCAAATTACATATTTGAACTTCAACATAAAGATGATCACTCAATTCATGGAAAAATCGAATGGTGCACTACATTTGACAAAAGAAATCATTTGATGCTTCAGACCTTATTAGTGCTAATGAATACCCTTGGCATGACAAAAAGCCTGCATTGATGGTGCTCACATTTGAGACTGATTGCTCAGAAAGGGCTTTGCACCTCTTAAGAGATTTTCAGAAATGAGCCAAACACTATTCTTTGAAATGGGTAATTGGTCATTAGCTGATGATCTCACTTGTAGTTATTTTATAAACAATGAAGGTCTTCAACATTGCAGAAGGTCAGATTGCTGAGAGCGTGCACCGAGCAGCGGAGCTGAGTCCAGGGCAGAGATACCCAATTGGAAATTTTCTCTGACCCTACACTATATAATCTGAGTTGTTTTTTCAGGATAAACCCTTACCTAAAATTGGATTCTGTTAGCTGCCTGTATGCCTTGGTTCTTTATTGAAATGATCATAACCCTCGTAACCAGAGCACTGCTTGGGGAACAAAATCAGGTTATTTAAAGGCTAAACTAACTGTTAACACAAATGTGAAATGAACATAATGCTTTATATTTCTTTTCAAAGTCTCTTTAAAATTAGGAATATAATATGCACATTTTCCTGTGAGCTAACCAAGTTCTCTAGCAGGTGAAAATCCAGAAGAAAACCAGAAAAAAAAAAAATGAAGCCATTACATACATGTATCTATTTATAAATATCCTTACTGTTGAATATGGAAATAATGAGTTACCATTATATTTCTGTTCACCTTTTGAAATGCTCTTTATTTAGATATTTTAGCCCGTGATTTTATGATATCATCCCCTATTCCTGTTGGGGTTTTAAAAATTACAGGGAAATTGAAAGACCAGGATGTGAGGAGCACAGCCTGCCATGAGATCACCCTGGTGTATCCCAGGACCATGGGGCTATGGAGGGAAGCTCACCAAGGTCAAGGAAACAATTGGCCAGAACCTCAAGAGATGCTACAGGAAGCAGATAGTTAGGTCAGGGGAGCCAAGAAAAAAATCTAATTCTTGTTGTTTTTTTTTCCTCCTCTATCTTTTATTAATTGACACAAGAAGGGAAGGTCCAAGAGGAGTGAGGGCGCTACACCTGTCATCCCTCCTAACAGAACATCAGGGTCTTAAGGAAATAGAAATGCATACCCAGGAGACACCTCAGCCTCCATTCTCACCAGTCTATGTCACCAGTCTACGTTGACATCGACTCAGGAAGCCACTTCCTCACCATCAGGATTGTCAAAGTTAGTAGTGGGCTGATTTTTAACCAGTTTTGGGGGAAGATCTTTAAAAATGTGAAGTTCCCCCCCCCCAAAAAAAAAAAAAAAAAAAATAAAATCAACCTGTCAGTTAGCGTCTGGCTATCAGCTGGTCATGTCAGCTGTTAATTAGGAACATCAGGTCTAATGTCAAAGGGCAGACATGAAAATGCATGTCCGAGTGGGAGATTCAGCAATCTGTCTGTTTCAAAGGCTATGCAGAAAAGTCTCAAGGGCCTGTGCATAATTGCTATATTAATTTGGCTTGTCAAAAGCCACTGGAAACATTGGTACTTGCTTTACTAACAACTCAAAGGACTTTGGCGCTTCGGTTGGTGTTAATTTGCCTGAACTGCCCCAGGCATCTGGCTGTCCACAAGCTATTGTGCTGCTCTCCGAATGGGTCGGTTGCACCATATGGACCATTGTGTGAGCTCTACCCTGGAATCAGGAGAGACCGTGTTGCTAAACTGATAGAATATTGAGTGCAGTTGTTTGTCAAAACAGCAACAAATCCAGCTGTCTGGGGAATGCTAAAGCTGAGTACCCTCTTTCGAAATAAGCAAAATCTCAAAAGGAAAAAGAGATCTTTAGACCATCATCGTTCTAGGTGGTAGGAAAGGATGACAACAAATTTGAGCTGAGATCGAGAGGTAAAATTCCAAGACATATGTTTATTTACAAAATTGAGCACTTAGTTGGCATAAGCAATGATAGGAATGCAGCAAAGGTCCCTTTACGGCCTTAAAAGTGATACTGTGTTAATACAACAGCCAAAGAGATTGAGAAAGAGAATGATTGAGCGAGAGCGAGAGAGGAAAATTGAGGTACCTTAAATGTGCTAAGGGATTTCGCACAAACAAGGAATATCAGGAGAGCCTTTCTAAATAATGATTTTTACAATAGAAAATGTTTGGTTTATGAGTATGGATGTGTTCTGAGAGCAGATGTTTCTGTTTATCTATGTTCTACAATCACAAGGCTTTAGAATCCTCTCCTGCCAAACCGTGCTCTCTTTAAGAGGGTTTTAATTGTTACCAGTAATGAGTGCTGTAACCTCACCTCTTCACAGAGTGCTTTATCAAACCATCTGCTGACGACCAAGACATTCAGGTCTTCAGTCAGGTTTTTTTGTTTTTTGTTTTTTTACTTTTATTTTTTTTATTGTTATGTTAATCCCCATACATTGCATCATTAGTTTTAGATGTAGTGTTCCGTGATTCATTGTTTGTGCATAACACCCAGTGATCCATGCAGAACGTGCCCTCTTTAATACCCATCACCAGGCTAACCCATCCCCCCACCCCCTCCCCTCTAGAACCCTCAGTTTGTTTTTCAGAGTCCATTGTCTCTCATGGTTCGTCTCCCCCTCCGATTTCCCCCCCTTCATTCTTCCCCTCCTGCTACCTTCTTCTTCTTCTTCTTTTTTTTTTTCTTAACATATATATTTCAGGTCAGGTTTTAAGGACAGGGTCACATTGTTCATCTCAAGTCAAGTGGAGATAGGAGGGAAGGGAGGGGAGGGGTCACACCTTCGACTTCCTTAGCGGGCACATGTACTGACATGACACATTTTTGTAATGGCATCTCGAATGCCTGCAGCATGGCATGTTGGAGTATCACAGAAAGCATGTCTTAGGGCGCCCCTGACTGCATGGATGGTGGTGTCTCCAGCAACAGAGAGCCGGAGGGAAGTCAAGTCTGCAATGGAGTTGAAAGGCAAAGCAGTATGCTGGGAAGAGCCCTGGCAATCATCGGAAATAGGTCCACATTAGCCTATGACGAGGCCACAGATACACGGATATATGAATTTTCTCGTGGGAGGTACATAGCTTTTAGTGGACTCTCAAAGTCCTCCAAGATAGTAAAAAAGGAATAGAAGAAATGAACGACCAGTCACTGTGCTGGGAAGACAAAAGAACTGGAGGTGGCACGGGAGTGGAAGGAGGCAAGAGCAAGGAACAGGGGCGGCAGAGGGACGTCAACCAGAAGCGGCATCGAGAGTTCAAGGCGTGCTGGCCACGGGCATGGAGGTGGGTGGCTGACCGTCTTCAGAGGAGCCAGGTCCCCCGAAAGGACCGAAACTAACGTAGTTGAGAACTGACTGCTCGTCGGTTATTATTCTAAAGACTTCACATCTCTTAGTTCATTTCATCCTCAGAAGACCTTCTCACATGGGTCTTCTTAGCATCCTCGTTTTAGAGGCAGAGGCTGCTGGGAAAGAGGTGTGTGTGGCTCGGGGCCAGACTGCAGCAGGTAGGTGGGAAGGGCCATGCACCTGCAGCTGGGGCGGGGTGGGGGGTACTCAGCTGGGCTTTACTGATCTGGAGGGAATCTATCTATCTATAGCTATGTGCCTGTCCTCCTCCCGGGGACCCCCAGCTTCTGCAGGCTCCCACTCTCCCTGCAAACACAACCTCTAACTTGGCCTGCAGTCTCTGTGTCCCAGCGGCCCTCCCTCTCCTGACTGATTATCGTTCCTCTCCCTCTTCCTTCTCCTACTGGCACTTCTCGCAGGGCCCTGCTGGTCCATATTTACAGCCACATCAGTTGGGGTGCACCTTGTGCCTTCTCTTCGCCAACTAGCGATCGCATTCCATTCCCGTGGGCCACGTCCTTGGGCTGGGGTTGCAAGCTTCCTAAGTGGTTTCTGAGTGTCCAGGTTTTCCACTGGACTGAGGGCCTGGGTCTGTTCCTCCTGGTGACTGAGTGTGAGCTGGCGTAACACCAACTGTGCTCACAAGTGTGCCCTGAAATCCATTGCTGCTCAGTGCATGCTCCTGCCCTCGGCTCCAGGTCTGCGTACAGAGGACATAGACTTCTTGGAGCTGCAGGATATGGTTGAGGGCAATGCTTCCTGGAGAAAGTGTGTGCCCTGCCCCCTGGCACACATGTGATTCAGAGTCCAGCTCCTACCAGAATTGAGGCTTCCCTGGCTCCTGGGCCGCTGCACCAATCTTGTCCTCACGGTCAAGCCACTTGGGTCAAAAGAACCCCACTTTGGTGGTGGAGGAGAGCATCCCACGTCAGAGAATGCCTGGAAAGACAGGGCCCGGGCTGGGGCGTGGCAGGGAGGGAGACAGGGCGTCACCAGGAACAGAGCTGGGAGAACCAACATGGCAGGAAAAGCTCCATGATGCCAACTGGCAGCACTGAGAGCCAGGCCCAAGCCAGAGACCTCCTTTGCTATGAAGAGCTAGAGAGGCCAGGCAGAGAGGAGGTGGAGAAGAGCGGTGATAAGTGAAGGTATAAATAAGTAAGATAGAGTCATTTGGGATTAAAACAAGTACATGCTAGCCTATTCTGCAGCACTGCTTGAAGTGGGCCCTGGCATGTGTTCCTGGGCAGGGAAGCAGACTTGACAAGCTGTGTTGGCCACGCGAGGTCCTGCTCTCCGAGACAGTCCTGGCTTAAACGTATTAAGAGCATGAGTGCGATAACCAAGTGATTCATGGAGCAGAGGACATGCCCTCCTCAGAGCTGCCAGACCTACCTTTGGGGTGAGGGAGGATGAGGTGGCCATGAGCCATAAAGGGCATCTGATCCATCACGAAGTCAAACAGTGGGGCAGGCACATTGGTGGAGTCAGGCATGGTGGCTCTGTAGCATAATGGAAGGACGATATTGTTGCCCCATGCCATTGTGATCAACCTCCTTGACTGTGCAGATGCCTCAAGAGAAATGAAGTCTAGCACACTAAGTAACAAGGCCTCCTTGTGCATGGGCCGCTCCCTTTGGGACAGAATTGCTATTGCAGGTGACATATCACACCCGTCTCCATCATTCCTGCAGCTCTTTTAGCTTCGTGTTCAGGCACGTAGTAACGTGGTGTGGTGGGTAAAAGTCCCTTCCCTCCTACACGTCCCCCCAAAACAACGTAAAGACCACCATCTCCCTCTCCCAGTGTGGCTTCAGGGCTCTTTCTCTTCCCCATTGTTGGTACAGTCACAAGTACCTGCAATCACAGTGAGCTGCCGTGACCTCATCAGAGTTGGGTGTTATTTTATTTTATTTTCTTCTCTTTTTTTTCCATTTAATCGACTATAATGAAAATCATGATGCTAAAATCAAGTGTTGGCCAGGGCAGAGTGAAAAAGCTTTTATCCCACCTCTTGAAGTGTATTCTTAATTGTGCTGCCTAATGCTGTATAATCATCTCCTTGGTGACAGTTAGCTAACAAAGTTGTTCCATGATCTTTAAATATGTTTTTCAAGACCCATGAACCATAACCGGGTAATTGTCAACTCTGCATGATCAGAACCGTAACTGGTATAGGAGAAAAGCACAGAATCACAGGACACCAGGGTGACCTGAACGTGGCTTTGCCAGGGGCTAGTGCACAGTTAGAATCTCACAGGTGAATGCTTCTTGCAAAGATCTGGTGCCTCAAAAATGCATCTCTTTTTTTGTATTATAAAACTTTATTGATTATTCATAGTTTTGAGAACTATACATGTGAGAAAACCCTTTTAGCATATTTATTTGATTCTCGATGCAAGGGATGAGGTGGGTAGGAACCTATTATTACTGTCATTTTCCAGATGGGACACAGATTCAGAGAGGTTAAGTGTCCACTTGCTGGGAGCTGGGTGCAAGGGACTGGAATAATATCCAAGGCGTCAGACACCTAATCTGCACCAGATTGGGAGAATCAAAAGAAAAAGAAAAAACATATTCCTTTACTCTTCATTTTTATTGAGAATTTCTAAGGATTCATTTATTTATTTGAGAGAGAGAGCAATAAGTGGGACGGACAGAGGGAGAGAGAATCTCAAGCAGACTCTGCACTGAGTGCAGAGCCCGACATGGGCTCAATCTCACAACTGTGAGATCATGACCTCAACCAAAACCAGAGTCGGAAACTCAACTGACTGAGCCACCCAGGTGTCCTGAGAATTTCTGACTTTACCACTCTGTTTTCTGCTCTAGGGTTTTGCTAAGTTGCAAGAACATGAGAAGGTTTTGGTAGGTCCAAGTGGTGAGGTGGTCAGCACATCAGGTGGGTCCACCAGATCTAAACATTGTGGGGCACCTCTTTCAGCTATGGCTTGGAAAAAACCAGAAGGGGGAGAAGTGTGCCACTAAGACCTGAGGAAAACCCCTTCATTTATAGGTTAGCTTTGACATAAGAATTAAGTCCTGGTTCTCAAAGAATTCATGGAGCTGTTTTAATTTTAAGAATTCTGAAATACAAGAATTAGACCAAATGAGATTAATAAATTGGAAGAAAGATTGGCTCAGATTGTACATGGTTCTTTTGTTGACGAATGACTTTGTCACCTTTCCAGTTCCCCAGAAGGGATTCTTAAGAACGATATAAAGAGTGCTTGAAATTTCTCTCATATTTTTTTGAAGATCCTCACTGTACTCAGTTTCGGCATCAGAAACCAACATTCCTACACTCAATTTATTTATGCACATCTAGAAACAACTGTCCCCGGTAAATTGTGTCTTCTACTGTTAGTTTTTATTCAATGCCCTTGTAAGAAACATCCATTTGAAGAATTGAAAACTTGTAGTAGCTGAAAATATTGCCTGTGGATTCCAAAATCCTTTATATGAGAACTGAAGGGATATAATTTTCATGAATCTATACCCAGGAAAGAGCATCTCTTAATTTAAACAACTTGTTGGCTTCTCTTTAGCAGAACATCATAAATATAAAACATGAGTGACTCAGGGATGATTCATGATTGATGATTCAGGGCTTATACATAAGTCGTGCTGAGCTCACAATAATTTACACGTCCTCATCTGGACTTACTGTCAATATTTGCAACTCGATGTACCCAAAAGAGGACATTTGCATCCTTTTCTGAATTGCCTGCAGTATTAGTCAGAGTCACTGGATGCCTCGAACTGACAGAAACAGGGACTTAAACCATGTGATTGCCTGCAGAGCAGATAGAGAAGCAGAGAACTCAAGCAGTGCACTATGAGGCATTCTGGGATGCCTGGACAGCACGCAGAAATGAAGGAGGATGAGGGGACAGGGTGTTGCCACAGCCCACGTACCAGAGCTGTCGAGAAGCTAGCACTGTGACATAGCTCTCCTGCATGAGCTGAAACCGTGGAACAAGGGGTGAGCGTAAAGACAAGTTAGAGCCATGGGGAAGATTCCCCCAGAAACAAAGAGGAGGTGAGGTAAAATCCTGACCTCTACCTTCCTCTTACCCTCTAGTCTTCCACCAGTGGCTGCCATTGGGCAAAGCTCCTCAGAGAGCCTGAGGAAAAAGACTGACACAGAGCCCAGAAAGGGATGGCAAAAAAAGGGGTCTGAAAGAAACGAGTACCCCATATGCATCTTGCCATTCCATCCTGACCACAGACCCACAACATAAATCAAGTGTCACCAATCACAAGAGAAGAAACACAGCATCAAACAAATAAATGTCAATAAGCAGAAGAGAAAGAACACCACCCAAGTGAGCAGAATTCTCTTGTTCCTACACTGTATTGTTTCTCTTCCAGTCCTGGTCTCCTCCTCTGGAATGACATCTGCTCCTGGCTTTGTCACTTAGAGCAGTGGCACTATCAATACCCAGTCGTCCAGGCCCTGCCCCCTGATGCTTGATCAAACTGTGTCTTACATCCTGCCTATTCCTTGCTTCTGTCTCAGTTCTCAAAGGATCAAAGATACAATCTCACTTGTCATTTAAAACATCTTCTTGAACGTTTTTTTCCCCCTCACACTATTATTGAGTCTCTGCCTTACGTTTAATCCAAATTCTGCCTTTCTAACTGATTCACCTTCCTTAATCATCCAGGTACGTATAAATGTATTTGCCAATGTTCTGCATTTGGCTTCTTATTCAAACTGTGTTTTCTTGATGATTTTAATTATTTTCACAACTACTATCAGAAACACTTAATATCAAACTATGGAATATTAATTAATATTAATAAAATTAATATTAAACTACATTAACTAGAAAGAACTTCTCTTCTGGATTCTAAATGGGACCTTTGAGTGGTTCTATATAAATACATAGCAAGTATCTTGAAATCAGCATGTCTGATGCTAGGGTTTCTCCAACTCAGTACTGTTGTCATTTTGGGCCATGTAATGTGTGGATGTAGGATGTAGATTCATTGTAGGTGCATTGTAGGTAGCATTCTCCTATTGCCCCCAATGGTGACAGCCAAAAACATCCAGACATTTCTATGTGTCCCCTTAAGGGCAAAATCCATTCTTTTGCAGAGCAACTGCCTGACTCATCTTTGTATTTATCTTTGCTCTACATGTCTGCAACATTTCCTTTGATTCATTGATTCATGAGTTTGTTGCATCCTAGTATTATTAACAGCAACACTGACCTTGACATCCCTATGATTTGAAATTATAGCATGATTGTATCTTCTCCATAGTCTTTGTATTTTATTTCCATCCCCTTGCCAAGTTGTTTAATAATGTCTTCACAGTGTCTCTTGAATCTATGTTTATTTTTGAACTTTTGGACCTAGATTATGTTCTTACATGATCTCATTAGGGCTATTGCAATAGCATGATAATCTATATGATCTATTTCCTATTTCTAACCATAGCCATCTATTGTATTATGTGGTCATCACAGCTTACTCTCCAGAGAATGCATGTCTGCTGACATTCTGTGTCCTCTAACTTCTGGAATGGTTTCCCCATGTGTCAATATCAACAGTAACTCCTCCACTCTTATTTAATACAAATACCCATCCATTTATTTCAAAAAATGTTTATTTGTCATCATGTTCTGTTCTTGATTCTTTGGACTGACCCATGTACAAAATTGACAGAAAACTCTTCCCTCATGGCCCTATAGTCTTGTAGGGGAGAGAATGAGTACAAGTGCATAAATAAATGACTTGTGGAAAATATTAAAAGGGTAGTATGTGCTATGAAAATAAATAAGGCTACAAAGTAGGGCAGGGAATGTTGGCCTGGTCATATATTGTGGGTTTTAAATATAGTGGTTCATGAAAATCATCATTGAGAACAGAACATTTGAGCAAAGACTAAAAGAGAGTGAGAAAGAAGACCATGCAAATACTCAGGGAAACAGGAGATAAAATAGCAAATACAAAATTCCTACAGCATTCAAGTAACAGCAAAGAGACCTTCATGGTGAGAGCAGATAGCAAGATAAGTATATGACAGGGTCAGAGAGATAAGTGACAGGGTGCATGACTTTTAAGGCTTTTAGACAACTTTGCCTGAACAAGACAAATGTTCTAATGCTCTGAACTAAGAAACCACGTTCAGATTATGAGTAGAGAATGACATAAACTAGTGTATTTTACTTCAGGATTACATGGGTCTCTGAATATAGGGGAATTATTTGAGCTGGGATATATACACACATGCATATATGTTACTAATGACTACAGAGATGTGATGGATAATAGATAAATTTAACAGGAAAGTATCAATCCTAGAGCCCTGGGATAGTCCAACATTAAGAGGTCAAAGGGAAGAAATCCACAGGCTATGGGGAACTTGGGTGAAATACTTAACTACCTTTGACCTCAATGTCCTCACGTAGAGTGCATCTTGTTGTATCTTGTTTTGTTGTGAGGATAAATGTGATATTATATTTATAATATATTCAGCATGGTGCCTAGAACAGAATAAGTACTTAATATGGAGGAACGGTGATGATGGTAATCGTAATATTGATGATGGTGGTGATGGTGATGATAGATGGTGATGATAAGGATCTGAATAAAGGGAGAGGATGACCACTAGTAGTAGTGATAGTGGTGGTGGTAGTAATAGTAGTAGTTAGTAGTAGTTAGTAGTAGTAGTTAGTAGTAGAAGAAGAAGGAGAGGGAGAAGAAGGAGGAGGAGGAGGAGGAGGATAAGAAGAAGAATGAAGAAGAGGAGGAGGAGAAGAAGAAGGAGAAGAAGGGCATAAAGAGAATGGTTAAATGAAGGAGAGGCATTGTCTGCCCAAGAGACCTTTCTAAGTGCCAAGTTCTGAGTTAGATGCTTTTAGGAATCATCCGCATCTAAACTTCACAATAACCTTGTAGGATGCACAGTAGTATACTCATCTGACAGATGCAGGTACTAGTGCTTATAAAAACCACTCTGTTGAGAAAAAAAATCACTCTGTTGCTCCAGAACATATGCATCTATGGAAAACAAAAACCAAAAACCCTTGTAGAATCAAATCTAGGTCTTTCTGATCAAGAGCCTCTCTCTCCACTCATCTGTAATTTCAAGTTAAGTAAGGAAATTTGGTCTTGTGCTTTAAGGTAATTGCAGGAAAATGGCTGCATTTTATGTGGAACACTGTTCACAGTAATGTAGAATGTTGCCTCGGTGGGTCCCAGAAAACTTGAGTCATACTAAATTTTGACTAATTTAGGGCCTACATCTCACTTAAGTAATTGCAAAATACTGCATTAGGTTGGCAAGATTTTTCCTGGGGTGACTTCCATCTGAAAAACATTTCTCCTGTAATGAGGACAAAAGTAGCTTGAGGGAAAAGAGCTATAACTGTATTTCTTTGCTAACTTTTCTGACATCAACTTAGACTCTTCAAAATACTGATTTTAAAATTCTAATGTCACTGGATCATTGGTAACAAATGCTAGAGCAGTTGACATTATTTGGGAAATATAGAGTGATTAATACCTTTATGACATTGTTTCAAGTATATTAATTATTTGGAAGGCAACAAAATGTTACATGTGGTAATAATGTCTAATGCTGACAGCAAATCATAAAATTATGGATCCATCTTGTGGGATTAACATTTTTCAGAAAATTAGAGTTTTTAATTTATGGTCTGCATCTTTCTGTGCACAGCAATATATGTGATTAGCAGATTTTGGTTTTGCAGCCAGGTATACAGAGTTTGATTTTTAGCTCTGCCATGTACTAGATGTTTACACCAATGTTATAAAATAGGAAGTTCATAATGAATGCATCAGGTCTCAGGTATGATGCACCTACATATGCCTGGCACAAAGGAAGCCTGCTGCTATTAGAAAGAGATGCAGATTGAGATGTTAAAACCTATTTCCAGGGGTGCCTGGGTGGCTTAGTCCATTGGGCAACCAACTCTTGATTTTGGCTTAGGTTCTGATCTCGGGGTCGTGGGATTGAGCCCCACAAGAGGCTCCATGCTCAGTGTGGAGTCTGCTTGAGATTCTCTTTTTCCCTCTCCTTCTGCTCTTCCCCCTCCTCACACATGTGCGCTCACTTGCTCTCTATCAAATGAATAAATAAAATATTAAAAAAAAAGCCTACTTCCAAAATGAACTCCTGAGTAACTTTATAAATCAAATAATTGCATGTATGTATTCTATGTTCAGAATTATTATTTCATTGGCCTTCCTTGCTCCCTTCTGGCAGTGGTAACCTTGCTTGTGATGATCAGCTTACCAGTGCTTGGAAAGGTTGGAAATAGTTCAGGAGACCAGGTACCCTCTACTTTATGTGTTAGAGGACATTTGAGAATTTTGACCCTGCTCTTTTTGCTTCATTCCCTGATTTTAAAACTTAACTTTCAGTAAGATATGACTCCGCTATATTTCCTTCATAAAATAGTAACTGGACATTAAGGAAAAACAGAAGCCAGGTAGTATAAAGAATATGATGGCAAGATACAGAGGCAATAATGCATCTGTTAGTAGTAAGTTAGAAAATGAGAATTAAATGTTCAATATTATTTAAAAATAAATGTAATGAGGGATGTATATTACTTGTCGATTAAAAAACACAAGCTTCATTTGTTTATACTGGTTGTTTATATATAAGGGAATTTTAACAAATAAAGATACATACAAAGTTAGTGAAAGCATTAAATAGAAAGATAGTAATAAATACAAAATAAGAGGCCTATTATCCAAAAACACAAGATAACACAAAGATAACAAATGTTAGTAAGGATGTGGAGAAATTGGAACCCTCATGCACTGTTGGTGAGGATGTAAAATGGTGCAGCCACTCTGGAAAACAGTATGGAAGCTGTTCAAAAAGTAAAAAGTAGAACTACTGTATGATCCATTAATCCCACTCCTGGGTATTTATTCAAAGGAAAAGAAATCACTATCTGAAATGGATATTTGCACTCCCATGTTCACTGCAGCATTATTCAGAATAGCCAAGATGTGGAAATAACATAAATGTTCATTAGTGGAAGAATTTATATTATTTATATTCTATTTACAATATAATATTATTCAGCATTAAAAGGGAGGAAGTCCTGCCATATGCAACATCATGGATGAACTATGAGGACATTATGCTATGTGAAATAAGCCATGTAGAGAAAGACAAATACTGCATGATTCCACTTACATGAGGGATCAAAAATAGTCAAACTCATAGAAGCAGATAGTAGAGTAGTGGTTGTCAGAGGCCAGGGGGTGGGAAGGGGAGTTGCTATCCAATAGGTATTCAATCATGCAAGATGATTAAGTTCTAGAGATCTACTCTATAACATTGGGCATATAGTTAATAATACTATATTGTACACTTAAAAATTTGTTAGAGGGTAGATCTTATGTTAAGTGTTCTTAGCAAATGATACACATGAAAAGAATGATGCAATTCAATAAGATGTATTGTATAAAATGCAATATCAAGTGAAGAATATAAACAATTCATACTACTACTCATGCTCCCTGAAAAAGAGCAGTAGGCAAATTTTCAACAGCTCTTGGCTACTTGTAGTCTGGTCTATCTCTATAATTCAATGCCATACTTCATTTCTCTGAATCTCAGTGTTCTCCATCTGCAAAATAGGGATAATAATAGTTCATGTTATAACACTGTATAGTTAAATGAAAACAATATGGACAGATCTGAATGTTGGTAATATCAATATCACCCCAACTTTTATTTTAAAGATTTTATTTATTTATTTGACAGAGAGAGATAGCGAGAGCAGGAACACAAGGAGGGGGAGTGGGAGAGGGAGAAGCAGGCTTCCCACTGAGCAGGGAGCTTGACGCAGGGCTTGATCCCAGGACCCCGGGATCATGACCTGAGCTGAAGGCAGACATTTAACAACTGAGCCACCTAGGTGCCCCATTATCACCCCAACTTTTATTCCTCACAGTGATTTAACCTGAATTGCATTACTCTCCCTAATCTGGAGAACATAAACTCACACATTGAGAAAAGAGCTAGTTAAGACTCTAAACCCAACTTCTTTTTCATGAAATAGCCTCTCTCAAAGTCTCTGATAAAAAAAAAAAAAAAAAAGAAGATAGTAGGTAGGGAAAAATGAAGGAGGGGAAATCGGAGGGGGAGACAAACCATGAGAGACTATGGACTCTGAGAAACAAACTGAGGGTTCTAGAGGGGAAGGGGTGGGAGGATGGGTTAGCCTGGTGATGGGTATTAAGGAGGGCACATATTGAATGGAGCACTGGGTATTAAATGCAAACAATGGATCATGGAACACTACATCAAAAACTAATGATGTAATGTATGGTGATTAACATAACATAATAAAATAAAATTTAAAAAAAGAAAATAATGAAAAGTAGAATAATAATCAATGATTTTTATAATCTCTTTGTCTACAACTGACCAGAAAGCTTTATCCATGTGTGGCTATAAATGAGGATTTCAAACCCAAGTCTACTGGCTCATCAGCACTTGATGACTTGATGGCAGCATTCTGGCCCTCAAAGCAGGGTTCCCTCCAGACTGCTACTCTCTTGGATATTGCCCCTTCTACACGTAGGTGAGGAGGTTCCACTGATTGCATCCCACTCTTCGGAGGGTGCTCTTAGAGACCATGCCCAAGCCGATCTCCATGGATCCTCAAAGGATACTTCCTTGACTTGGGACAGGGCTATGTAACTCCCATCATGTAGAACCCCCCCCCCCCAGTAGGAAGCCACTACAACATTTTAAAAAACCTCAGAGTCCAGAGCTCAAGGGAGTGTCACAGAGTGAGGAAAGAAAGGCTTGCAAAGTGAAAGTCTCTGTTTTCAGGAGAGATCCCCCTACTTCCAGAAACTCAGGCTCAAGGAAAGACATTTTTCCTCAGGACAGTCTTTCCAAGAAGGAAGTTTCAAAATACAATCCGTAGGAGCGGGAACTAAGATCTGAAGGCGAACCTCACCTTCTTCCTCATTGCTGCTGGGAAAATTACCTCCTCCCCATGAAGCTGTTAATAGAGTTGAATGCAGGGGCGCCTGGGTGGCTCAGTCGTTAAGCGTCTGCCTTCGGCTCAGGTCATGACCCCAGCGTCCTGGGATCGAACCCTGCATCGGGCTCCCTGCTCCGCGGGAAGCCTGCTTTTCCCTGTCCCACTCCCCCTGCTTGTGTTCCCTCTCTCGCTGTCTCTCTCTCTGTCAAATAAATAAATAAAATCTTAAAAAAAAAAAGAGTTGAATGCAGAGTCCATTCCCCAGAGCCAGGCAGGTGTGCAGGTGAGAAGCATTTTTGAAAGAAAGGCACAGCCACACTAGTGTTGCAAATACTGTAGTGGAAAAAAAAAATGGAGCCATGATAAACTGTGGGAGAATGTGTAAATTATTGTATTTGTAATGTAAAATATAAGAACCCTATCAATTTGTACCCCTAAATCATTTTCCTTAGAAACCTTACCCAAAGGATATCACTCAAAGTTGGAAAATATATAGCATACATACAGGTTTTGCAACATTATTTATGTATTAGAAATTAAAAATGAAAACACATGTGGAATGGTAGGGGATTAGGTAAATGATGATACATATATATGACATAATATTATGGGATACTTAAATATTGCAAAGCTGTAGGCACTGTAAGGACTATATGCTAACATGAATATATGTCTGATATAACATCAAATAAAAATATAATATAAAAATGAAAAAGCATAAGAAAACCTATGCCATAACATTTACTATGGTTAAAGTACATGCATTCATGGAAACAAAGTAAAACAGCTGATATATCTAGTGGATATATTTCCTTCGTATTCTTTCTTTCTTTTTTTTTTTTAAATTTTTTTAATCTTATATTATCCCCATCCATTGCATCATTAGTTTTAGATGTAGTGTTCCATGATTGATTGTTTGTGCATAACACCCAGTGCTCCATGCAGAATGTGCCCTCCTCAATACCCACCACCAGGTTAACCCATCCTCCCAACCCCCTCCCCTCTAGAACCCTCAGTTTGTTTTTCAGAGTCCATCGTCTCTCATGGTTCGTCTATCCCTCCGATTTCCCCCCCTTCATTCTTCCCCTCCTGCTCCCTTCTTCTTCTTCTTCTTTTTTTTTTTCTTAACATATATTGCATTATTTGTTTCAGAGGTACAGATCTGAGATTCAACAGTCTTGCAAAATTCACAGCGCTTACCAGAGCACATACCCTCCCCAGTGTCTATCACCCAGTCAACCCATCCCTCCCACCCCACCCCCACTCCAGCAACCCTCAGTTTGTTTCCTGTGATTAAGAATTCCTCATATCAGTGAGGTTATATGATACATGTCTTTCTCTGTTTGACTTATTTCACTCAACATAATACCCTCCAGTTCCATCCACATCATTGCAAATGGCAAGATCTCATTCCTTTTGACGGCTGCATAATATTCCATTATATATATATACCACTTCTACTTTAGCCATTCATCTGTTGATGGACATCTTGGCTCTTTCCACAGTTGGCTATTGTGGACATTGCTGCTATAAACATCGGGGTGCACGTACCCTTTCGGATCCCTACTTTTGTAACTTTGGGGTAAATACCCAGTAGTGCAATTGCTGGATCGTATGGTAGCTCTATTTTCAACTTTTTGAGGAACCTCCATACTGTTTTCCAGAGTGGTTGCACCAGCTTGCATTCCCACCAACAGTGTAGGAGGGTTCCCCTTTCTCCGCATCCCCGCCAACATCTGTCGTTTCCTGACTTGTTAATTTTAGCCATTCTGACTGGTGTGAGGTGCTATCTCATTGAGCTTTTGATTTGGATTTCCCTGATGCTGAGCGATATTGAGCACTTTTTCATGTGTCTGTTGGCCATTTGGATGTCTTCTTTGGAAAAATGTCTGTTCATGTCTTCTGCCCATTTCTTGATTGGATTCTTTGTTCTTTGGGTGTTGAGTTTGATGAGTTCTTTATAGATTTTAGATACTAGCCCTTTATCTGATATGTCATTTGCAAATATCTTCTCCCATTCTGTCGGTTGTCTTTTGGTTTTGTTGACTGTTTCCTTTGCTTTGCAAAAGCTTCTTATCTTGATGAAGTCCCAATAGTTCATTTTTGCCCTTACTTCCCTTGCCTTTGGCGATGTTTCTAGGAAGAAGTTGCTGCAGCTGAGGTCGAAGAGGTTGCTGCCTGTGTTCTCCTTTAGGATGTTGATGGACTCCTGTCTCACATTGAGGTCTTTCAACCATTTGGAGTCTATTTTTGTGTGTGGTGTAAGGAAATGGTCCAGTTTTATTCTTCTGCATGTGGCTATCCAATTTGCCCAACACCATTTGTTGAAGAGACTGTCTTTGTTCCATTGGACATTCTTTCCTGCTTTGTTGAAGATTAGTTGACCATAGAGTTGAGAGTCCATTTCCGGGCTCTCTATTCTGTTCCATTGATCTATGTGCCTGTTTTTGTGCCAGTACCATACTGTCTTGATGATGACAGCTTTGTAATAGAGCTGGAAGTCCGGAATTGTGATGCCGCCAGCTTTGCTTTTCTTTTTCAACATTCCTCTGGCTGTGTGGGGTCTTTTCTGGTTCCATACAAATTTTAGGATTCTTTGTTCCATTTCTTTGAAAAAAGTGGATGGTATTTTGATGGGGATTGCACTGAATGTGTAGATTGCTCTAGGTAGCATTGACATCTTCACAATATTTGTTCTTCCAATCCATGAGCGTGGAACGTTTTTCCATTTCTTTGTGTCTTCCTCAATTTCTTTCATGAGTATTCTATAGTTTTCTGAGTACAGATCCTTTGTCTCTTTGGTTAGATTTATTCCTAGGTATCTTATGGTTTTGGGTGCAATTGTAAATGGGATCGACTCCTTAATTTCTCTTTCTTCTGTCTTGTTGTTGGTGTATAGGAATGCCACTGACTTCTGTGCATTGATTTTATATCCTGCCACTTGACTGAATTCCTGTATGAGTTCTAGCAGTTTTGGGGTGGAGTCTTTGGGGTTTTCCACATAAAGTATCATATCATCTGCAAAGAGTGAGAGTTTGACTTCTTCTTTGCCGATTTGGATGCCTTTGATTTCTTTTTGTTGTCTGATTGCTGTGGCTAGGACTTCCAATACTATGTTGAATAGCAGTGGTGATAGTGGATATCCCTGCCGCGTTCCTGACCTTAGGGGGAAAGCTCTCAGTTTTTCCCCATTGAGAATGGTATTCGCTGTGGGTTTTTCCTAGATGGCTTTTATGATATTGAGGTATGTACCCTCTATCCCTATACTCTGAAGAGTTTTGATCAAGAAAGGATGCTGTACTTTGTCAAATGCTTTTTCTGCATCTATTGAGAAGATCATATGATTCTTGTTCTTTCTTTTGTTAATGTATTGTATCACGTTGATTGGTTTGCGGATGTTGAACCAACCTTGCAGCCCAGGGATAAATCCCACTTGGTCATGGTGAATAATCCTTTTAATGTACTGTTGGATCCTATTGGCTAGTATTTTGGTGAGAATTTTTGCATCCATGTTCATCAGGGATATTGGTCTGTAATTCTCCTTTTTGATGGGGTCTTTGTCTGGTTTTGGGATCCAGGTAATGCTGGCCTCATAAAATGAGTTTGGAAGTTTTCCTTCCATTTCTATTTTTTGGAACAGCTTCAGAAGAATAGGTATTAATTCTTCTTGAAATGTTTGGTAGAATTCCCCTGGGAAGCCATCTGGCCCTGGGCTTTTGTTTGTTGGGAGATTTTTGATGACTGCTTCAATTTCCTGAGTGGTGATAGGTCTGTTCAGGTTTTCTATTTCATCCTGGTTCCATTTTGTTAGCTTATACATCTCTAGGAATGCATCCATTTCTTCCAGGTTATCTAATTTGCTGGCATAGAGTTGCTCATAATATGTTCTTATAATTCTTTGTATTTCTTTGGTATTGGTTGTCATCTCTTTTCTTTCATTCATGATTTTGTTGATTTGGGTCATTTCTCTTCTCTTTTTGATAAGTCTGGCCAGGGGTTTATCAATCTTGTTAATTCTTTCAAAGAACCAGCTCCTAGTTTCGTTGATCTGTTCTACTGTTCTTTTAGTTTCTATTTCATTGATTTCTGTTCTCATCTTTATGATTTCTCTTCTCCTGCTGGGTTTAGGCTTTATTTGCTGTTCTTTCTCCAGCTCCTTTAGGTGTAGGGTTAGGTTGTGTACTTGAGACCTTTCTTGCTTCTTGAGAAAGGCTTGTATTGCTATATACTTTCCTCTTAGGACTGCCTTTGCTGCATCCCAAAGATTTTGAATAGTTGTGCTTTCATTTTCATTGGTTTCCATGTATTTTTTTAATTCTTCTTTAATTTCCTGGTTGACCCATTCATTCTTCAATAGGATGCTCTTTAGCCTCCATGTATTTGAGTTCTTTCTGACTTTTGTCTTGTGATTGAGTTCTAGTTTCAAAGCATTGTGGTCTGAAAATAGGCAGGGAATGATTCCAATCTTTTGGTACCAGTTGAGACCTGATTTATGACCTAGGATGTGATCTATTCTGGAGAATGTTCCATGGGCACTAGAGAAGAATGTGTATCCCATTGCTTTGGGGTGCAATGTTCTGAATATGTCTGTGAAGTCCATTTGGTCCAGTGTGTCATTTAAAGTCTTTATTTCCTTGTTGATCTTTTGCTTAGATGATCTGTCCATTTCAGTGAGGGGGGTGTTAAAGTCCCCCACTATTATTGTATTGTTGTCGATGTGTTTCTTTGCTTTTGTTATTAATTGCCTTATATAATTGGCTGCTCCCATGTTAGGGGCATAGATATTTACAATTGTTAGATCTTCTTGTTGGATAGACCCTTTCAGTAGGATATAGTGTCCTTCCTCATCTCTTATTACAGTCTTTGGTTTAAAATCTAATTTGTCTGATATAAGGATTGCCACCCCAGCTTTCTTTTGGTGTCCATTAGCATGGTAAATGGTTTTCCACCCCCTCACTTTCAATCTGGGGCTGTCTTTGGGTCTAAAATGAGTCTCTTGCATATCGATGGGTCTTGTTTTTTAATCCAATCTGATAGCCTGTGTCTTTTGATTGGGGCATTTAGCTCATTTACATTCAGGGTAACTATTGAAAGATAGGAATTTAGTGCCATTGTATTTCCTGTAAGGTGACTGTTACTGTATATTGTCTGTGTTCCTTTCTGGTCTATGTTGCTTTTAGGCTCTTTCTTTGCTTAGAAGACCCCTTTCAAGATTTCCTGTAGGGCTGGTTTCATGTTTGCAAATTCCTTTAGTTTTTGTTTGTCCTGGAAGCTTTTTATCTCTCCTTCAATTTTCAATGACAGCCTAGCTGGATAGAGTATTCTTGGCTGCATATTTTTCTCATTTAGTGCTTTGAGTATATCCTGCCAGTCCTTTCTGGCCTGCCAGGTCTCTGTGGATAGGTCTGTTGCCAATCTCATGTTTCTACCATTGTAGGTTACAGATCTCTTCTCCCGAGCAGCTCTCAGGATTTTCTCCTTGTCTATGAGACTCGTAAGTTTTACAATTAGATGTCGGGGTGTTGACCGATTTTTATTGATTTTGTGGGGGGTTCTCTGTGCCTCCTGGATTTTGATGCCTGTTTCCTTCCCCAAATTAGGGAAGTTCTCTGCTGTAATTTGCTCCATTATACCTTCTGCCCCTCTCTCTCTTTCTTCTTCTTCTGGGATCCCAATTATTCTAATGTTGTTTCATCTTATGGTATCGCTTATCTCTCAAATTCTGCCCTCATGATCCAGTAGTTGTTTATCTCTCTTTTTCTTAGCTTCTTAATTTTCCATCATTTGGTCTTCTATATCACTGATTCTCTCTTCTGCCTCATTTATCCTAGCAGTTTGTGCCCCCATATTTGATTGCACCTCATTAATAGCCTTTTTGATTTCTACTTGGTTAGATTTTAGTTCTTTTACTTCTCCAGAAAGGGTTTCTCTAATAACTTCCATGCTTTTCTCAAGCCCAGCTAGTATCTTTAAAGTGATGATTCTGAACTCTAGATCTGACATCATACTAATGTCCGTATTGAGTAGGTCCCTGGCAGTCAGTACTACCTCTTGTTCTTTTTGTTGAGGTGATTTTTTCCATCTTGTCATTTTGTGCAGAGGAGAATAGATTAATGAGAGAACAAAATGCTAGCAGAGTAACAATGTCCCCAGAAAATATACTCTAAATAAATCAGAAAAGACCTGAAGCAGTGGGAAAAGAGAGGGAAAGAGAGAAAAAAGATAAAGGTAAAAACAAACAAAAACAGAACAAAACAAAACAACAACAACAAAAAAACCAGAATGTGACCAATATGATCAGGCTGGTATATAGATCAGTGCCACACACTAGATTTGGGGTATATTTTGGTCTTTTAGAAGAAAGTGCCTCCCAAAATTTTAAAGAAAGAAAAACTTATATATATATACAAAAATAAGGGTTGATATGATGAAGGGATGGAATATGACTGTAAAGATGGAAATTGTAAAAGATTTTATAAAAGGAATTGATAACAAGTTGTTTGAAAAAAGAAAGAAGAGGATTTAAAAAAAGAAAAAAAGAAAAAAAAAAGGAGAGAATGTGATCAGGCAGGGGAATAGAAAAAAAACCATATACTAGAGATTTAGGGTACATTTTGATCTGTTAGAAGAAACTATCTCAAATTTTTAAAGAGAGAACAACTTATACATATATGCCAAAACTCTGGGTAACTACTATGAAGGGATAGAATATGACTCTAAAAATGAAAAATAAAAATGTTTTTTAAAAAAGGGATTGATAAGATGTTGGTTGAAAAAGGGAAAAAGAAAAATTAAAAAAAAAAAGAAAAAAAGACAGTTAAAAAAAATAACTTTGAAAGACTAAAGAATCATGGTAAAAAGGCCATGAATTCTATGTGCAGTATTCCCCTAGCGCTGGAGTTCTGCCGTTCTCATTGATCGGTAAACTTGGTCTTGGCTGGTTGTTCTCGCTGATCTTCTGGGGAGGGGCCTGTTGCCGTGGTTTCCAAATGTCTCTGCCGGAGGCGGAATTGCCCCACCCTTGCCCCCTCCCGGCTAAGTAATCTGCTCGGGTTTGCTCTCCGGGGCTTTTGTTCCCTGCGAGCTTTCCGTACAGCTTTGGAGGCGGAGAGTGAAAATGGCGGCCTCCTAATCTCCGCCACGGAGGAGCCGAGAACTCGGGGCCCCACTTCTAAGTGAGCCCCCAGAGAAAAGCCGTCAGTCACTCCCGTCTCCCCGGTCTCCGGCCGCACTCCGTGCTCACCCGGCCTGTGACCGCGCGTTTCTATCTCTGGCACCCGACCCCGGGTGGAGTCTCCAAACCCAGCAGATCCCTGCGGTGCCCTCCCGCGCGGCTCCTCCCGGGGGAGGAAGGTGAGTCTCCCCGGATCTACCGCTTGTTGGGTCCTTGCTGTAGGAGCAGTGGCCCGACTGTGCCGCGGATCATGGTTTATGGCAACCCCGAGCTGAGAGCCCGCGCCTGGGCTCCGCCTCTGCAGCCGGCTTCCCTGCTCCGATACCTGGGAGCTCTGCCACACTCAGGCACCCCCGGTCTTTCTGTGACCCCGAGGGTCCTGAGACCACACTGTCCCACGAGGGTTCCACCCCCGCTTAGCCACCAGAGTGATGTCCCTCAGTGGAGCAGACTTTTAAAAGTTCCGATTTTGTGCTCCGTGGTTCTATCACTTGCCAGAAGCGGCCGACGGAGGCCCCTCCCCCGCCGTCTCTCCTCCCGAATATCGCCTCGGATTCACTTCTCCGCACGTCCTACCTTCCAGAAAGTGGTCGCTTTTCTGATGAGAGAGTTGTTGCTATTCCTTTCTTAGATCTCCTGTTGGGTTTGTAGGTGTTCAGAATGGTTTGATCCCTATCCAGCTGAATTCCTGAGAGGAGACGAAATCCAGGTCTCCTACCCCTCCGCCATCTTGCTCCCTAGAAAAACTCGTATTATTTATTTTATTATTCCTAGAATATTATCCATGCAATCAAAAAAGTCAGAAAAGAAACACATTGGTTCAGGATGGAAGAATATTTACTCTCTTAAAATAATATATAGAAACTTACAAAATACAGGAAAACAGCAGCTGGGAAATCAATTATCAAGATTTCAAATGTGGAAATGTGGAAATAAATAGGGCAAAATCTAGGTGATATTTAATTTTGCTCATTTCCTTAAAAAATATTTTGAAGACATTCTTTTTCATAATGATATCCAGAAATGTATAGGGCCATTTGTACCCATATTATTGAGTTGTTTTTCCTAATGATATTTCTTTTTCAATCACTATTCCTTTTATAACTAAGCAGATGGTTACATTTTTAGCATTTTTAGATGTTTTAGATCAATTTATTTTATTATTTAAAAAAACCTTTTCCCAGCTTTAATGAGATATATTTGACATATAGCATTATGTAAGTTGAAGGTGTATAAATATATATTTTGTATATAAATATATAATATATAGAATATATATTTTCATATTAAATATTGTAACTATATATATAAAATATATATTTCATATTGAATATTGAATATTTTGCAATACACATACTGCAAAATAATTACCCCAGTAAAGTCAGTGAATGGGTTCATCACCTGATATAATTACCTTTTTGTGTGTGTGTGTATGTGTGTGTGTGTGTGTGTGTGTGTGTGTGTGTATGGTGAGACCATTTAAGACCTCTATCTTAGGAAATCTCTATACATATGGTATTGTTTATTACTGTCACCATGTTGTATATTAAATCCCTAGAACTTATTCAGTATGTATATATATATATATATAAAAAAAAAAATATATATATATATATATATATATTTTTTTTTTTTTTTTTTCTTTACCCATTCATCAATCAGTGGAAACTTAGGCTGTTTCCATGTCTTGGCTATTGTGTGTAATGCTGCACTGGACGTGGGATATAGATATCTCTTTGAAATACTAGTTTCCTTCAGATATATGTCAGAAGTGGGACTGTTGGATCAAATGATAGTTCTGTTTTTAACTTTCTGAGACAGCTCCATGCTGCTTCCCACTGTGGCTGCACCAGTTTGCATTCCTACCAGCAGAACACAAGGGTCCCCATTTCTCCCTATCTTTGCCAACACTCCTCATCTTTTGTTGTTTTGATAATAGCCTTTCTAACAGATAGGAAGCAGTATTTCGTGGTGGGTTTCTTTTGCACATTTGCATTTCCCTGATGATGAGTTATGTTGAACAACTTTTCACATACCTATTGGCCATTGGTATGTCTTCTTTGGAAAAATATCTATTCAGATCCTTTTTCTATTTTAAAAATCAGATTATTTGTTATTTGCTATTGAGTAGTATGAGTTCCTCATATATTTTGGATATTAACCCCTTATCAACGTGTGGTTGGCTAATAAATTCTTCCATTCCATAGATTGCCTTTCCATTTCATTGATGCTTTCTTTGGCTGTGCAAAAGCTTTTTAGTTTGTTGTAGTCCCACTTGTTTATTAGTGCTTTTGGTTTCATATCCGATAAATTGTTTCTAAGGCCAATGTTAAGGAGCTTTTTCCTTATGTTTTCTTCAAGAAGTTTTATAGTTACAGGTCTTACATCTACATCTTTAATCTATTTCAACTTTACTTTGTGAGTGGTTTAAGAAAGAGGTCCAATTTCACTCTTTTTCATGGGAATATCCAGTTTTTCCAACACTATTTAAAAAGAACATTCTTTCTCCATTGAGTATTCTTTGTGCATATGCTTTCATTCCATTCTCTTTATCTTTTGTGAATTTACTGTAGGTTTTCGCTTTGTGGTTACTATGAGGCTTATATAAAATATTTTGTAGCTATAACAGTATACTTTAAGCTGATTACAACCTAACTTTGATCACATAGAAACACTCTACCCTTTTACTCTTGCCCTCAGACTTTGTTTTGATGTAACAGTTTACCTCTATTTATATTTATATTTATATCCATTAACTTATTATTGTAGATATAATTATATTTAATACTTTTGTCCTTTAGCCTTTATAATAGAATTAAGTGGTTAACACACCACCATATTACAGTATTACATATTCTGAATTTGACTGCATATTTGCCTTTACTGATGTGTTTTATATTTTCATGTTCCTAATTAGTGTCCTTTCATTTCAGCTTGAAGAACTTCCCACATTTCTTGTAAGGCAGGCCTGGTGTTGATGAAATTCCTCAGCTTTTAAGTGTCAGGGAAAGTCTTTATCACATCTTAATTTCTGATGGACACCTTTACAGGGTAAAGTATCCTGGGTGTCAGTTTGTCTTTTAGCACTTTGAATACATTATTTCATTATCTCCTGACTTATAAGGTTTCTGCTGAGAAAGCAGTGATTGCCTTATGAGAAGTTTCTTGTACATGAGGGTATTTTTTTCTCATGCTTCTTTTAGAATTATTTCTTTGTCTTTGATTTTGGACAGTTTTATTATAATGTGTCTTGGAAAAGATTGCTCTGGGTCAAAAATCTGGGGGAACCCATAATCTTCATGAACTTGGATGTTCAAGTCTCTCCTCAGATTTGGGAGGTTCTGAGCCATAATTTCTTTAAATAAGCTTTCTGCCCTCCTTTCTCCCCTCTTTTCCTTCTGGGAATTCAGCAATTTGCAGGTTGCTTCTCTTGATGGTTTCCCACAGTGCAAGTAGGCTTTTTTTTTTTTTTTTAATTTTTATTTTCATTTTTGTTTCTGTTTTCATCTGACTATATAATTTCAAATGATCTGTCTTCCCCTTTAAAGATTCCTTCTTTTGTGATCAAGTCTGCTGTTAATACTTTCTACTGCATTAAAAAAAAAAAAAATTCTTCCCATTGTATTCTTCAGCTCCAGAATTTTTAAAAATTTCTGTCTCTCTATTTAACTTCTCATTTTGTTTGTCTACTATTTTCCTACTTTATTGAATTGTCTTTTTTTGGTTTTTGTTGCTATTTTCATATAGTGCACTGTTTTGAATTCTGTATTGTGCAAATTGCAGAACTCCGTTTTGAGGGTCAATTATTAGACAATGATTGTGTTGTGTCATTTTTCCTTGATTCTTTATATTCCTTAAGGTCTTATGTTGCTGTCTTTGCATTTGTCTTTACAGACTGGCTTAAAGAAAGAAATACCTTCCAGCAGCCCTGTTAGGGATCCTGAGGCTTTCTCAGAACTTTTCTTTCTTTTTTTTTTAATGATTGTTTAAATTTAATTATTTATATATTTAGCATGGGGGGGGGCACAGAGGGAGAGAGAGAGAAGCTCTAGCTGATTCCCCACTGAGTGTGGAGCCCCAGGTGGGGCCCCATCTCACAACCCTGAGATGATGACCTGCGCTGAAATTGAGAGTTGGATGTTTAACCAACTGAGTCACCCAGGTGTCCCTCTCAGAACTTTTCTATGCATATGCCTGCCCTATTCTTCGTGTTATCTTTTGGGGGTGACTTCTTATGATGGCATGCCTTTACTCCATCCTGCAAAGCCAGGCCAGGTGCTGTCAGCTTTCTGCCTGCTTTTCCTAGGTTCATTCCAAATTCTCAGGTTTGTATTCTTTCTCCCAGTCATGCAGCATTGGGCCTGATTTTTGCACATGCTCACTAGCCATCAGCAAAGGCTCACTCTCACTACCCTGTGGAGCCCGACACAGGGAACTGGGCACTCTGGGCAGAGTGTGTGTGTCAGTGAGGCATGTGGACTATTGAGGCTGCCTGTGGGCCAGTTGTAGGGGGAGGGATACGCAGGGGAGGAATGCCTATGGCTCATGAGCCGGCTTCCTGAGGGAGTCCCCTAAGAAGTTACTAGGATCTCTGTCCCTTTGATGTCCTGTGAGAGACTTAGCTGCTGTTCTCCCAGTTGCTCCTCACCCCTCCGTCGTGCTTTTCACCTCAGATTTCTGGACAGGGTGAGAGTGAAGTGGGCCTTTTCCACAGCATCCGTATACCTGGGAAAGCTGGGTGCTCACTTAACTCCTCTTGCTTTCTCCTATGGAAGCAATCCTAATTCGAGAAGGTCTCTTTTTGGCACTGAGCTCTGTTGCCTTGGAAGAAGGGGTGATGCAGATAAAGTGAAATTGCTCCTCTTACTCATTTCAGTGCATCCAAACTTGAATTTTTTGTTCTCCAAAAGTGTGCTGGAATTTCTTCACTGAGCCCCTTAACTCCCACAGATGCGCTCTTGTCAAAATTGGTGTTCTTGGGGATAAAGATGATAGAAAACCCCGAATTCACCATTTTGATGACACTGCTCTCTTAATTCGATTTAAGATGAGATGACAAATCTCTATTAAAGATCTTGCAGTGTGCAATATAATATATAATGTATATTATAGCTTTGAAAAATTTGAACTTGAATGCAAAGCTTGAATAAAGTTTCTTGGGACATTTACATTTCAGAGAGAGCAAAGGGGTGGCAAAATGCGCCCTACCAAAATACATAAATAGAGCAAGTTGTCTAAAATTCTGAGACTTAAACAGATACTATCAACACTTTCCATATGCAGTTGTGGTGGTGGTGATTGTGATGACGATGGTGATGATGGTGATGAAAGCAGTGGTGGTGGGAATGTGATGGTGGTTATAGTGATGATGAGGATGGTGATGATGAGGATGGTGATGGAGGTGGGGGTGGTGGTGGTAATAGTGATGATGGTGATGGTAAAAGTTATGATGGTGATGATGTTATTATTAATATAAAAGCAACATCTTCTATGATAAAAGCAGAACAAGAAACTATAGATAAGGTGAAGATCTATGCTTAGATCGATCCTTTACCCCAGTCTATCTTGCAACTACTTTTGAAGAAAAACTGTTCCCAGAAAAAGAAAGCTGTAGATGGAGCCTGGAAGGAGTTAGCCCTGGCCACTCTTGGTTTGGAAATACAGGTGCCCTGAATAATGGATTTGGTAATATGAGTCTCTATTATTGTACAACTGTACCACATCTATTTATATCTGGCTCAACAACCACAATCCTGATTATAAGTTAGGGAAGTTCATATTGAATAATAGATTTGAGCATTTTAGGACCCCTGATAGCTATATTTCTTTTTTTTTAATTTTAATTTTATTACTTATTTATTTTTTACTTTAAACTTTTTTTAAATTTAAATTCAATTAGCCAATGTATAGTACATCATTAGTTTTTGTTATAATGTTCAGTGATTCATTAGTTGAGTGTATCACCCAGGGCTCATCATATCACCTGCCCTCTTTAATGCCCATCACCCAGTTACCCCATCCTCCCACCCACCTCTCTTTCCACAACCCTCAGTTTTTTCCCAGAGTGAAGAGTCTCATATGGTTTGTCTCCCTTTCTGATTTCTTCCCATTCAGTTTCCCCCACCTACCCCTATTGTCCTCTGCACTATTCCTTATGTTCCACATATGAGTGAAACCATATGATAATTGTTTCTCTGATTGACTCACAGCTACATTTCTAATGGCAAATCAATAAACCTCATTTCTTATTTCTGTAGTTTGGGTCTTCACTTTGGTTACTGTTAGTCTGTCCCATTTGGGGAAACAGGTTGTTGGCTAGCGGAAGTTGAAGCCCAGTTCCTAATTCCAACTCATTCCAGTATTGGCATCAAAGGGGTTCAATGAATATATGGTGAACAAGTGGACTGAGATAATGTCAGAGTGGGGGGTTTGGCTTCATTTTTTAGTTAACATCTATAAGTGGTGTTTTTATTTTATCATGTTAACTGTAAGACAAACTGATGAAGAATCATAGAAGAGATTGTGAGGTTTTGCTCTTGATGTTGAGAATAAAGAAGACAGCAGGTTAGCTTAGAAGTTTTCTGATGAGGGCATGCCTCACTGGAAATGGTTAGGGAATAGCCAAAATGCTGATGGTTCAAGGATCTAGTTAGATATTGAACACTGATTATGCCAGGGAGACATACTGAGAACAGAAGTTTGAGAAGAGAGTTACACCATGCTGCATGGGAGAGTGCTCCTGGACAGTATTAACTAAGCCATGTGGTCCTTGAATTGGAGTATTGAAGGGCAGATATTCTGGGCAGACAATAGAATGTTGCCAGTGATTGTTAAAACATAAACACACCAAGAACTGCCTACAAGACTGAGTGTTGTCTTTTACACATATGGATTTACATTTTTCTAATGTCCAAAAATGTACTTAAAGTGCATATATAAGCCATTTTGAATTAAAACTTTGTGATGCATGTCTAAATTCATATTAGGAATTTTTCATCATTTAGTTTCTCAATAAATGAATATGAAAAGCACATCTTCCACCATTTAGGCCTCCTCAGGATATTTTGTTCAAATGGGTCATTACACATAAAGGGGTTGGGTACTGTAATTCTGAAGTATACAAGGAGAGATAAACAGGAATTTATACCTCTGCTGTTTCTTGACTATTTGCTGCCTGTTCAACTCCTTTATTATTTCACTAAATATACTATTCTCATTCACTCTTGCTCTCACTCTTACATTCTCACTCTTGTGTGTATGTCATTACATAAGTATATGTATCAGTCAGAGCAGGGTGGATTATGCTGTGGTAACAAACAATCCCCAAATAGCAGTAGCTCAAAATAGCAGACTTTTTTTTTCCCCCAGAATTTATTTTATTATTATTTTTTTTATTTTAGTGAGAGAGAGTGTGCATGCAAGTGGGGGAGGGGCAGTGAGAGAGGAAAGAGAGAGAGAGAGAATCCCAAGCAGGCTCCATGTACAGCATGGAGCCCAATGGGGGTTCGATCTCATGACCCTGGGATCATGACCTGAGCCAAAATCAAGAGTCAGACACTTAACTGACTGAGCCACCCAGGTGCCCCCAAACAACTAAGAATTCTATCCCTTCATAGTTCACGTCTCTTCTCTTGTCAGCCAAATATAATCTGTTCATTGGGTCACTTTGATATTCTGATTGATGGGTCAGGAATCATCTTGAACATGACCAGTCATCATACTCTAGGGAAGGAGCCCTCATGCCAGAAACTTTTTCAAAAATTATTGACTAGAACTTGGGACAGGAACCTACAGGACATCCAGGGGTTTCTGAAGTGCATTCCCAGCATAAACCCAGAAGGTAGAGAACCAGGAACTCCTGGTGACCTGATGCATTGATGACTAAGTCAGCATTTTGAGTCATTGCTTTCATCCAAGTGAAACCCTAGGAAAACTTTTCTATGATCAAGGTTCATTAGAATAAAATGGTCCTTATGTTAGGACAAGGAACAATATCCATGGAGAGTGAGTGAGGTCACATCGTGGCTAGATGACCCTGATCATGTACTGCAGTGGCCTTAGTAGGCAGGTATTATGTTTCACTAAGATAATGATCTAATCAGAATTTGAGCAGGGACATCAGTGATAGCTAATCAATTCCTCCAGGATGTGGAAGAGCAACCATTGATTTTAAGAGAAAAAAGTCATCAGCTATTGAACTCATATCCACCCTTGATAGATCTCGGACTGAACAAGTATAAATCAGGTATTTTCAAGATGTTAAACTTCTGTAGTGTGTGATTAGTGGAGATTCTGGCAGAGAGGCAATGCAAGGGAGGTGAGAGCAGCTCTGGGGGCATGGCTTTAGAAGTGCACCCAAAGTGGTTATGGTTTTGTTATCATTGTTCTTGGATTCTCTCTTTCACTACAGTTTCAAACAAACTGTATGCCTGTAAAAAAAAAATTAAAATTAAAATAAAAAAAGAGACCCAGATCACTTTCTGAACTGATTTCACTGTATATCAACACAAACTCAATTTCACAGAGATAGAAATGAATCTAAGACTCCTTTATCAGATCATGTTAATTTCTAGTTTTTGAAATGTTTTTAGTGTGTTTATAACATGCAGTGAACCATGAAGCTGAGAGCAGAACATGGGGGACCACGAATACCAAGTTGGGGCATTTATCCCTTCTTCTGTATGAAAAGTATTTTTTTGTTGTTGGTTTTTTCAATGTCTGTGATAAAATTGAAAACAAGGGATAACAGTAAAAATTATCACCTTAATCCTTGTCAACAAAATTTTAACTGACTACCCCAACAAGAATGAACCTCTCCTTTCTCCTAAGGTCTGAATGCTCAGACCACCAAGCTCTCCTGAAAACAGCAAAATGCCAAATACCCTGAGATGCTCACCCAATAGTCATTTAAAGAAGGTAATTGAGAAAATAAAGGGGACGCCTAGGTGGCTCAGTCAGTTAAGTTTCTGACTCTTGATTTTGGCTCAGGTCATGATCTCAGGGTCCTGAGATGGAGCCCCACACGGGGCTCCACATTCAGTGGGGAGTCTGCTTGAGGATTGTCTCTCTCTCTCTCCCTCTGCCCCATTCACATGTATGTGAGCTCTCTCTTTCTCTAAAAATAAATAAATAAATCTTAAAAAATAAAAAAATAAAGAAAGTAGTAGAGGAAGATCATGGTGATCTGATTAAAAGAGAATTTTTTGAGATGCAAAGGGAAAACATTTAGAAGGATAACAACATAGAGGAATTGATTGTAGAAGCAAAGTGAGTTTATTATTAGTTTCCTATTGCTACTATAACAAATTGTCATATATTTAGTGGCTTTAAACAACACAGATTTACTCTTACATTTAGAATTTAGAAGAATTTAGAATTTAGAATTTCAGAAGTCTGAAATTGTCCTGAGTGGGCTAAACTCAAGGTGTCTGCAGAGCTGCATTCCTCTGGAATCTCCAGGGGGAATTTCTCATCTCAAGACCCTTAATTTAATCACCTCTTGCCATGTAAAGTAACATTCATGGGTTCCAGGGATATTTACAGCTGTCCAGTGACACATATGGGGTAGGGTTTCTGTTCAACCTACTATAAGGGATGAAGAAAAAAATATAAGAGTAAGCAAATAATCGATGTAGGCTTGGATGCAGTCACTCCCCACCTCTCATTTGTGTCTTATTCTCCTGCCATTTTAGTCAGTTTGCTTAATTTATTTGGAACTTTGTCATTTCTTTTTGTTTGTTCAGTGCTAAACTCAGAAAACAAATGCAGAATGGACCCAACCTTCTTGAGTGGCTAGAAAAAAACATTATGCTAACCTGAGATAAAGTTTGACGAGTGATACATGGTCTAGAAAGCTTCTGGGCGCTGAAATTGCATATTATGCAATTATATTCAATTCCTGACCATTGTCGAGGAAGTTTTTACAGGTAATTATGGAAGGCTGCAACAGTGGCCTTTCTACCAGGGTTTAATGTTTTCCAGTGGATGCTCATGAATAGTGATATTTTACCTAAGAATAAAATCACTCACTTCCACTTAAAACACTCATTAGCAAACTTTTTAAATGGTTGCATTGTCTGAAGCCTGATTAGTCCTGTTAGACTTTGATTAATGTTGCTCATTACTGAGATTAAGCGTTAGCTTTGTGCAGTCTACTCCATTGACTAATAATGTGAAACATTTTACACTGAAAGAGAGTCGTGTAGACAAATGATAGTATTTTAATCAATTGACTTAGTGGTGTTATCGCAACCCTCATGAAAGGTCTAGGCACACTGGGAAATGTCACATCTTTAATAGTTTATAATTAGTACTGGACAATGAATGGCTTTCACGTTAGCTGAGAAGACCTTCCTGCAGGGCTCTTCCTGCATGAGATACACTGATAAGAATTATAGTATGCATATCTTGCTGCTTGAAAACATTACATTTAGCATTATTAACAGTGGAACTGTAGGTTTAAATCTTAGTTTCCTCAATAATCTTAATACCATGAATCTAACCAGAAATATTGTCTACTTGTTTGCCAGAGGAGGTAAATCAGGTAAAACCACAGCATGCTGTGCACCCTTAATTGGACTATTAATATGATGGATGAAGACTCCCATTTAAAATTTTATGGGGTAGAACAACATGGCACGCAAGTCCCCCTCTGTGTTGTGTAAGCAAATGAATGAAGACAACTAAAACCCTGTAAAATCTCATACATAAGGCTGTAATTGATGAAAAATCTCATTATGGTTTTCTGAGGGGAGGGGTCAAAGCTAGATAAATTATGTATGAATTTATTCATGAAAATAATAAGCAGTTTGGTTAGCAATCTAGGGTATAGAAATAAAGATAGAAGGCATATATATTTAAAAAGTAGAAAACAAGAAAAATTAGAGTTTAAAGTTTGTAAGTTTTTCTCAATTTTTCCTTATGTTTGATTTACTATGTAAACCACTTTGATCTAAAAACAGAAATCTGTGAATTATACAATCTCAGACCAATTTTGTTATCCTATATTGGTTGGGTAGATTTTCAACATTTGTGTAAACTATTTGTGAAAATTTTGAACTTCAAACTGTGTATAATCTTTAAACAAGGATAAAATTCTTTAGTTTGGAGGTTAAAGAGAAATCCCCACTTCCTTTTTCTTCTTTTGTCTGAAAATATGACTCATGCCATAATCTCCAGTGATCATCAGCACTGAGACTTCATGTTCATTTAAAAATCAGAAATTTCTTTTTCTGTAAAACAGATAGTGTACGGTTTGTTGCATGGTGGCTGTTAAACAAACATTACAGCCCCTAGACTGTTGGGGAAATTGTAAGTGCATTATTTAAATAAAAATATAGTACACAAGAAATGTCTATTTAATCATAGAAATTTTGTTCATGAAGAAAATAGAGAGGTATACATATGCAAGAAGACCACAAATACACCACCGAGTTGAATATTCTTATTCAAGTCCACATAGACTTTCAAGCCATCTTAAGAATTTTAGAGTTGTGTCAAAAAATGTTTTCCCATGATTTGATTAAATTATTGCTGAGGTAGTTAAAGCAGTAGAATGATATGAGCTAGTTGGGTTTGAGCTAGATCTGGGAGGGAAGAAATGCGTGACTGGACACATGCCAGACCAGAAAGGACAGCATACAAAGGGGTGGGCCAGATGGCTCAGAGGCTTGCAGGACCTGCGAGGTTCTGTCTTCCTGGGTCAAGCCTCCTTGGAGCGGAAGGAGAGAGAGGAGACTCAGGAGCCGTTGCACTTAAATTCTGGATCTCCACAATCTGAGATGCATATGAATAGAATTGGCTTTGGGTTATTTCATTTTGAGCAGAAGACACGCTGGTGAGAAATGTCTGTCAATGATCTGTTGGTTTTAAATGTAAAGAATACAAAGCAAAATAGAAAAGACTGGAATCTGAGAGAATGACTAAGAGTCTGCTCAAAAATCTGGGCTTCTAGAAAGAAAAATAATAGATACCATGAGAGAGATTTTTGAGGCAAGAATTCATGCATTAAAAGATTTACTGAATACGGATGATTTGGGAATAGTATGATTTAAATGAGCGCCCAATTTCAAGGTTTCATGGACTAATCTCAGGCAATATTTGTCTCATTGACTAAGGAGCACATATCAGACATGGATGGAAGGTAAGATGGTTGGTTTGATGAATGTTAAATGTGAGTGTGGGTTGGTGGTAGAGTTTTCAAAAGGAAAAGTGGTTGTGTTTATTAGGGATATAAAAATGATGCATGCCCTAAAGGACAACTATTTATTATCATATTTTCACAATTGTTAACAATATGTTGTTAAATGCATCGCAGAAAACATATAATCAAACTAATGCAATAAATCTACTAATAGTTCAATCTAAAAATGGAGTGTTCAGGTAAACAAGAATTTTCAGGTATCACTCTTCTATGATTGACTTACATTTTTATGAAAATGCAACTTGGAATTGCCCAAAACATATGAAGATTTTGGGAATATGTTTGAAGGCAAAATTATTCAAAAACAGCAACTGGTTGTCCATTCTCCAGGACTATATACTCACTTTTCCAATGTCACATTGATCTATATGACAACAGCTTGGAACATTTTAAATTGACAGGATTTACATGCACCGCTGATTATATTTTGAGATTATAGAATAAGAGAAGTTATTTTATCTGGATTGCACAGTATTTCAAATAATCCCACTTCTCATGCTGTATACTTTTGGTGCCCCATAACTTCTTGAACCACATGCCAAATAAAATACAAACCAAGACCATATTAATTCCATCATAAAGTCATAGAGCTGAACCACCTAAGTGGGAACAAAATTAATGCAGTGTGGAATTCAGTAATTTCTTTTGTGTTCTAAAGAACACAAAATCTTTCCATATACTTGATATCTAAACTACTGATATTTTAAAAACTGATTTTACACATTCATCAAAAATGTATTAATCTGTAGAATTGTCAGAAATTGAGCACAGTATTTCTGCTCTGTCATATAACCTACATACAGAAATCCACTATTAATGAAGCTTTCCTTATTATGTGTCAAGGCCTCTGGTTATTGCTTTACTTGCATTATATCTCATTTAATCCACAATATCATTTTTTAGGTAGGTATGTTATTGAATACAGTTATAGCCAAGGGAACTGAAGCTTAGAAATTTAAGTGCTTTGCCCAAGTTATACAGCCCTTATGTGTCAGGGTTATGTTTCAAGCATAATATTTAGACAACACTATTTAATTTATTATATAACTATATGATACACCTCATGAATTTGGTGTTTTTTCATAATTAAAAGTCTGCACTTAAGAACTTTTGATCAAGAAAGAAAATGTGATATTTATTGAGACTGAAAATTCAAAATATAACCCAGCTCTTATTCATTTCAAAATATTGTAGGCATATTATCACTTTCTCAATAAGTGATGATTAATTTGTTACTGAATCTTTTCCCTTGACGTTTGTCATTTCTATCTACAAATTCCAGATACTCCAGAGGGGACCTCTAAAGGTCCCCTCTGGAGTATCTTTCTTTTTATCCTAAATGTAAATAAATGATGATTATGTGACTGGGAATTTATTTGACAAACTTTGTTAGCAAAGTTATTAAGAGCCTATCATATGCCTCATGGGTAGAAAGAAATGGAACACTTTCAAAGATAAAGACAGCGCTTACCACATTTGACGTCCTCAATGTATCACATAGACCTACACAATAATGATATGACATAAATGACTAGAGGGTTGTTTGTTTACAAGCAACAAAAAACTATCTTGAGTTAGTTTAGTAAAAATAGCAATTATAGTACTGTGAATTCACAGATTTCAATTACAGCTGAAAAATCAGTTAGAAATCCAGACAACTTCAGCAATTCCCTTCACTGGCATGAATCAGGTAAAAAAAAATTTCTTTTTTTCTGGTAAGATATTTCTCTGTTTGAAATTAAAAGCCCCTTGGGAGAGGGATCCAATTGGTACGATTTGGTTCAGATGTGGGGCAGGCCAACTTGATTGACGGTCCTACCAACACTGAGTAAGATGGGAAGAAATACAAAAGAGGAATTGAGGTGCTGTTGCTAAAAAAATATTTTAATAGATGCTAAGAAGCAAGAAAGTCTTCCAATGTCCACTACAATTCTGTTATAGCTATCAATCTCTATCTTTGTCTCTAGGTATATCTCTCTATATTCTAAAGGACCCCAGTAAGGGGAAAGCCTAGGAGAGTGGTATCTATGTTTTCTAATTTGTAATTTCTTAAGTCAGCTATTCATTCTTCCATTTAAAAAATATATTAGGAAGCCAAAAATTCTTCTGTAGTGGAGCAATCACAGATAACCAAAATGAACATGAGTCCAAGTCCCTGCCATGGTAGAGCTTACATTCTTGTGGGAGAGACAAACACCAACAAATAAAATATGGTGGTAATCAGAAATAAAGATAAAGGAAATGTTTAGGGAAGAAGGATAGAAAGAAGATGCCATCCCAATAGAGTGGTCAAGGGTGGCCAAGGAAGTCTTCTCAGAAGAGGAGGTATTTCAAGTGAGACTAAATGCAGTGTAGGAGTATATGATGGAAGCAAAGCAGTGAAAAATATTTTAGACAAAGGGGATAGAAGTGAAGGTGTTTTGGGTTGGTGAAAGTGCATTTCTGGAAAATGTGGTTGGAGAGGAAACCAGGGACATTTAGGGGCTCTGTAGTCTATTATAAAAATTTGGGATTGTCATTATAAGGAGGGAAAACTTTGGGTTTATAGAGGAAAAGGTTATTTGTATCATGAATAAAAGGCTTAGTATGAGTTTCTCTGTGGGTAAGGGCAAAAGGCATTCCAGAGAGAGGGAATGTTGTGGGGGGTATTTGAACATTGATCTCTATGGCCAAAGAATACCATGTCCAGTGGGATGTGGTAAAACTCTGAGAAAGTTGTGTCAAATTCTGGATGTCTACTAAATAGGATGCACATTTTTCTGTGGCCAGTGAAGAATTGCAGATATTTTTTGGAAGGGAGATGACTTGTGGGCAGATGTGAGGAAAAGGTGGGGCAGACACAACATGTAGGACAGAGTTATTAAAGAATCCCAGGGACCTTAGCTCTACTCCCACCTCATTGAAAAAGAAACTCAATAAACTAAGTTTGGAAAGCATATTTTTGAACATCTCTTGGAAGTCAAAACAAATATTAAAAAGTTACTCAGTTAACTGAGCTTAACTTCAAACTTTCCAACTTTATCTTAGCAAAGAACATCTGTTCCTTTATTTGGTGAGGAACCTTTTCCTGCACAAGAGAGTTATTGCAATACTGCCAATGAGCATTAATAGATCCTGCACTTGGAAGTTGATTGGCAAAGAAAATTAAAGGAATGTGATAAAACAAAGTATGAAATGACTGCCTGCTTGATCAATGCTGAACAAGACCCATAAAAAATGAGGACAATATTAATAAAGCAACAGATATTAATCAGATATTCATTTTCTCTTTGACTGGTGAATACTGATTTGAATGAAGTAACAATAGAGAAAATCCAAAGAAGAAAGATAATCTTGGATGGTTAGGGTGTGTAAGTAATTCATCGCCAGCAGATCTTCAATGATGTGAAAAAAAGTAAAGTTTGTGCTAACTGCCAACTAATATGTACAATGCACAGAATGTTAATTTAATATCCATCTTCAAAGACTAGTTGTCTATCAAACTGCTTTTAGGTTGCAGGATGACCTTCCAGAATTTGCTGATGAATCAAACAAACAGCCAGAATAATGAAAGGTGTACGCTACAGGAGAATAACACAGTTCTGAGTATTTTAGTGTATGTGAAATATATTATATGAAATTAAGTACAAGATGATATTATGAAATCTTAAGAGGAGAAAAGATTGGTTCTATTTACATGTGTATTTGAAATTCAACTTTAAGAAAGTGATAGATGATCACTTCCCAGCCTTGATCATCACATTTATTTGTTCCAACCATATTTCATCAAGACGTCTAGTTCCTGTTCTCCCTCACCAGTTGTTATTCACTAATTCATTCTCCTCTGCAGTTTCTTCCTCTTCTGACAGCTTCCAGTGGGCCACCCTTTGATTCATTCCTCGGTCAATACCTGAACCCTCAGCTCCTTGTCCTTGTTTCATGGGATCCTGTAAGGCTGAGCCTAGACCAGAGCAACACTCTGCCACCTCTAGTCACTCCCAAGGAAAGTCTTCCCAAGCAGCCTGCTTACCACTACCCGAAGCTATTTTTAAGCATGTGTCCAGTTATCACACTCTGGCTCTGATTCTTTCAGTTGTTGCCTTTACATTCAGGTGGATTCTACACACATGAATACAAGGTCCTTTTGTAAGCTGAACTTCTTTATTTCTCCATGTGTTCACTCACACTGCTCTTTTATATTTCTGAACTATTTGCAGGTCACTGACTATCCCATGTTTGTATGCACCTCACACATGAATTTCTTAGCCTAGAATAGCTTTCCTCCTCCTTACTATGGCTAAATACTCTTCATTCATCAAGACTTTGTTTCACCGACTTCCTCCCCCAGGAAGCCTTCTGAGGGTTTTGTTCCCCCAAGAAAATATTAGGGATTCCTCTTCCCTACTCTCCTAGCACCCTATGTACCCTCCTGCTATTGCCTCCTTTATCCTGGTGCTGTGATTGCCCTGATTGCCCCATCTTTTTCTGTCCTGGGATTATGAGCTCCTGGAGGGCTCAGGCTGGATTGAGTTCATCACTATTCCAGCTACCAGTGCAGTGCATAACACATGGTGGATGAATTAAGTACCTCTATATTTTATGTGTACAGGTATTTCAAATGCTTGGTAGTAAATTGACCACACACTTTGGAAAGAATACATATATTGGGGGAGGGACAGCTTTATTGTGAGAAATTGACTCATGGGATAAAGGGGGCTGAGAAGTCCCATAATCTGAATCTGCAAATTGGACACCCAAGAAAGTGGTTGGTGTAATTCCAATTTGAATCTGAGGGCCTGAAAACCAGGACATCCGATGGTATAAATACCAGTTTAAGAGCAGGAAAAGCTGAGGCAGATAGGAAGGGGCAAATCTTTCCTCTGCTGCTTCTAGTCAGGCCCTCCATGGATTGGATGATGCCCACCTACATCAGCGTTTGGCAATCTACTATACTGAGTCCTCAGATTCAAATGCTTCCAGACACACCCTCTCAGACACACCCAGAAATGATACCTAATCCTGGCACTAGCCACCCTGAGGTTAAAATGATGTCATGCAGGTTCAGTCCACTGACCTGCACAGACCCTTAAGAGAGATGCTCTTTATTTTCTCCCTAAATAGGACTGCAAGTTTTCACTAGTGAGAAGATGCTTGGTACCTGGCTTTTAATCCTGCTTTTCAGTAGATTTGGACTCTCAACACAACAAATTGACAAATTTGGGGTCAATCTGTCATGCCCTCTTGAATCTTTGACTTTGTCTCCAGAATAATGGCCCCGTGAGAGTTGTGGAAGGGAAAGTGCCTCCTGATCGGTTATCTGCACATGTGGAGAACTGGTATAGAGATCCTTGTTGGGCACCATATTTCTGTAGTTGAGATGCCATCTTCAGTCCCAAAAAGCCTCCTTTAAATTCATCTACAGAGAGTAACAGGGATGGAGCAGCTGTTCAAACTACCCAGGAGAGGAGTAATGGTTAACTAAGGTTAACTATAACATATTTCCATTTATGTGTGTGGTGGGTGCAGTGTGGCTTACCACTCAGTCTTTCAAAGAGAGCTTACTTTTTCCAACTTACTAGTGCAATTCCAAGAATCTGTAAGGAGATGGAACACAATTTAGGAGTCCTGTCAGATCTATATGACTGCAAGTTCCAGGTTGCTGCATCCTGAGAATCAAGTTCCTGGTCACTAAAATAGAGGTAACCAGGGTGCGTGGTTGGCTCAGTCAGTTAAGTGTCTGACTCTTGATTTAGCTCAGATCATGATCTTGGGGTAGTGAGATTGAGCGCTGCTTTGGGCTCTGCACTTAGCGTGAATCTCCCTCTCCCTTTGCCCCTCCTACTGTTCTCTCTCTCTTTCTCTCTAAAATAAAATAAAGAGGGGTGGCTCAGTTGGTTAAGTATCTGCCTTCAGTTCCGGTCATGATCCCAGGGTCTGGGATTGAGCCCCGAGTCTGGCTTTCTGTTCAGTGGGAACCTGCTTCTCCCTTTGCCTGCCTATCCCCCTGCTTGTGCTCTCTTTTTCTCTCTCTCTCTGTCAAATAAAAAAATCTTACTAAATAAATAAATAAAATCTTTAAAAAATAAATAAAATAAAATGGAGGTAATACCTACCTGAAGAATATATAAGGACTGAGCAAGAATATGTACTTACAGAGCACGGCATGTGGAAAGCATTTATTAATGATGAAAATATGGGCGCCTGGGTGGCTCAGTTGGCTAGGCGACTGCCTTCAGCTCGGGTCATGATCCTGGAGTCCTGGAATCGAGTCCCACATCGGGCTCCCGGCTCAGCAGGGAGCCTGCTTCTCCCTCTGACCCTATCCTCTCTCATGCTGTTTCTCTCTCTGTGTCAAGTAAATAAATAAACAAAATCTTTAAAAAAACCAAAATTTTAAATGATGAAAATATAAGGGATTATACGTGGTATTTCTCATAATGAAAAATAGAAATTCCTCAGGATGACACCCACGAACATGATTCAAAAGAAATAGCAAAAGTTAACTCAGAGCTAAATAAATAAATAAATAAAATAGCAGTTTAAAGTAATTGCTAACCATATAACCAGGTATGATAAATATTCAAATTAAAAAATCAAAATTTACCTTCAGAAGAAAAATAAAATCTTACCAGACGTTATCATGAGCTCATTTAACAGTTGTTCATTAGGACCTACATGTCTGGCATGGAGCTCAGGGTAATAGAAATATGGTGGCCAAGACTTACTTTGGTCCCTTCCCTCAGTGAGCAAGAACAATATGGAGACAACAAAGGCATCATACACTTACAATTCAGATCATTACTTTGAGTGATAAATTCAAAGTGCCATGCAATGATGTGGGGAGAGGAGAGAAAAATTAATCTAGCAAGGGGGGCAGGAAGCTTCCTAAGGAGGAGTGCCATTTACTATCAGTTCCAATGAGAATATTAGGAATTTGGAATATTAACACAATTACATGTTTATCGAAATCATGGGATGTCTCACTCTCAGAATTAGAAAATTCAAGTTCTTGAGGAAATCTACTAGACTGACTTCTATGCTGTGTATTAGTGGCCTTTGGCAAACCTTTATGGTTTATTTAGAATTCCTCTATATTTCATTGTTCCTTAGGACAAATCCCAGGTAAATCTGCTTTTTGTTGGTTTGCTTGTTTCTTCTGTTGTCTCACAAAATGCATAGGGTTATTGAGAATTACACCATAAAAGATGGAAAGAGAGTGATTTGGAATGCACTTGCAATAAATAAATGGGTATTTAAAAAAAATAAATTTAGTGGAAAACTGGGTTTACTATTCTTGCTTTATTCTAAAATATATTTTGGCTGCATCACACCCCAGAATGACCACTGATGGCAGAAAATACCAGAAGACTAAATTCCTCATTATTCATGCATGCATGCTTTTTGCTACGGAGATTTTTGACTGGTTTGGTCTGAGACTTATAAACTGATGTCCTGAAGTATTAAAAAGCTCTAAAAAGTCATGCTTAGGCTTGCCAGAGAATTTTTCTGAAGCGTGTTTGAAGGACTGGATGGATTCTCTAAGTTTGGTTTTCAGTATGTGTCCCCATCATTCCCTGTATTTAATTCCTTAGGTTTGCTGAAATGTAAGAGCTGAACTAAAAATTTATTGCTTTGTCTATTTAATATGGCAATTTGAATAATATCAGAAGAAAATGGAAGCACAATTATACGCTCTTTTCTAAATTCAGAAGTAGTCTAATGTGCTATTTTTATATGTATTGTTAGCTCAGAGCTCAGATAAAATTTAGTATTCAAATATAATCTCCTCAACACAAAAAGCAGCCATCAGAACGTGAGAATTCCATATCTATAGCTCACAAAAAGAATTTGGATTAGGGGGCGCCTGGGTGGTTCAGTCTTTAGGCGTCTGCCTTCAGCTCAGGTCATGATCCCAGGGTCCTGGGATCGAACCCCGCATCGGGCTCCCTTCTCTGTGGGAGGCCTGCTTCTCCCTCTCCCACTCCCCCTGCTTGTGTTCCCTCTCTCGCTGTGTCTCTCTCTGTCAAATAAATAAATAAAATCTTAAAAAAAAAAGAATTTGGATTAGAATAACAGAAAAAGGAGGAGAGTGGAAATTATTTTTTAAAGCAACTTCCATTAAATTTTATCCTAGAAATAAAAGTTCAATATGTGAACAATAATGAGATCTATGAACAAGTACTTAACAAGAAGGTAATTCTTCTATCAGCCTTAACATAAATAAGTACTTTCTTTTTCTCAATCCTTTTATCCTCATTGTTCAGAAACATTTTCATGTAATAATCACCTCCTAAAATGTAGAAAATGAAAATCAATCACCATTTCTTCTTATATTCTTATTTTATTTTATTTTATTTTATTTTTTATTTTTTTTTTAATTTTTTTTAATTCTTATGTTAATCCCCATACATTACATCATTAGTTTTAGATGAAGTGTTCCATGATTCATTGTTTGTGCATAACACCCAGTGCTCCATGCAGAACGTGCCCTCCTCAGTACCCACCACCAGGCTAACCCATCCTCCCCACCCCCCTCCCCTCTAGAACCCTGTTTGTTTTTCAGAGTCCATCGTCTCTCATGGTTCGTCTACCCCTCCAATTTTTCCCGCTTCATTCTTCCCCTCCCGCTACCTTCTTCTTCTTCTTCTTTTTTTTTTTTCTTAACATATATTGCATTATTTGTTTCAGAGGTACAGATCTGAGATTCAACAGTCTTGCAAAATTCACAGCGCTTACCAGAGCACATACCCTCCCCAGTGTCTATCACCCAGTCACCCCATCCTTCCCACCCCACCCCCCACTCCAGCAACCCTCAGTTTGTTTCCTGAGATTAAGAATTCCTCATATCAGTGAGATCATATGATACATGTCTTTCTCTGTTTGACTTATTTCACTCAACATAATACCCTCCAGTTCCATCCACGTCATTGCAAATGGCAAGATCTCGTTCCTTTTGATGGCTGCATAATATTCCATTGTATATATATACCAGATCTTCTTTATCCATTCATCTGTTGATGGACATCTTGGCTCTTTCCACAGTTTGGCTATTGTGGACATTGCTGCTATAAACATCGGGGTGCACGTACCTCTTCGGATCCCTACTTTTGTATCTTTGGGGTAAATACCCAGTAGTGCAATTGCTGAA
>NC_058414.1:5647257-5649470 GCF_002201575.2 Neomonachus schauinslandi
TTATTTGTTTCAGAGGTACAGATCTGAGATTCAACAGTCTTGCAAAATTCACAGCGCTTACCAGAGCACATACCCTCCCCAGTGTCTATCACCCAGTCACCCCATCCTTCCCACCCCACCCCCCACTCCAGCAACCCTCAGTTTGTTTCCTGAGATTAAGAATTCCTCATATCAGTGAGATCATATGATACTTGTCTTTCTCTGATTGACTTATTTCACTCAACATAATACCCTCCAGTTCCATCCACGTCGTTGCAAATGGCAAGATCTCGTTCCTTTTGATGGCTGCATAATATTCCATTGTATATATATACCAGATCTTCTTTATCCATTCATCTGTTGATGGACATCTTGGCTCTTTCCACAGTTTGGCTATTGTGGACATTGCTGCTATAAACATCGGGGTGCACGTACCCCTTCGGATCCCTACTTTTGTATCTTTGGGGTAAATACCCAGTAGTGCAATTGCTGGATCATATGGTAGCTCTATTTTCAACTTTTTGAGGAACCTCATACAGTTTTCCAGAGTGGCTGCACCAGCTTGCATTCCCACCAACAGTGTAGGAGGGTTCCCCTTTCTCCGCATCCCCGCCAACATCTGTCATTTCCTGACTTGTTAATTTTAGCCATTCTGACTGGTGTGAGGTGGTATCTCATTGAGGTTTTGATTTGGATTTCCCTGATGCCGAGCGATATTGAGCACTTTTTCATGTGTCTGTTGGCCATTTGGATGTCTTCTTTGGAAAAATGTCTTTTCATGTCTTCTGCCCATTTCTTGATTGGATTCTTTGTTCTTTGGGTGTTGAGTTTGATGAGTTCTTTATAGATTTTGGATACTAGCCCTTTATCTGATATGTCATTTGCAAATATCTTCTCCCATTCTGTTGGTTGTCTTTTGGTTTTGTTGACTGTTTGCTTTGCAAAAGCTTTTTATCTTGACGAAGTCCCAATAGTTCATTTTTGCCCTTGCCTCCCTTGCCTTTGGCGATGTTTCTAGGAAGAAGTTGCTTTGGCTGAGGTCAAAGAGGTTGCTGCCTGTGTTCTCCTTTAGGATGTTGATGGACTCCTGTCTCACATTGAGGTCTTTCAACCATTTGGAGTCTATTTTTGTGTGTGGTGTAAGGAAATGGTCCAGTTTCATTCTTCTGCATGTGGCTATCCAATTTTCCCAACACCATTTGTTGAAGAGACTGTCTTTGTTCCATTGGACATTCTTTCCTGCTTTGTCAAAGATGAGTTGACCATAGAGTTGAGGGTCCATTTCTGGGCTCTCTATTCTGTTCCATTGATCTATGTGTCTGTTTTTGTGCCAGTACCATGCTGTCTTGATGATGACAGCTTTGTAATAGAGCTGGAAGTCCGGAATTGTGATGCCGCCGGCTTTGCTTTTCTTTTTCAACATTCCTCTGGCTATGCGGGGTCTTTTCTGGTTCCATACAAATTTTAGGATTATTTGTTCCATTTCTTTGAAAAAAGTGGATGGTATTTTGATGGGGATTGCATTGAATGTGTAGATTGCTCTAGGTAGCATTGACATCTTCACAATATTTGTTCTTCCAATCCATGAGCATGGAATGTTTTTCCATCTTTGTGTCTTCCTCAATTTCTTTCATGAGTATTTTATAGTTTTCTGAGTACAGATCCTTTGTCTCTTTGGTTAGATTTATTCCTAGGTATCTTATGGTTTTGGGTGCAATTGTAAATGGGATCGACTCCTTAATTTCTCTTTCTTCTGTCTTGTTGTTGGTGTATAGGAATGCCACTGACTTCTGTGCATTGATTTTATATCCTGCCACTTGACTGAATTCCTGTATGAGTTCTAGCAGTTTTGGGGTGGAGTCTTTTGGGTTTTCCACATAAAGTATCATATCATCTGCAAAGAGTGAGAGTTTGACTTCTTCCTTGCCAATTTGGATGCCTTTGATTTCTTTTTGTTGTCTGATTGCTGTGGCTAGGACTTCCAATACTATGTTGAATAGCAGTGGTGATAGTGGACATCCCTGCCGCGTTCCTGACCTTAGGGGGAAAGCTCTCAGTTTTTCCCCATTGAGAATGATATTCGCTGTAGGTTATTCATAGATGGCTTTTATGATATTGAGGTATGTACCCTCTATGCCTATACTCTGAAGAGTTTTGATCAAGAAAGGATGCTGTACTTTGTCAAATGCTTTTTCTGCATCTATTGAGAGGATCATATGATTCTTGTTCTTTCT
>NC_058414.1:5659470-5725368 GCF_002201575.2 Neomonachus schauinslandi
TAACAACGTCCCCAGAAAATATACTCTAAACAAATCAGAAAAAACCTTCCAGAAAGTGGTCGCTTTTCTGATGAGAGAGTTGTTGCTCTTCTTTTCTTCGACCTCCTGTTGAGTTTGTAGGTGTTCAGAATGGTTTGATCCCTATCCAGCTGAATTCCTGAGAGGAGACGAAATCCAGGTCTCCTACTCCTCCGCCATCTTGCTCCGCCCCTCTCTCTTCTTATATTCTTAAAAAATACCACAGCATAGCTGAAATTTTATTTTATTATTTTTTGACAATACCTGTTAAAAAAAGGGGGGGGGGAACTTCCAAACTACAAGTATTCACAAAGTCTAGAGACAAAAAAAAAAAAAAATCCATTAAAGTTCATTATTCTCTATCTCAAATTAAATTATGAAACCAAACCAGCCAAAACAGTGTTCTCTGAAAATAAAACTTATTTTTAGATTTGGATATCAAATGAGAAAAGAAGAAGCTGCTCATACTACTCCATAAAAGGCAAATTTCTTTTTTTAAAGATTTTATTTATTTGTTTGACAGAGAGAAAGAACATAGGAGGGAGAGCAGGGAGGGAGAGGGAGAAGCAGGCTTCCCACTGAGCAAGGAGCCCAATGCAAGACTCAGTCCCAGGACACTGAGATCATGACCTGAGCCAAAGGAAGACACTTAACCGACTGAGCCACCTAGGTCCCCCAAAAAGCAAATTTTAAAACTTTCTTTTTTGACACAGGAAAATATGATGAATTGCTCATGGTCTAGGCAGATCAAAAAATATATATTTGTATTAATATCATAATTGGCAAAGCACTTGGATATGTGTTATGCATCTCTCTGTGAGGGCACAATAGAATTATTGATACCTTGTTTTACTTTGCAAGTTTATAAGAAAAAATAAATGACTTGCTCAAGTTCTCCTAGTTAGTGCCCTGGGTGGGAATCTCTCATGTGTCCAAATTCTAACAATGGTTTTATTTGCTTTTCAAAAAAAAAAAAAATGTCAATGGCTTCCATTTGAACACTAACTTAAAATCTCAACATACAATATATGTCTTTTATTTTTTTCAATATATTTTTTAAATGACCATGGGTTTTGGTGAATGATAAACAGTGTTTCACTTTGTATTAATTTAAATGGAAAAATAGTTTTCACAACCTCATATAATCATTTTACCCATTTCAACATCTACAGGATTCCTGATGTTCACTTAGAGGCAACTGAAGAAAAATATTCCTTTGAGCAGGAAGAAATGTCTCACCAACAGATTATTATGTATAGTCATTGTCTATTGAAAAATCGTTAACACTTCCACAGGAATAATAAATATGCAAAAAAGTATGGAGTGCCAATTATAGAAGACAGATGATGCTTTTTATCTAATTTACCCTGATATAGTTGAGATGATGAGTCATGAAATTAACATTCCAAGAGTGCTCCCAAATAATGGACTTCAAAACACAGCCCATTCTGTTAATCAAATTTGAAAATAGCCCAATTCAAACAGTTTCTGCTTTACTACTATGAAGCAGGAACAGTGTAAATTCTTTTGCTAAAAAAACATAGGAAATATGTGATTTTTAGTTCTAACAGCAAACTTTTTGAATAAATATTATTATGCTGTCTTACAGATGAGGAAGCTAGGATTTATGATTAAAAAACATTTGCCCTAAACCACATGACTAGACATGCCACAGCTCAAATTCAAACTCTGGATTCTCTCATCCCAAAAACCATGTCCTTTCTTTTAGGTTGACAGACTAATCAGTTAATGGAGTTAAATATCAGCAGTTTGATATGGTCCAGTCCTTCATGTGGATCATGGAGAATTTTTAATACTGGCATTTTTAAAGATTAAAAATGGTAAACAAACCAAAGAAAATTACATTTATTTTGATCTTTAAAGTACAGTGCTAAACTATGGAAAGAGCTCAAATGCCCATCAAGCAATGAATGGATAAAGAAGATGTGCTGTATGTATACAATGGAATATTACTCAGCCTTAAAACAGAATGAAATCTTGCCATTTGCAATGACGTGGATGAAGCTAGAGAATATTATGCTAAGTGAAATAAGTCAGCCAGAGAAAGACAAATACCATATGATGTCACTTGTGTGTGGAATTTAGGAAATAAAACAAATGATCATAGGGGAAAGAAAAAGAGAGAGGCAAACCAAGAAACAGACCCTTAACTATAGAGAATACACTGATGGTGACCAGAGGGGAGGTCAGTGGGGAGATGATGGAAATAGGAGATGGGAATTAAGGAGGGCACTTCCAATGAGCACTGGGTGATTTTTAGAAGTGCTGAATTACTATATTGTACACCTAAAACTAATATTACACTGTATGTTAACTAGCTAGAATTTAAATAAAAACTTAAAAAAAGTACAGTGTGTGTATGTTTGTATGTATGTCATATACTTAGAAAATACTGATGTTATTTAAAGAATAAATATTTTGGATGAAGCAAGATGGCGGAGGGGTAGGAGACCTGAATTTCATCTGGTCCCGGAAATTCAGCTGGATAGAGATCAAACCATTCTGAATACCTACAAACTCAACAGGAGATCGAAGAAAAGAATAGCAGCAACTCTCTGAACAGAAAAGTGACCACTTTATGCAAGGTAGGACATGTAGAGAAGTGAATCCAAGGCAATATTTGGGAAGATAGAAGGCAGGGAGAAGGAGCCTCCGTCAGCTGGCTCCCAGCAAGTGGCACAGCAGTGGGGCAAAAAATCGGAACTTTGAGAAGTCTGCTCTGCTGAGGAACATCGCTCCAGGGGCTAAGTGGGTGTTGGAACCCTCACTCGGACAGTGTGTCTCAGGACCCTCGGGGTCACAGAAAGATGGGGGGGTGCTGAGTGCAGCAGAACTCCCAGGTATTGGAGCAGTGAAGCCAGCTACAAAGATGGAGCTGAGGAGTGAGCTCTCAGCTCGAGGTTGCCATAAACCTTGACCCACGGCAGAGTCGGGCCACTGCTCTTCCAGCAGGGACCCAACTAGTGGCAGATCCAGGGAGACTCCCCTTCCTCCCCTGGGAGGAGTGGCGCGGGAGCTCACCACAGGGATCTGCTGGGTTTGGAGACACCAAACAGGTTCATGTGCCAGAGATAGAAACACTCGGTCACAGGCCAGGTGAGCACAGAGTGTGGCTGGAGACCAGGGAGATGGGAGTGATTGACTGCTTTTCTCTGCAGGTGCATTGAGGAGTGGGGCCCTGAGTTCTAGGCTCCTGTGGGACCAGAGATTGGGAGGCCACCATTTTCACTCTCGTCCTCCAAAGCTGTAGGAAAGCTTGCAGGGAACAAAAGTTCTGGAGAGCAAACCCAGGCAGATTACTTAGTCCCGCCCCAGCAAGGGTGGGGCATTTCCGCATCCAGCAAAGACATTTGAGAACCACGGCAACAGGCCCCTCCCCCAGAAGATCAGCAAGAACAGCCAGCCAAGACCAAGTTTACCAATCAATGAGAATGGCAGAACACCAGCACTAGGGGAATACAGCACATAGAATCCATGGCTTTTTTCCCCCTGATTCTTTAGTCTTCCAAAGTTAATTTTTTTTAATTTTCTTTTTTCCTTTTTCTTTTTTGAATTTTTCTTTTTCCCTTTTTCAACCAGCATCTTATCAGTCCTTTTTTTAAGAATCTTTTTATTTTTCATTTTTAGAGTCATATTCTACCCCTTCACAGTAGTTAACCTAATTTTTGGTTATATATATATATATATATATATATATATATATATATATATATATATTTGTTTTATTTCCATATATATATATATATATATATATGTTGTTTTCTCTTTAAAATTTTGGGATACAGTTTCTTCTAACAGACCAAAATATACCCTAAATCTCTAGTGTATGGCTTTGTTCTAGATTCCTGCCTGAGCACATTCTCCCCAACCTTTTTTTCCCTTAATTTCTCTTCTTTCTTTTTTCAACCAACTTCTTATCAATTCCTTTTATAAAATCTTTTATAATTTTCTTCTTTACAGTCATATTCCATCCCTTCATCATATTTACCCTTATTTTTGTACATATATAAGCTTTTCTTTCTTTAAAATTTTGGGAGGCACGTTCTTCTAACAGACCAAAATACGCCCAAAATCTAGTGTGTGGCACTGATCTATTCACCAGCTTGATAATATTTGATCATATTCTTTTTTGTTGTTGTTGTTATCTTTTTCTTTTTCTTTTTTTTTCTTTCCCTTTCTTTTCCCCTGGTTTCAGGTCTCTTCTGATTTGTTTAGTGTATATTTTTCTGGGGTTGTTGTTACCCTGTTAGCATTTTGTTCTCTCATTCATCTATTCTCCTCTGGAAAAAATGATAAGATGGAAAAAATCACCTCAAGAAAAAGAACAAGAGGCAGTACCAACTGCCAGGGACCTAATCAATATGGACATTAGGAAGATGTCGGAACTCGAGTTCAGAATGACAATTCTAAAGATACTAGTTGTGCTTGAAAAAAGCATGGAAGATATTAGAGAAACCCTTTCTGGAGAAATCAAAGAACTAAAATCTAACCAACTCAAAATAAAAAAGGATATTAATGAGGTGCAATCAAAAATGGAGACTTTAACTGCTACGATAAATGAGGCAGAAGAGAGAATTAGTGATATAGAAGACCAAATGATGGAAAATAAAGAAGCTGAGAAAAAGAGAGATAAACAACTACTGGATCACGAGGGCAGAATTCGAGAGATAAGTGATACAACAAGATGAAACAATATGAGAATAATTGGGATCCCAGAAGAAGAAAGGGAGAGGGCTAGAAAGTATATTGGAGCAAATTAGAGCAGAGAACTTCCCTAATTTGGGGAAGAAAACAGGCATCAAAATCCAGGAGGCACAGAGAACTGCCCTCAAAATCAATAAAAATAGGTCAACACCCCGACATCTAATATTAAAACTTACGAGTCTCAGAGACAAAGAGAAAATCCTAAAAGTAACATAGACCAGAAAGGAACACAGACAACATACAGTAACAGTCACCTTACAGGTAATACAATGGCACTAAATTCATACCTTTCAAAAGTTACCCTGATTGTAAATAGGCTAAATGCCCCAATCAAAAGATGCAGGGTATGAGATTGGATAAAAAAAAAAAAAAAAAAACAAGACCCATTGATATGCTGTCTGCAAGAGACTCATTTTAGAACCAAAGACACCCCCAGATTGAAAGTGAGGGGGTGGAAACCATTTACCATGCTAATGGATGCCAAAAGAAAGCTGGGGTGGCAATCCTTATATCAGACAAATTAGATTTTAAACCAAAGACTATAATAAGAGATGAGGAAGGACACTATATCCTACTTAAAGGATCTATCCAACAAGAAGATCTAACAATTGTAAATATCTATGCCCCTAACATGGGAGCAGCCACTTATATAAGGCAATTAATAACAAAAGCAAAGAAACACATTGACAACAATACAATAATAGTGGGGGACTTTAACACCCCCGTCACTGAAATGGACAGATCATCTAAGCAAAAGATCAACAAGGAAATAAAGACTTTAAATAAAACACTGGACCAAATGGACTTCACAGACATATTCAGAACATTCCATCCCAAAGCAACGGAATACACATTCTTCTCTAGTGCCCATGGAACATTCTCCAGAATAGATCACATCCTAGGTCACAAATCAGGTCTCAACTGGTATCAGAAGATTGGGACCATTCCCTGTGTATTCTTGGACCATGATGCTTTGAAACTAGAACTCAATCACAAAAGGAAAGTTGGAAAGAACTCATACATGGAGGCTAAAGAGCATCCTACTAAAGAATGAATGGGTCAACCAGGAAATTAAAGAAGAATTTAAAAAATTCATGGAAACCAATGAAAATGAAAACACAACTGTTCAAAATCTTTGGGATGCAGCAAAGGCAGTCCTAAGAGGAAAGTATATAGCAATACAAGCCTTTCTCAAGAAACAAGAAAGGTCTCAAATATACAACCTAACCCTACACTGGATGGAGCTGGAGAAAGAACAGCAAATAAAGCCTAAGCCCAGCAGGAGAAGAGAAATAATAAAGGTCAGAGCAGAAATCACTGAAATAGAAACCAAAAGAACAGTAGAATAGATCAATGAAACCAGGAGCTGGTTCTTTGAAAGAATTAATAAGATTGATAAACCCCTGTCCAGACTTATGAAAAAGAAAAGAGAAACGACCCAAATAAATAAAATCATGAATGAAAGAGGAGAGATGACAACCAACACCAAAGAAATACAAAGAATTTTAAGAACGTATTATGAGCAACAGAAGTCCATCAACATCCTAAAGGAGAACACAGGCAGCAACCTCTTCGACCTCAGCTATAGCAGCTTCTTTATAGAAACATCGCCAAAGGCAAGGGCAGCAAGGGCAAAAATGAACTATTGGTACTTCATCAATATCAAAAGTTTTGCACAGCAAAGGAAACAGTCAACAAAACCAAAAGACAACCGACAGAATGGGAGAAGATATTTGCAAATAACATATCAGATAAAGGGCTAGTATCCAAAATCTATAAAGAACTTATCAAACCCAACACCCAAAGAACAAAGAATCAAATCAAAAATGGGCAGAAGACATGAGCAGACATTTTTCCAAAGACATCCAAATGGCCAACAGACACATGAAAAAGTGCTCAACATCATTCGGCATCAGGGAAATCCAAATCAAAACCTCAATGAGATACCACCTCACACCAGTCAGAATGGCTAAAATTAACGAGTCAGGAAACGACAGATGTTGGCAGGGATGCGGAGAAAGGGGAACCTTCCTACACTGTTGGTGGGAACGCAAGCTGGTGCAGCCACTCTGGAAAACAGTATGGCGGTTCCTCAAAACATTGAAAATAGAGCTACCCTACGACCCAGCAATTGCACTACTGGGTATTTACCCCAAAGATATAAATGTAGGGATCCGAAGGGGTATGTGCATATAGCAGCAATGTCCACAATAGCCAAACTATGGAAAGAGCCAAGATGTCCATCGACAGATGAATGGATAAAGAAGACATGGTATATATATGCAATGGACTATTATGCAGCCATCAAAAGGGATGAAATCTTACCCTTTGCAGCAACATGGATAGAACTGGAGGGTATTATGCTGAGTGAAATAAGTCAATCAGAGAAGGACATGTATCATATGACCTCACTGATATGAGGAATTCTTAATCTCAGGAAACAAACTGAGGGTTGCTGGAGTGGTTGGAGGTGGGAGGGATGGGGTGGCTGGGCGATAGACTTTGGGGAGGGTATGTGCTATGGTGAGCACTGTGAATTGTGTAAGACTGTTGAATCACAGACCTGTACCTCTGAAACAAATAAAAAAAAAAGAAGAAGAAGAAGAAGATAGCAGGAAGGGAAAAATGAAGGGGGGAAGGTGGAGGGGGAGAAGAACCATGAGAGATGATGGGCTCTGAAAAACAAACTGAGGATTCTAGAGGGAGGGGGGTGGGGGAATGGATTAGCCTGGTGATGGGTATTAAAGAGGGCACGTTCTGCATGGAGCACTGGGTGTTATACGCAAACAATTAATCATGGAACACTACATCAAAAACTAATGATGTAATGTATGGTGATTATCATAATAAAATAAAGAAAGAAAAAAAACAAAGAATAAATATTTTAAACTCCAAGTTATTTAAGGATTTAAAAATTTAGAGAAAATCACTTCTATGTATAAAGAGACCATGTTTAGTGATAAGAAAACTCAGAGGATTTTTCTTCTATAGAATCTTCATCTGAGATGCAGTGTAAAATAAGGAAAAAATAAATGGAATATGGGTTTGAATTATAACCTCATCCCTTATTAACCAAGTGATCAACATTGGTAAATATCTCCCAACATTGCTATACATCAGTTTCCTCATCTGTAAAATAAGGGAAATAAGAGAAAGCCTACTTCATAGGTTGCATTTGGAGAGAGAGATTGTGTATCTTCATGTTCTCCCATGATTATTTCTCAATGTTTGCAAGTCTTTTTTTAAGATTTTATTTATTTATTTGAGAGCGTGAGACACAGAGAGAGAGAGAGAATGCATACACGCACGAGCACAACCGGGGGAGGGGCAGAGGAAGAGGGAGAAGCAGAGTCTACACTGAGCAGGAAGCCCAACACAGGCCTGGATCCCAGGACCTTGAGATCATGACTTTAGCTGAAACCAAGAGTCGGACACTTAACTGACTGAGCCACCCAGGCACCCCTGTTTCCAAGTTTTCTTATCTCTCAGACTCTTCTTCTATTTTAGGGAAAATAGTTCTATTATGAGGGATATGATTCAATAAATATTGAAAAATAGTATGTTAATCATATTTTGTTATATTAGTAAAGATAGATTTTTTTGTGCTTCAATCATAAACAAGCCCCAAATCTATTGTCTGTCTATCTATCTATCTATCTATCTATCTATCTATCTATCTATCTATCTATCATCTATCTATCATCATCTATCATCTTTTGTAGAAGACAGTCATTGAATGTTGACAGGAAGGAGGTTGTATTGCACAAAATCATTTGGGAACACAGGCTGTGAGAGTCACCTCTGCCTTGTGGCTGCACATTTGGGAACATGCTGTCTGCCAAGACATGGAAGCAAGAGAATGGGCAGAGTAGTAGGGTCTTACAAGATTTGTGCCTTAGTCTAGAAGTGACATATCATTTCCATTCACAGGTATTGGCTGGAATTAGTCAATATCCACCTATCCACGGGAGGGTAAGAAGTGTAGTTTCCCATATGCTCAAAAGGAGAGAGGAACCCATATTGGTGACCTTCAAAGATATCTTATGCAGGTATTAGAGTCTCTGTGGTGGTTTCTGCTAACCCAGCCTTCAAATCTCCTTTGCTTTGAGAACTAGTAATCTCTCTGGAAGATAGTAATATAGGCAGATTTTGCTGATTCACTAATATTCCTCATTTTTCCTTTTCTCTTTTAATACACATCTGGGATGCCATGATTCTTGGTAAGAAGGATTTTGTAGCTCACAAAGAAAGATACGCTCTGATAAAATAGATTTGACACGGTGTGGATGTTTTTCTTTACTTGCAAAATCAATCTTGAATATTTTATGATATCTTGTAAAGGAGGAAACAAAAGTAAACAAAGACAAAACCAAAGACCTCTCCTTACGCCTCTTTGTCCAGCATGAGTGTCAATGTAGAAAATGTTCTTCTGAGGCTACAGTTCCATAATAGTTACATTGATTATCTTTTCATGATTGTAACCTTTTAGAGTTTTTCTATGCCCTGGAGAACAATTACTTTTGGGTCTCCAAGACTTTTTTGACACCATTTCTCCAGGTCCCAGTACCATCCCCAAAATGGAGCAGATGTGGAAAGGTCTTCTTAAAACCATTCAGATTTTAGTTTCAGAAAAATTCTGTCCCGGGGCGCCTGGGTGGCTCAGTTGGTTAAGCGACTGCCTTCGGCTCAGGTCATGATCCTGGAGTCCCGGGATCGAGTCCCGCATCGGGCTCCCTGCTCGGCAGGGAGTCTGCTTCTCCCTCTGACCCTCCTCCCTCTCATGCTCTCTGTCTCTCATTCTCTCTCTCTCAAATAAATAAATAAAATCTTTAAAAAAAAATAAAAAAAATGAAAAAAAAAGAAAAATTCTGTCCCTTGCACTGTCTACCCCTTCTTACCCTGCAGTCCTTAATGTGTAAAACTACTTATTTAAACCTGAACTGAAATGCAGGGGCTGCAAATAGCAGATTCCCAATCAGAAAAGTCCATTGGGAACAGAGACTGTGCAGGATCAAATTTCATTTGGTCAAAGGGCCAGTAACAATACCCTTCCTATCTGCTGTGCTCATGTTTAACTGAAATCATAGAAATGAAATATTTTTAAGGATATTAAAAATATTTATAAAAATAAAAATATTTTTAAGAATATTTTCCCATTTTGGAAATAAATCTGCCCAAGTATTTTTGCACTTCCCATGCGTCAGAACGGATTCAGTTAATTTTTGAAATTTACTCATTTGTCTTTCTAAAGATTTTGTAAAACAATGTACATTCTACGGCCATGAGATTGTTTTCTATAACTAAATTTAATCTCAATAGAAGTTTATAATTGAAGACAATCATTTTACCTTGTATTCTATAAATAGGGAAGTTGATTCATGTCTAATCTTGGCTAAGATAAGTCTTAATTAATATGGTATGTATTTATATTTTAAGATGCTGGCTATTTCTAAGTTGTTATAAAGAGGTATATTTCAAATCATTAAATTATTGAAGATGAGTGTACCAATATCGGGAAGTCACTTTTTAAGTTGTTAATACATTCAATTATTGTTTTTTTTTTTCAATTAATGCCATACATTTGAGGAGAATTAGTTTATCTGATTTTAATTGTGCAAAACAATGGGATGACCTGTGTGGAAAAATTTGCTTTATAAAACCTATGACAAACTCTTTGCAACTATGGCAATATTTTGACACATAGATCCTTAAGTAACAGCTGCTGAATTTCTAAGTTATTTTCTTTAAACTTTTCTTTTTAAAAAGATTGTTTTCTTCTGGGTGCCAGGGTGGCTCAGTTGGTTAAGCATCTGACTCTTAATTTTGGCTCAGGTCCTGATCTCAGGGTCCTGGGATCCAGCCCCACGATAGGCTTTACACTCAGCAGGGAGTCTGCTTGAGGATTCTATCTCTCCCTCTCCCTGTGCCCCTCACCTTGCTCATACTCTCTCTCTCTAAAAAATAAATAAATCTTAAAAAAAAGATTGTTTTCTTCTAATCAGTCTTTAAATGGATAATATTAAACGTTGAATATATGCATGTGTGCTTTATGGGATTGTTCAAAGGCACAAAGATTATCCCCTCTTGGAGTCTTGCAGGCCAGCTTCCTCCATTGTTATACTTTGTGATTTCATTGCATTGTTATTTGTTTTTATTTTAGGATGTTATTGTTTTATAATTTCTTTCCTCTCATAAGTTCCCAAACAATTCTTAGTAACAGGTACTCTACCTTATATAGATATGCAACTCTTCACTTAGTCCTAGACTTGTAGTTTCCTTAAATGATACTTATTGAGAGACCAATCCATTGAAGGGGCAATAGATGCAAGAGACTATATTGGCTCAGATGTCTAGTTCATGGAGCATTGCTGCTTAAGCAGAGCTTTGAAGAATGAGCAGACTTCCAAAACCTAACCTGCTAGTGCCTTCATCTTAGACTTGCATCCTCCGGAACTGTGAGAAACAAGTATCTCAACTCTGTTGGACTTTGCTATAGCAGCCCAAACTAACAAAGGTAAGACACTAACCAGATCATGAGATTGTAAATACCTAGGCTGTTAGTAGAATGACAGTTATTTTATTATACCTGGCCCTGAGGTACATGAAACTATTTTTAAGAAATAATGTAAGCAAACACTAAGGTGTCCGACCCACAATGAAGTAAGTTACGTCTACTGAGTGATTTAATCATTCCAATAACTTTGACAGCAGTCCTATTATTTCTATTTTAAATATGTGGACACCAAGGTAAGATCATCTTGCTCAAGGTCACACAGAAAATAAATGTCAGAGCCCCATGGTGTGGGTTTCCTTCATAGCCAAGGAACACTGATCTTATAGAACACAAATCTTTCTTTTGGGAAAATTTAAAATGATATTGTGTTTCTAATTTTGGTTTCTGCCCGTTCATTATTATAGTATGGAAATCAGATTGATTTTGTTTATGAATCATTTATTCTGCAACCACACTAAATTCACTTGTTAGTTCTAGGTGTTGTTTCACAGATTCTAGTGGACTTTAACATAGACTAGCATGCCATCTGCGAGTAGGACCGTGTTATGTCTTCCTTTCCAATCCTTTATGCCATTTAATCATTTTTTGTGTTTTATGACATTGGCAAGAACTTCCAGAACTATGTTGAGTAAGAGTGGTAAAAGCATCCTAGCTTGTTCCCAAATTTAAGGTCTAATATTCAGTACTTCAAAATTAAGTACAATGTCAGCTGTAAGTTTTTGTAGATGTTGTTTTGCAAATAGAGGAAGGTCTCCTCTACTCTGAGTTTGTTGAAGTGCTTATTATAAGTGTTTATTGGATTTTGTCAAATGCTTTTTATGCACTGATTAATATGGTCATATTTTTTTTTTTTCTTCTTTGGCCTGTTGGCACACATGATTGCAATGGTTGGTTTTTAAATGGTAACTAACCTTGTATTCCTGGGATAGACCTCATTTGGTTATGGTGTTTAATTTTTTTCATACACTGCTGGATTCAGTTTGAATATATTTATTGAGGATATTTGCCCCTAATCATAATGTATTGGTTTGTAGTTTCTCTCTCTCTTTCTTTACTGTCTTTGTCTGGCTTTATCATCAGGGTAATATTAGCCTCATAAAATACACTAGGAAGTATTTCCTTTTCTTCTATTTTCTGGAAGAGGTTTTGTACCAGTGGTATTAATCTTACTTAAAGATTTAGTACAATTTTTCAGTGAAACCATTTAGGCTTGGAGAACTCTTTCATGAGAGTTTTTAAATTTTGAACTCAAATACTTTAATGGTTATAGGACTATTTGAATTCACTGTTTTGAATTTTGGTAGTTTGTGGTTTTTGAGAAATGGTCCATTTCTTAAGTTCTCCAATTTATGGCCATACTGTAGTTTACAGTGCCCCCTTATTATCCTTTTAATGGCTTCAAGATCTGTATTTATATCTTGCTTCATTCCTGATGTTGAGAACTTGTGTCCTATTTCATCTCTACTGATCTTGTTCATTGATTTTATTTTTCTAAATTTTAAAAAATATTTTATTTATTTATTTGACAGAGAGAGAGAGAGATAGCACAATCAGGCAGAGCAGCATGCAGAAGGAGAGGGAGAAGCAGACTACCCTCTGAGCAGAGAGCCCAATGTGGGGCTCAATCCCAGGACCCTAAGATCATGACCTGAGCCAAAGGCAGATGCTTCACCGACTGAGCCACCCAGGCACACCTATTTATTTATTTGTTGTGTTTCATTGAGTTTCTCTATTGTTTCCCTGTTTTCGATTTTATTTATTTCTGCTTTTATCTTTATAATTTTCCTTTGTGCTTGCTTTGTATTTATGTTGTCCTTCTTTTTCTAACTGCTTGAAGAAAATACTTAGATTATTGATCTGCAAGCATTTTGTGGGACACATCTTCTATGCCCTGCTGTAGCCACGTTTTGCATGTTTTGATAAGTTGCATTTCATTCCATTCAGTTCTATGTGATTTTTATTTCTTTTGAGATTTCCATTTTGACTCTGGGCTATTGGGAAATGCATTGTTTAATTTCCAAGCATTTGGGGACTTTTGTTGCGTTTCTGTTGTTGATTTCTAGTTAATTTTAATATAATGATTTTAATTATTTCATTTATTTTTTTAAGTTTAAAAACTTCACCAGAATGTCTTGAGGAATGTTCCATGGACTAAATCTTTTATAACAGGCTCCTAACAGACCTGCTTGACATCTGCCATGAGGGGAGATGTTATCTTTATTATACTGGGCTATATGCAAACCTGCCCTCTGGAGGAAGGCACTTTATCTTCCAACGTGGCTTGTTCCACAATCATCCTTGAAAAGGCAATCTGGAAAAAACCCTGTAAATGCTTCTGATCCCAGGATGCACAGAAACTGAGAGACCCATGGAGGATTGTCTCCACACAAAACCATTTAGTGAAACCTTAGCCCAAAATCTGTTTTGAATTCAGATCCAATCCCAACAAATTAAAATTAGTTTACTGATAACTGTCATCTTTATAATATTGAGCTCTGTTCCTATTCATTCAAGTTTTCCTCCATGCTTCTAAGGGAAATTGGGCAATTTCACTAATAAAATCTCTGCAGATTTCTTGTGAAATACTTACATATTAAGTAATTCTTGTTGCTAGTGTTATGTGATTTTTCCCACATCAATACTTTCAATTGGTTACTGCTGATACACATCAAATTAAATAGTTTGATTATTTATTATGCTGTTAAACACTAGCTATTGCTTTGAATTCTTATTTTCCCTGGAATGTTGTTCTAATAATTTTCAATTCATTATCAAAGATGTTTGGGTTGATTTCATAATAATCAAATGGGTATAATGTTGTATCTTTATTGCCAAGATATAAATTATTTGTATTGTATAACATTTAGATAAAAATCAATTAATGCCATAGTGGGGATCTGAGTCTATTCTGGTTTTGGTGAGAACAGATTTCGTGTTTAGGTGCAAGTGTGATTTTTAGCTGTAGAATTAGATTAATCATCTCCCTGGGAAGGACTGGAGGTCCCGTGGGATGGGATGAATGAAAGTATGAGTCCTTTTGCCTTAGGCAACCCCACCAAGATTCCATCCTGAAAACAGGGTTCTCCATTAGCTTCTGACCACTTTAAGCTGGACCCTGTCTTACAGGGAGAGATTAGGCTGAGCAAAGGGCTCCCTCTAATGCTGGGCCCCCTGACTTCTGCCCATTGTGGATTCCCACCCTGCTAAGCAACTCCTGTTCTTCTGAGCAAGGGGAGCTTGTTTGCCTGGCAGCCAAGTCAGTGACCTGGATAAAGGGACAAATGAGGTATCAAGGCCACAAAGGAAAGTCTCCTGTCAGGTGCAGAGAAAGAAAGTATTCCCAATGCCGCCAGCCCCTATAAGGAACTTAATCTTTGTAAAACTTAAATCCATGGTTTATTTGGCATTAAATGGAACCAACAACCTGGTTTGGAATTTTGGACCTTTGGTTTGTACTTGGTAGCAGCAATTGCCAGCCCTGCAGTGAGTGACTGATGTTAGCAGGGCTTTTCTCACTGGCTTCCTCCAATTCCAATATCCCAAATGGTGGACAGACCCAGGAGGGGCAGGTCTGCAGTTTAGAAAGGATCATGTTCTCCAGCACATTTTTAGTAATAAATCTCAGACAGGAGGTATAATCAAGAGGCATATTGGGTGCTTTGTATCCCACACAGACTTGCCGATTACCATGCTCTCAATGATTGCCACAGAGACATTGATAATGGGTGTGGACGTGCATTCATTGGCTTCATGTTGCTTTACTGATAATCCCTGTGCCAGATGCTGTGCTGTGCTGGCAGGATGCTCAGAGATTTACTGGAAAATATGGAGCTCCTATAGCCTCCTTCAAGTTGACCCTTGTCTAGTAAAGGTGCAGGGACAGGTATGGCACTGGGCTGTGCCATTTACCCTGTAAAATGTGTGGCAGTTCCAGGGAGACTCCTCCTCACTGGTGGAGGGTTGGTGGAGAAAGACTTTATAAGAACTTTAATCATGTCTTCACACTGAAACTTCTTATTTGTCCTCTACTTAGCAATAAATAAAGGAATATAAATCTGTGAGGATAGGAATATAAATCTGTGAGGAATTTAGGGTGGTGTCCTCTAGAGAATTTTTTTTTAATTTTAAAGTTATTTTGAGTAATAATGAATCCTTTGTTGTTGATTTAATTTGCAAAAGTAAATTACTTAGAAAGAAATGAGAAGAAAACTCATAAGGTAAAGCAGAGGATGGATGTTTCCCAGTCAAAAAATATATATTTAAAAATAGTTAGAAGACATAGAGACATTTTTGAAATAGTTCTGAGCCAAAGGCAGATGCTTAACGACTGAGCCACCCAGGTGCCCCTTGAAATCGTTCTGAATGGTGAAATATTAGCTGAGGAACAAATCAAGAAGTTGTGTGACTCAAACTCTTTCAGCATAATGACTATGAACAGTTACAGAAAAAAATTGAATGTATTAATGATGCCAACATGTGGAAAATCTTGGCTGTACAAAAGAATCTATATTAGTTAAAGTAGGAAAGTTGCAAAAATAGACTAACCACCAAAAAGGTAGTATCTTAAGTCACAAGAAATTTTACTCTTTTCCTTACATACCAGGCAAGTGAATGGTCTGCTGAGTATTGGTATTCTCTTCCATTTGGGTGGCCAGAGGCCAGTCCTTTCATGCTGTGAGCCATCATTCCCCAGGATGACTTATTATCTCCACCCACGAGATGGAAAGGAAAGAGCGTGGAATATTTTCATGAGCCAAATCTAGAAGTAGAATGTATTCCTTCTGTCCACATTTTATTGGAAAGAACTTTGCCATAAGACCATCCTTATTTGTAGGGAGGGTAGGAAATGTACATTAGTCATGTGTCCAAAACAGTAAAACAACAACAATGACAACAACAAAAACCAGAATTGGGTTTCCACAATGTAAATTGAGCCAGAAAGAGAAAATAAATGAAGAGAAAATGAATAGAAGACACCTGTGGAAGAGGATATGCACAAGTGAAGATTTAAGAACTGGAAGGAGAAATCCAGAAAACAGAGGGATCCTATAAAACCCAGATTAATATTCCTTTCTGGGAAGCCCATGATCACTCTTTCATTCTTGAGATACAGAAAGAACTCTTGCTGGAAGAAGATGCAAACTGTTAATATGGAATGCATATGCTTCATAGCACTACCCAAGAGATCAGGATTTCAAATCTTTCCACAAAGAGAACATCAGTGACAGTGTATTTCCTTTGGTTTACCTATGGAATATGTCAGAATCCTCAACCTCCCCATGATGATTTGCCAACATAAGATGTCTTTCTCTTATCATGTGAGAATTCTGTCTTGGGGAAGGGCTTTCATGATGTCCATGGTCATAGGAATCCTTCTCAGTACAAGATATGTCTCCACTCTGGGTCCTGATAAGGCTACACTGATAAATTTGAAAAATGTTTTCTCCAGTGACCTGGGCCAGACCTCCAGCCTTTCTCCATGAAGCATCAGGGTGAGCTCAGCTGTAGGAAAGCCTGCCTGCCCTCTAAATCAGCTAAAACCACCTTCTTCTCTTTCCTTTCTTCTCTAATTCCTCATGGGGCTTCTGCTGAACAGAACTTATTGTGACTTTTGGCTGAACTGAGGATTATGCCTTGTGATGTCAAGCATTCAACTCTGAGGATCCTGGCTTAAAGAAAATCATCACCAATCATGCAGGTCACCTCAAGCTATTGCTTTCTACAAAATTACCTATTTATTTTAACTTATTTCTTTAAGTTCATATAATAGTAAATAATTAAAACCAATAAAAGGATGTTATTTATTTCTTCCGTATTTCTATCCATAAGTTTATTCTATTGTCATATTATTTTAAATATCCGGTTATATTTTTTAAATGTTTTCTTTTCCCTATATTGGTCTTGGAGAACAGAATGAGGAGTCCCCTCAAACAATGAAGTAAGAATAGCCAACCTGTCAGGATTCATTCTGGAATAAAATCACATTTTTTTTTTTTTTACATGTGAAAGTGCCTATTTCTCTCCACAGTTTGATTCTAAGAACTTCTGTCAAAGTGGTGAGAACAGGGAATCCATACTACAAAATACATTTGGATTGCCATGAATGTGTGTGTATGTTTTTCCTTTTTTGAGTTACATAGGATAGTTTCTAGTGTACCGGATGCAGGCTGTTCTAGTTTTGAAGCGAAGGGGAAGGTTAAATGATTGCTTTAAGGATCCTCACTCTTAGCTAAGACAGTAGATCTGATCATTGTCAGATAAACACCAAAAGCAAATTGCTGTCAGCTGTGAGGGCAGTCTGCGGTCACACTCTGCAGGGCCTTATCTTACAGAGAGATTTTATCTCTGGCGTTGAAACCTGTGGAGTGAGGGTAGAGCAAAAACAGCCCATGGCTGGACCAAGAGATAGGGAGTTCTTTAGTAAATAGTGGGGCCGGATGAAGCCAACTTCCACAGACGGCTCAGATGACTTCCATTTTAAGAGTGTCTTCCAAATCAGGGATTCTTTGAAGCAAAATTTATGAAGAGGCAACTTTTATTTCCATTTAAGTAAAGTGATTCTCACCCTCCATTCACATAATTTTCTTCCAAGTGAATATGAACGCAGATTGGTCTCATTATCTAATTCATTGGTGTATGGATCATTGCGCATTTTAATTTTTTTAAAGATTTTTTATTTATTCATTTGAGACACAGAGATACAGAGAGAGAGAGAGAGAGAGAAAGCATGAGCAGGGAGAGAGGCAGAGGGAGAGTGAGAAGCAGGCTCCTCGCTGAGCCAGGAGACTGACGTGGGGCTCGATCCCAGGACCCTGGGATCATGACCTGAGCCGAAGGCAGACACTTAACCATCTGAGCCACCCAGGCGCCCCCTCATTGCGCATTTTAAAATCAATACACTCTGAAGTTCAAATTCTTCGTTTACTGGTGCACGCCAGCGTTTTAATACAAAAACGTCTTTAGTAGTCTTCTCGTCATCGTGATTCCAAATGATAAACTAAAAGCCTATCATTTCTAACCATCTGCAGCGCTGGGTAAATATCACTTTCATAACATGATCTACAGCCATTAGAGAGCCTTTGTGTAAAACCATTCAGTGGACTTTTCTTGTTTCTACCAAAAAAAGAAAAAAAAAAGCGTACGATAATGATATCTCCTTCAATTAACTCTATTGCCAAAAGCTGTGAATGTTGGAAGATACAAAGAAAAGTTTATTGTTTATTATTTTGGCGGCATTCCATCTACCAGTTGCTAAATAAAGGCTTACAAATTAATAAATCAGTTGAGTACATGTAGACCATTAATTTAAGCATCGTTTTTGAGATAGCTATAAGAAGAGAAGAATTTCCCTTTGCAGCTTTCCAATGACATTTACATGGAGACTCATCCATTGTGGATGTTTCCCTGAGTGATACAAGAGGAGAGAATCTCACCTCTATCTGGAGAGCCAAATCACATGAATATGGTCTGCTCTTCAACCTCTAGTTGCCTCAACTTGTCTCTACTCTGGAAACCCGATAAACTGGATGATAGTAGAAATGACTTTTGTGAAAAGGGTCAGACATCTCTGGTTTCAGTAGGCTATTGCTTGGAAAAAGAATACTTACTCTGTCTGGGTTTTTTTTTCCTGAATTTATAAAATGAGGGTATTTGGCCCACAGAATTCTAACTTGTTCTTTAGAGCTTACAGTTTGTAGCTCCAAATGCAATGAAATCAAAATAAATGTAAACACAACTTTGATTTTCACTGGGATAAAAAAAGAAAAAAACTGAGATATTAGGAATGCAATAAGGTCACTGTGATTTACAAATTTTAATAAACCCTATTATTGTAGAATGTCAAGAAAGTCAAGAGCAGCTGGGCTCATAATGCAGGAGCTCTGGGAAAGAGAGAGACAAAATGACGAATCAGAGGTAAAGAAATGCCCACAAGGGAAAACGGTGAGTGAGCTATCTTACAAGTAGCAGAGAACTAAAGTGTTGTCAGAGACTAAAAGCAATAATGAAGCTAATTGCAAAAAATGACAGGAAAGGAGAGAGTTATGCAGTAAAGCGACAAATGTGTTGGCACATTTATAGGACTGAGACATGTAGCCACTTTCTGGATTGCAGCGTGAATGCCCCATTGGTCTTCTTTCATGGTCTGTCCTCTGCATTTTTCTGAAATCCATGGCCATGTGATTAATCATGCCTTCACCATTCTTCTCCTTCAGTAATGAATACCTTTGACACACCCCATTTAGTGCAGCAGATATATTTCTCCTGACACAGCTCATGCTGCTTCTCCATCCCCTGTGTCTGCCATATGCTTTCCAGCTACCAGGATGGAAGCTGCTGGCCCATCGGTGGTTTGCTGTGTTGGGTCCCTGTGCAACCTCACAGGATATTGTCTCTGGTGGGAACAGTGTTCCTCCTCTTTCATATTAAGTGACATTTATTTATTCTTCAAGATCTCGTTCCAATGTCACATTCTCCGTGGAATGCTTAGTGCCTATCCTGGTTTATTTTATGACTTCTTCCTCTGTGTTCCCAGGTTACTTCTTACATTCCACTGTTCAGCATGTACCATACTGTAACCGTCTGTGTGCTAGACCATGAAAAATGCCTTGTGGTATCTCTTGCACTGTTATATCTCTTGTTTTATTATATTTTGAGATATAACACTTTGCTTTAAGTTTTTATTTGAATTCCAGTCAGTTAACATACAGTATAATATTAATTTTAGGTGTACGATATAGTGATTCAACACTTCCATGCATCACCTGGTGCTCATCATGACAAATGCATTCCTTCATCCCCATCACCTGTTTCACCCATCCCCCCACCCACCTCCCAAGATATAACCCTTTGAAAAATGGGAAGAGAAAGGTATTTATTTTACTTTAATTTGCATCATTTTATTTTATTTTTTAAATATTTTATTTGAGAACGAGAGAGAGTGCAAGAGAGAGCACAAACAGGGGGAGGGGCAGAGGGAGAAGCAGACTCCCCACTGAGCAGGGAGCCTGACGCGGGGCTCAATCCCAGGACCCTGAGATCATGACCTGAGCCGAAGGCAGAGGCTTAACTGACTGAGCCACCCAGGTGCCCCTAATTTGCATGATTTTAATGTTTCCTGGGTGTGTTTGATTTTTTTTTTTCCTAATTCCTGTTGCCTTGAGTTGTGGAGAATGTATTATATAAAAACAGATTTTTAAAGTATTTTAATTGATGGATAATTGACATGCAATATCCTATTGGTTCCAGGTATGTATCATAACGATTCAATATTTTTACACATTACACAATGCTCACCGTGATAAGTCTAGTCACCATCTGTTACCATACAAAGTGATTACAATATAATTGACTATTCTCTATGCTGTACAGTACATCCCCATGACTAATTCATTTTATAATAAGGAAATATTATATCTTTATAATAAGAGATACGTAGTTTAAAGGTTGTTATGGACACAGTTCAAGTACATGTGCGTATATGTGTATATGCCCATGCATATGTGTGCACACATATTTATAAATACAAATTTACTGAAGGCTATCACCAGATGGTAGAGAAAAGGCCAATCTGTGTTGTGTTCTGTTTACTCTGTTAAAAGTTTACATAAAATATTTGTGCATCCCATGGACATTAGTGCTATTTAGGAAAGATAGTCTAATGAATTTTCAATCTCCTTTCTACTCTGTATTCTGAATTCTTTCCACTGAGTTGAACCATTGGAAAGCCATAATTTTGGACCACGTAAGTTTAACCTCCCTTAAGAGAGCCTTTCTGAGCTACACTTTAATGAAATGCCTTTTGGTTTCATCTGGAATTGCTCAAAAAGCAGTCCAGCCAAATTGGTTTCAGTGTGCTTTATAAAAGATATCATTAAGGACATTATCTTGGTACCTCCTGTGTAAATTTCCACGTGAGACAATTCTAGTACTTAGTGGCAGAAAGATTTTTGTGCTTTTGATGAGCTACTGTGTTGCTTCGTTGCTGAAATAAGAACTGTACTAATTGTCAGGTTTTCCTTTTTACTTTGATGGAAAGAAAAGTGAAAGCGAATGTGTGGTGAACCATGACAAGTCTATTAACTCTTCAAAATGCAATATTTTCTTCTTTTTCTCCTCTGTGGTGAATCTGCATGGATCTTATATTTAGGACCTGTTGCATAACTTTTCAAAATAAAATTGTGAAATATTTATTTATAATTATTTTTATGGAAAAGTCAGGTGTTTCACTACCAAAAGCATTATACTTTAGTGACATGCATCCTGCGTGAGCGACGATTAATTAAACTGCCCTAACCACTTCTTAATCATAGAGATATTACATGCAAGGTATTTCAACCAGAAACATAGGGTGGCTAAAATCTGCTCTCTTGTGAGCTGGAGACAGACACAGAAATCCAGAAGGAGGCAGGACAGGTGTTGGCTTTGGGCGTTGACTCCTGTCCAGCGATGTGAGGAAGAGGAACAAGGGTATTTGAGGCTAAGTAGCTCATCAGGCACAGGCTTTGTAGGAGGATGCCCTTGAGGGAGGGCAGAAGAACGGGAAGGTGAGAAGAGGATGCTGTCATTGTAAAGCTTGCACGGATCATGTGTATGTCAGCTTGGAGAACCCAAGGAAGTGTGCAGCCGTCTTTATTTTAAGCAGACACAGAAATCCAGGCCTGAAGATGGAAGCCGAACACCAGGTGACTCTTAAAAAGTGCTGCATGGGACAAAGTGGATTCACAGCTTGGCAGGAAAAACTGTGACTTTATCTCTGCGGACACCTGGATGTCTCCATTTCACACTGAACACGATAAGGGCAGTGGGATTCACGATGTGTGATTTGTAGTCTGACACTTTCCTGGCAGCCCCCTTAGCCAGAGTTTCTGCCAGTTTTCACCTGAGCAATAGGTGGGACAGCCTAGCTTGACCACGGGAACAGAGTGGCACAAACACCCCTCGGTCTTCTGCCCTGCATTCTGCAAAAGTCAAGGTTCCTTGCACAGTTTCTTGGTGGCTCAGCCAGAGACAGAGCAGGTACTCTGAGCAAGCTCCCAGGGGTGTCTGTTGGAACCTGAATACGTGCCTGCACTCTCTTGGCATACTCTGAGGAGGCTGGTGAACCCTTTCAAACATCTGAATTTGTGATATTCATGGGTCCAAGCTGCCTCAGACAGCTTCAGTTTTTGGTGGGATTCATCCAGGAGGCCAGCTGTGAAGAGTCAGGGAAAACAGTTAAAATGAGAGGCAGTGGAGTTTTATGAGTCACAAAAAGGCTCATGTATATTCATACAATCATGCCATTGAGATGCTTTCCCAAAGAAACGATGTGAGAGAGCAAAGCAAATATCAGCGTGCCACAGGATTCCAAAGTGCGGTGCTGGACCTCCCGTGCAGGACTTGTCAGAGGCAGAAGTGTGACTCTCAGCTCAAAAGTTTACTTGAAGATCGTTAGGAATGAAGAGAGGATTTCTCAGGAGAAGGGCTGTTCATTCCAGCATCTCTCAGAATGATGGGGGACTACATAGGCTATTTCCCCTTACCTGCAACTCAGTGCCAGGACTTCTAGGAGCTGGGGGTGCCGGCTGGGGGTGTTTGTGATGTGGCAAGAGCAGACAGGTGTCCACAGCCTCCAGGGAGAGAGAAATGGCAGCAGACCGTGGCAGCTGATATGGCCTGGATGTGTGTGGGGAGAAATGGGGCTCCTCGCCACAATGTGTCCAGGTGGGCAGAGGGACTAGAGTTGCCAGACAAAATATAGGGCATCCGGCTAAGGACTTGGATTTACTACATTCAGTGCAAAATTTGGGACTTTCTTTTTTTAAAGATTTTATTTATTTGACAGAGAGAGACACAGCGAGAGAGGGAACACAAGCAGGGGGAGGGGCAGAGGGAGAAGCAGGCTTCCCGCTGAGCAGGGAGCCTGACATGTGGCTCGATCCCAGGACCCTGGGACCATGACCTGAGCCAAAGGCAGACGCTTAATGACTGAGCCACCCAGGTGCCCCAATTTGGGAGGTTTTTATACTAAAATGGATTCCTTTATCTAAAATTCTATTTTAACTTATCCTCTATTTTTATTCGCTCAGTCTCAAAAACGGTAGGGATCCACTGTGGTCAGTTCAACAGGGAGAGCTGAAGAAGGATTTCTATAAAGACCTTGGAGAAGGCAGAGCCCAGAGATCAAAGGTCAGCTAGGCCTGGAGGACAAAATCGTGTGTCGTCTGCTGAAGGAGAAGTGTGTCTGACACTAAGGAGCTGCCACCAAAGAGGTGCATTAGGGAATCTCTGAGGATGCTGGAAAACACCCATGGGATAAAGGGCTTTAAACATCCTCTGGGGCTGAGCAAGCCCAGAGCAAATGACAACTTACCTCGAGAAGTAAGACCTGCACTGGCCCTTCTTCTCCCTCCCTATCATGGAGGATCTAGAATGTTCTGGTAGGTGGGGAAGGAGACTTAGAACAAAAGGGGAAGGAGTAGAGAGAAAAAGCCAGTGATGTCCCTTTTCCTCCCCTATGTTCAGGCTGAACCTGACCCAAGGAGGAGAGTTGGGGAGTTCTGATAGCAGGGGAGATTCATCCAAGGAGAAAAAGGAGGCTACCCACAGAGACTGCAGAAAAGAACACACCCAGCCTCAGGAAGATAATCCCACAACAGAGAAAACAGGGTTAACAGTGTGGAATCAGTAGGTGAGTTAGGTGCAGAAACATCACTGAATATCATGAAGTCATGAGAAGTTCATGCATTTATTCATTCACTGGGTATTTATTGAGCTCCTGCTCTTGGGCATCCAGGTGGGATGCTGGTGCTGGGGATAAAGTGATGAATATAAACAGAGATGGTTATAAAGCAAACAGATAACGGCCATAAAGTTTATACAGCAACACAGTTAACCGTGGACTCTGGGCTCCGAGGTTAAGGGAGCATCGTGCCTCGCTGCAGAGGCGGCCGTGACCCCTGGTGCAGACTCTGACACGTGATAACACCACTAGATAGAAGATGCAGACTTCCTATAGAAGAAAAGAAAAAAAAATATGTTCTCATTATGTTAACCATCTTTTTGTTATTTTCCTCATGTCATTTATTTATTTATTTATTTTAAGATTTTATTTATTTCTTTGACAGAGAGAGACATAGCGAGAGAGGGAACACAAGCAGGGGGAGGGGGAGAGGGAGAAGCAGGCTTCCCCGCGGTGCAGGGAGCCCGATGTGGGGCTCGATCCCAGGACCCTGGGATCACGACCTGAGCCGAAGGCAGACGCTTAACGACTGAGCCACCCAGGTGCCCCCCTCATGTCATTTATTTGTAGGATATACTTGGGGAATATCTGTGAATACGTGTATGTGTGCATGTATACATATTAAACACCATTATAATTTGTACATTGGGGATATCCACACGCATTGTAGTAAGAATGCTCCTTCTGGGTCTGGAGGCAAAACGTGAAGGACTGAATAATTTTGATGGGTAAAGACTGACGTAACTATTTTTACTAAGTAGCATGTACCCCTCCAGAATAAAAGCTATAATTTCCAGGGGCACCTTGGTGGTTCACTCAGTTGGGCATCTGACTCTTGGCTTTCAGTTCATGATCTCAGGGTCATGAGATCGAGTCCCACATCAGGCTCCCCACTTAGTGGGGAGTCTGGTTCCTCTCTCTCTCTACCTCTGCCCCTCCCCCTGCTCATGTACTCTCGCTCTTGCTCTCTCTCTAAAATAAATAAAAAAATCCTTAAAAGGAAAAAAAAGCTATAATTTCTGGTGCACCTGGGTGGCTCAGTTGGTTAAGAGTCCGACTCTTGATCTTAGCTCTGATCTTGATCTCAGGGTTGTGGGTTCAGGCCCCACGTTGGGCTCATGCTGGGTGTGGAACCTACTTAAAAAAAAAAAAAAAAAGCTATAATTTCTGAATGATTCTGGACTAAACAGACTGAAAGACTGAATTTTCTAGACCCTGGTTTTGGGGTTACTGTATTGTCAAAACCAGATCATACACTTGCATTAAACATTTAATGACCCCTGCCTGTGTTTCTATGACTCAGTTGCATTTTTACAAAGAAATACAACTTGGAGAAAATATACAGGTATCCCAAGTGGACTCCTAAAATGCCACAGGTGTCAGGGGATCAAGAACTGGAGTAAAAGATAAAATGGGAGTTGAGGGGAAGCCCATGTGGCCACCAGCCAGGAGGCCAGTCATTATAGCATGATCCTGATCCTGGAAAGGGGTAGTGGGTGGGGGTTTTCAGGGCTGAGAAGTGCAAGGAAGGACCCAACTGACCAGCCCAGCAGCATCTGCTAACATTCCACTTCCTGCAGGTAATTCTCCATAGTGTAATCTCTTCTCGTGCTCTATTAACAGTCAAGGGAATTTTTATATTTCTAGCTTTTTTTCCGGGGGAAATGAGAAACCAGACAGGCAGCCTTCTTTGTCCTCCTTCCCCCTTCCTTCCTTCCTTCCTTCCTTCCTTCCTTCCTTCCATCCTTTTGCAACTGAATCCTATATGAATTCATGTTTGAATACTGGTGTTTTAAATACCAAAAAGACACTTTGGTTGGCAATATCATTTCTTTAAGCAATATAAATAAATAAGTCCTATATCTTCATACAAACATGGGTAGAAGCACATTAATGATTACCTCAACATCTGTTATAAAATTTCCAGCACAAGACAAATAAAAACTTAGGTAATATGCCACAACTTATTTGGAATTTATATTTAATAAAGAGTAATAGAAATAAATCTGGAAATACAAATTCTGTAATAAAGAAAACCATTTCCAAATGCAATTTGGAAACTCAGAAAGAACAACTGCAAGGCTTATGAACAATTGACGCCAAGGGGGTAGATCTCATGAAGTGACCTGAAGACTGACAGAGGTTGAAAATGCAAAAACCCTTGAAATCTCACTTACTGAACAATAAAAGTTAATGAAATAATTGATGAGACATTTATTTTACCTACTGCTAATGGTCAAAGTAATAAAGGTCAAAGTTTGCAAGATGATTGATTTTGTGCCTCTTTCAAATAATACAGCGGGTTATAGAGTTATAGGCATCATCAAAAATGAAAAACAACAATTCTTATTACAAATGTAGCAAAGTCAACATGCCCTAATTAAAAAAATAATAAATTGAATGAAGTGAATGCATTTAATCTTTTGTTTTTTAAAAATAACTAACAAAAAATAAAACAAAATAAAACAGTATATGAAGACATTTAGTAGCAAACAAATCATGCAGCTGAAGAGGAGAATTCTAAGTTTATTGGCTTTATGGCAAGAACAAAGTGGGAGTGAGGTAGGAGGTTGCGAAGAGATGTTACCAAAGCTGCAGTTGCCCAAATGGGTTGATTTCTTCCACATGCTTAAGCTGTCCCATCTAAGATAAAACTCAGGGAATTATATTGATACACTACGAACATTTGCTAATCTAGGAGCATCTATTAATAATGTGTATTGGATAATATTACTAAAATCACCAGGGGGCACTTCTTGATTGACTCTTTGTGTCACTTTCTGAAAAGAAACACAGTGTCTATAAACAAGCAACTCATGCTTTCTTCAAAGAAATATTCTCACTCAATACTAGTTGCAGGTAAACTTCCAGTTTGCCATAGCAATTGGCTTTTGTAAAAAGCTTTTGTCTCTAGCATATCTTGCGAAAATGTTTGCTCATTGGAGCAACCTAAGTTTATCCAACAATAAGCATAAGGCAACATTCCACAAATACAATAATTCTGATAATTACAAAATCAAAGCTAGGCGGGTAAAAAAAAAATGGTTGTAATGAATTTGATTTTCTCCATTGTCAGAGCAAACTGCTTTATCAGTTTCTAAACTTTATGAAGAGCCCATTGTAATATTTGATATAAATATCATATTAAGCATTATGAACAAGTAAAACAAAACTGAATATAAAAACTTTTTCCTTCCATGATTTTTCAGACTTTGCCAACTAATTTGACCCTGTACACTGATTTTAGAGAGTTCTTTAATTGACTTATTGACACTAAACTCTATTGAGAATCATGTATACAAATTCAATTAGGACTTTTTCCTCTTCTGCTAGAAAATATGGCTACATGCTTCTTATTTTGCAGAAACAAGTACTCCAAATACGGAATTTCCACTTCTGTTTGATATCGAAATATCCTACCAAGGTTGAATCTTTCTTTTTGAATCTTTTCTTTGTTCTTGAGGCTTCTAGCTGAGGAACTTATTTTTAGACATGCATTTTCATTATTCATTTCAATAATTATAACTACTGTATTACTGGTTTATAATATATTTAGTTTTGTTAATACCATTTTTATTAATACTATTGTTTGATTCTCACTGTATTTATCTCCAGTTACTTTTTTTTGGCAAGCTATTTTAAAGTTGCATGTTGGTGCTCACTAATTTAGTTCATAAATTTAACACAATTCCAATACAAATACTAGTAACTATTGTATGAAAACTATACAAATAAGAAAAAAAAAATTTCAAAAGCTAAAAACCTTTGTAAAAAAGAAAGCTATAAGAAAGTACTAATCTTACTAGATATTTAAAGATATAAAGTTATATAAACTAACTTTCTTTAGTTAAGACAGTACAGTACTAACATACTAATAGATAGACATGTGGGTAGAATAGAAAATCCAGAAGTAGACCCACATACATATGGAAATTTAATGCATGATAAAAATGGTACCTTGAATCATTAGCACAAATATGAGCTTTTAAATAAATGGTGTTGGTACAAGTAGAGGTCCCTTTGGGTTAAAAAAATAAAATTAGATCTAAAACATGAACAAGAATATAAGAATATACTCTACATCAGTATTTCTCAACAAGGGCAATTTAGGCCCATTTGGCAATGTCTGGAGACACTTTTGGTTGTGATAACTAGGAGATGGTATCTACTGGATAAAAACCAGGGATACTGATAAAATCCTACAACACACAAAAGACCTCTAAAACAATAATTATTCTACCAAAAATTTTAATAATGCCAAAGTTGAGAAATTCTGCTCTAAATAGATCAGAGAGCCATTAAAAAATCATACAATAAAAATACAGTAAGAAATCATGAAGTTGTGCTCATCAATAACCTAATTGAAGAGGAAATACTTTTAATTTGAATAAATTGTGGTGTATCTGTCAATGAAATGCAATGCAGATACAATAAGGATTGATGAATAGCTCTATGAACTCAAATGGAGCCAATCTATATAATAGGGTATTAAGTGGCAAAAGCAAACTATATATGAGAGAAAGAAACAGAGACAGAGAGACAGAGGGAAAGAGAGAGAAGTATTTATGCTAACATTTTTATAACAAAGAAGGGAAAAAATAAAATTTTAAAAGTATGCTTGTCTTTACAAATAGAAATACTGGAAAGATAAACCAGAAACTGTGGAGATTGTTTACCCACAGGGGCTAAGAGGGAACATGATGATGAGATAGAGTATATTTCTCTGATTATACCTTTCTGTAGATTTTTGACATTTGGAGCCTCATTAATACTGTAGATATAAAAAGCAAAATATCAACAAAATCCACAAGAGTAACAATAAAAACAAAATAACAATAGGAAAAAATAGAACCAAAGTAGAATCCAAATAGACACGAATGGACCTAAGTGTATCTCACTTGAACAACAACCTTGCTCAGGCCAAGAAAGAAGAGCTAGCCTGAAAACTGTGGAACACCTTAGATTCCCTCTGGCTAATGAAAAAAGAACTGTTACCCTCTTTTGAACAGTTATGTGTAGTTTGCTTTTCTGAGCAGGTTTGTTTTTCAAAGTGGTATAGATTAGTGATTTTGAAACAACTATTACGTATGTAATATAGGATGGAGCAAATGATTGAATTATTGAGAATTTTTTACCATGCGAAATTAATGGAAAGCGGAGGGGCGGAGCAAGATGGCGGAGGAGTAGGAGACCTGGATTTCGTCTGGTCTCAGGAATTCAGCTGGATAGGGATCAAACCATTCTGAACACCTACAAACTCAACAGAAGATCGAAGAAAAGAAGAGCAACAACTCTCTCATCAGAAAAGCGACCACTTTCTGGAAGGTAGGACGTGCGGAGAAGTGAATCCGAGGCGATATTCGGGAGGATAGATGGCGGGGGAGGGGCCTCCGGCGGCCGCTTCTGGCAAGTGATAGACCCGTGGAGCACAAAATGGGAACTTTTAAAAGTCTGCTCCACTGAGGGACGTCACTCTGGTGGCTAAGCGGGGGTTGGAACCCTCATGGGACAGTGTGGTCTCAGGACCCTCGGGGTCACAGAAAGACCAGGGGTGCCTGAGTGTGGCGGAGCTCCCAGGTATCGGAGCAGGGAAGCCGGCTGCAGAGGCGGAGCCCAGACGCGGGCTCTCAGCTCGGGGTTGCCACAAACCGTGATCCGCGGCACAGTCGGGCCCCTGCTCCTCCAGCAGGGACCCAACAAGCGGCAGATCCGGGGAGACTCACCTTCCTCCCCCGGGAGGAGCCACGTGGGAGTGCACCGCAGGGATCTGCTGGGTTTGGAGACTCCACCCGGGGTGGGTGCCAGAGATAGAAACGCGCCGTCACAGGCCGGGTGAGCACAGAGTGCAGCTGGAAACCGGGGAGACGGGAGTGACTGACGGCTTTTCTCTGGGGGCTCACTGAGAAGCGGGGCCCCGAGTTCTCGGCTCCTCCGCGGCGGAGATTGGGAGGCCGCCATTTCCACTCTCCGCCTCCAAAGCTGTACGGAAAGCTCGCAGGGAACAAAAGCCCGGAGAGCAAACCCGAGCAGATTACTTAGCCGGGAGGGGGCAAGGGCAGGGCACTTCTGCCTCCGGCAAAGACATTTGGAAACCACGGCAACAGGCCCCTCCCCAGAAGATCAGCGAGAACAGCCAGCCAAGACCAAGTTTACCGATCAATGAGAATGGCAGAACTCCAGCGCTAGGGGAATACCGCACATAGAATTCATGGCTTTTTTACCATGATTCTTTAGTCTTTCAAAGTTAATTTTTTTTAACTGTCTTTTTTTCTTTTTTTTCTTTTTGAATTTTTCTTTTTCCCTTTTTCAACCATCTTATCAATGCCTTTTTTTAAAAAAAACATTTTTATTTTTCATTTTTAGAGTCATATTCTATCCCTTCATAGTAGTTACCCGGATTTTTGGCTTATATATATAAGTTGTTCTCTCTTTAAAATTTTGAGATAGTTTCTTCTAACAGATTAAAATATACCCTAAATCTCTAGTATATGGTGTTTTCTATTCCCCTGCCTGATCACAACCTCTCCCTTTTTTTTCTTTTTTCTTTTTTTAAATCCTCTTCTTTCTTTTTTCAAACAACTTCTTATCAATTCCTTTTATAAATTTTTTTATAATTTCCATTCTTTACAGTCATATTCCATCCCTTCATCATATCAACCCTTATTTTTGTACATATATAAGTTTTTCTTTCTTTAAAATTTTGGGAGGCACTTTCTTCTAAAAGACCAAAATACACCCCAAATCTAGTGTGTGGCACTGATCTATATACCAGCCTGATCATATTTGATCACATTCTGGTTTTTTGTTGTTGTTGTTGTTGTTTTGTTTTGTTTTTGTTTTTATCTTTATCTTTTTCTTTTTCTTTTTTCTCTCTTTCCCTTTCTTTTCCCACTGCTTCAGGTCTTTTCTGATTTGTTTAGAGTATATTTTCTGGGGATGTTTATACTCTGCTAGCATTTTGTTCTCTCATTAATCTATTCTCCTCTGCACAAAATGACAAGATGGAAAAAATCACCTCAACAAAAAGAACAAGAGGTAATACCGACTGCCAGGGACCTACTCAATACGGACATTAGTATGATGTCAGATCTAGAGTTCAGAATCATCACTTTAAAGATACTAGCTGGGCTTGAGAAAAGCATGGAAGTTATTAGAGAAACCCTTTCTGGAGAAGTAAAAGAACTAAAATCTAACGAAGTAGAAATCAAAAATGCTATTCCAAAAAACAGCTGTTCCAAAAAACAGAAATGGAAGGAAAACTTCCAAACTCATTTTATGAGGCCAGCATTACCTGGATCCCAAAACCAGACAAAGACCCCATCAAAAACGAGAATTACAGACCAATATCCCTGATGAACATGGATGCAAAAATTCTCACCAAAATACTAGCCAATAGGATCCAACAGTACATTAAAAGGAGTGTTCACCATGACCAAGTGGGATTTATCCCTGGGCTGCAAGGTTGGTTCAACATCCGCAAATCAAACAATGTGATACAATACATTAACAAAAGAAAGAACAAGAATCATATGATCCTCTCGTTAGATGCACAAAAGGCTTTTGACAAAGTACAGCATCCTTTCTTGATCAAAACTCTTCAGAGTATAGGGATAGAGGGTACATACCTCAATATCATAAAAGCCATCTATGAAAAACCTACAGCGAATATCATTCTCAATGGGGAAAAACTGAGAGCTTTCCCCCTAAGGTCAGGAACGCGGCAGGGATGTCCACTATCACCACTGCTATTCAGCATACTGTTAGAAGTCCTAGCCACAGCAATCAGACAACAAAAAGAAATCAAAGGCATCCAAATTGGCAAAGAAGAAGTCAAACTCTCACTCTTTGCAGATGATATGATACTTTATGTGGAAAACCCCAAAGACTCCACCCCAAAACCGCTAGAACTCATACAGGAATTCAGTAAATTCGCAGGATATAAAATCAATGCACAGAAATCAGTGGCATTCCTATACACCAACAACAAGACAGAAGAAAGAGAAATTAAGGAGTCGATCCCATTTACAATTGCACCCAAAACCATAAGATACCTAGGAATAAATCTAACCAAAGAGACAAAGGATCTGTACTCAGAAAACTATGAAATACTCATGAAAGAAATTGAGGAAGACACAAAGAAATGGAAAAATGTTCCATGCTCATGGATTGGAAGAACAAATATTGTGAAGATGTCAATGCTACCTAGAGCAATCTACACATTCCATGCAATCCCCATCAAAATACCATCCACTTTTTTCAAAGAAATGGAACAAAGAATCCTAAAATTTGTATGGAACCAGAAAAGACCCCTCATAGCCAGAGGAATGTTGAAAAAGAAAAGCAAAGCCGGCGGCATCACAATTCCGGACTTCCAGCTCTATTACAAAGCTGTCATCATCAAGACAGCATGGTACTGGCACAAAAACAGACACATAGATCAATGGAACAGAATAGACAGCCCAGAAATGGACCCTCAACTCTATGGTCAACCCATCTTTGACAAAGCAGGAAAGAATGTCCAATGGAACAAAGACAGTCCCTTCAACAAATGGTGTTGGGAAAATTGGATAGCCACATGCAGAAGAATAAAACTGGACCATTTCCTTACACCACACACAAAAATAGACTCCAAATGGTTGAAAGACCTCAATGTGAGACAGGAGTCCATCAAAATCCTAAAGGAGAACACAGGCAGCAACCTCTTTGACCTCAGCCGAAGCAACTTCTTCCTAGAAACATCGCCAAAGGCAAGGGAAGCAAGGGCAAAAATGAACTATTGGGACTTCATCAAGATAAAAAGCTTTTGCAAAGCAAAGGAAACAGTCAACAAAACCAAAAGACAACCGACAGAATGGGAGAAGATATTTGCAAATGACATATCAGATAAAGGGCTAGTATCCAAAATCTATAAAGAACTCATCAAACTCAACACCCAAAGAACAAAGAATCCAATCAAGAAATGGGCAGAAGACATGAACAGACATTTTTCCAAAGAAGACATCCAAATGGCCAACAGACACATGAAAAAGTGCTCAATATCGCTCGGCATCAGGGAAATCCAAATCAAAACCTCAATGAGATACCACCTCACACCAGTCAGAATGGCTAAAATTAACAAGTCAGGAAATGACAGATGTTGGCGGGGATGCGGAGAAAGGGGAACCCTCCTACACTGTTGGTGGGAATGCAAGCTGGTGCAGCCACTCTGGAAAACTGTATGGAGGTTCCTCAAAAAGTTGAAAATAGAGCTACCATATGATCCAGCAATTGCACTACTGGGTATTTACCCCAAAGATACAAAAGTAGGGATCCAATGGGGTGCGTGCACCTCGATGTTTATAGCAGCAATGTCCACAATAGCCAAACAGTGGAAAGAGCCAAGATGTCCATCGACAGATGAATGGGTAAAGTAGAAGTGGTATATATATACAATGGAATATTATGCAGCCATCAAAAGGAATGAGATCTTGCCATTTGCAATGATGTGGATGGAACTGGAGGGTATTATGTTGAGTGAAATATGTCAAACAGAGAAAGACATGTATTATATGATCTCACTGATATGAGGAATTCTTAATTGCAGGAAACAAACTGAGTGTTGCTGGAGTGGGGGTTGGGGTGGGAGGGATGGGGTGACTGGGTGATAGACACTGGGGAGGGTATGTGCTCTGGTAAGCGCTGTGAATTGTGCAAGACTGTTGAATCTCAGATCTGTACCTCTGAAACAAATAATGCAATATATGTTAAGAAAAAAAAAGAAGAAGAAGGTAGCGGGAGGGGAAGAATGAAGCGGGGGAAATTGGAGGGGTAGACGAACCATGAGAGACGATGGACTCTGAAAAACAACTGAGGGTTCTAGAGGGGAGGGGGTGGGAGGATGGGTTACCCTAGTGGTGGGTATTGAGGAGGGCACATTCTGCATGGAGCACTGGGTGTTATGCACAAACAATGAATCATGGAACACTTCATCTAAAACTAATGATGCAATGTATGGGGATTAACATAAGAATAAAAAATAAAAAATAAATTAAAAAAAAAAGAAGTATATGGAAAGAGGACAGACTAAAACGAATTGTATGTTGTTCGATTGGGATTGGCTGGGTCATGTGGAATTGACATTGGACCCGTGGTGACTGGCAGATCGGGTTATGAGTATATACATATCTAAGTGCATGTGCATATGTGAGTGTGTTTTCCACCTGCTAAAAAACCCTGGAAACAAGTCTAGAAGCCTGAGCTGCCTCAGAGCAGCAGGATGGGTGTCTGTAAGGTCTTGGGTTTTAGTACCCCATTGCTGAGACACTCTACAGAGATCTCCAGACCTGAGCTCTATGTAAGGGGTAAGGCTGCCCATGGAGCTACCCAATTTGTTAGGTCACCTGGACCAGGATAAGAAACATCCAATTTGACGAGTCTCGATTTTCTTCAATTTAGGGGAAACTAAAGCCAGGTTTAATTGGATTTAGTGAAGGCATAAAACAAGGTAGCCCGGGAGCAATAACTAGAGCCACAATTTGGTTTCTAGAAAATATGTCTCAATAAAAGAAATTTAGGTACCTTGGAAAAATGATTTCATTGTTGGATATCCCATCACCAGAAAGTAAGGATGTACACAAAACATGATGAAGTCATGTTAAGGTGAAGAATAATTCACAATGGTGCTGTTCACCCCAGATTAGGAAAATATGAACATCAAAATAGCTAATGAGAGTAATGACTTACAGCCCATTGAAGAGACGGAGGAAAGATGATGACAAAGTAAACGGGACAAAATGCTGACACGGTGAATTGTAAATGGCATTTGGGAGTTCTGCATACCATTTTTGAAATTTTCCTTAAGTTTGAAAATATTACAAGTGTCCCACAAGCCAAAATGGAAGGCAGAAAAGAAAAAAGTATGCACATGCTGTGGAAGCCATTTTAACATCCAGGACATTAGGGTGCCTGGGTGGCTCAGTTGGTTAAGCGACTGCCTTCGGCTCAGGTCATGGTCCTGGAGTCCCGGGATCGAGTCCCACATCGGGCTCCCTGCTCAGCGGAGGGTCTGCTTCTCCCTCTGACCCTCTTCCCTCTCGTGCTCTCTGTCTCTCATTCTCTCTCTCAAATAAATAAATAAAATCTTAAAAAAAAAAAAACATCCAAGACATTAGATCCCCTTCTGGAGGGCTTACCTCCAACACTTACAACCACATGATGCCCAAAGACACCCCGTGATGGAGTGCTTCATGGAGGAGTCCTCCTACTGCTCAGTGACAGGCATGGAGCTTCATGGTTGCAGTAGAAGACCAAAAAAAAAAAAAAAATACTGGCATGCTCCAGTTCTGGGTGGGATAAAGTAAGCATGCTTCATACTTTCTTTTCCACCAAATGCAACTACAAAATCTGGAAAGAATGCCCAAGAAACTAAAGACTGAACAGTAAACACCATCAGGCAGACTGGGGAAGAACATCAGACTTTAAGTCACCAAACTGGAGATGAATTTACCATTTTTTTTTCCTCTCGGGCATCCTCCACCTGAACTCAACACAGCTAGAAACTCAGGAGTGAGCACTACGACACAGAAAAAGTTGCAGAACTCCAGTGCTGGCTCAGGATGGAGAAACTTAACACTCAAAGGAAGAGCAGAAAATCCATAAAATCAAAGCTGGTTCTTTGAAACAATCAATAAAATTGATCTTTTAGCAAGGCAGAAAAATTAAAATAGATGGGAAGACACAAATTGCGAATCTCAAGAATGAAAGAGGGGACTATCACTATATACCAATGGGCATTAAAAGGATAGTAAGGGAATACTATGAATACCTCTACGTGTATGTATCTGACAACCTTGATGAAATGAACCAATTCCTCAAACACCACAAACTACCAAGTTCATTCACATCAACTGAGGTGAAGCAGTTACCTTGAACAGTCCTCTAACTATTAAATAAATTGGATTTGTAGTTAAAAAGGTTCTGAAAAAGAACTCACCAGGGTCCCATAGTTTTCTTGGTAGATTCTATCAAACGAAGAAATAACACCAATTCTACACAATCTCTTCTGGAAAGAAAAAGAACACACCTGACCCATTTTATGAGGTCAGTATCAATATTTATGATACCAAATGCCCACAAAGAAATTACAAAACAAGAAAACACAGTTCCATATCCCTCATGAACAATCATGCAATGATCCTCAACAAAATATTAGCTGGCTGCATTGAGTATTATATAAAAAAGAATGACATACCATTACCAGGTGATGTCTACCCTAAGTCATTATGCAAAAAACAGTCGATGAAATCCACAATCCTAATAATCTAATAGAGAAAAACGACACAGTCACCTCAATAGATGAAAAAGTATTTGACAAAATACAACATCCATTCATGACAAAAATGTTCAGCAAAGTAGGAGTGAGAGTAGGTCATTCATGCAAGTTTGACCAAGGGCATCTACAAAAATCCTGCAGCTGGGGGTGCCTGGCTGGCTCAGGTGGTAGAATATATGACTCTTGATCTCAGAGTCATGCATTCAAGCCCCTCGTGTGGCATAGAGTTTACTTAAAAAAAAAAAAAAGCCTACACGGGCACCTGCATAGCTCAGTCCATTATGTGTCTGACTCTTGATTTTGTCTCAGGTCATGATCTCAGGGTTGTGAGATCAGGCTCCAAGCTCAGTGTAGAGTCTGCTTAAGATTCTCCCTTTCTTCCTCTATCCCCTTCCCCCTCCCCATTCCTGCATACTCTTTCTCTCCCTCTCTTTCTCTCTAAAATAAGTAATAAATAAATAAATAAATAAATAAATAAATAAATAAATAATCTTAAAAAAAAAAAAGCTTACAGCTGACATAGGGAGTGAGGGAGGACCATGTATGTTTCCCAACATGGGGAGAAAGGCAAGAATGTTCCTTTTCATTACTCTATTTGACATAGAATTCTCAGCCTTGACATAGAATTCTCAGCCAGAGCAGCAAGAAAACAAACAAATATTGATATATATTGGAAAAGAAAAAGAAAAAATTGTCTCTATTTGTAAATGACATGATAATCTACAGAGACAGTGAGGTCACAGCAGAGAGGTTTAATAAATAAAAACCAAATGTACTTTTATATACCAACAATGTACAAATGGAAACAAAATAAAAGAAGGAATATCACTTAATACTCATAAAATCTGAGGTATAAGTATAAAAAGATATATACAGGATTTATATGACGAAGATTGCAAAAAATTAATGAAGGAAGCCCTTGAAGAACTAAATAAATGGAGAGCCTCACCGTGAATTTAGATGAAAAGTCTCGATATAATTTCAGATGCCAATTGTCTCCAAAATGACCCATATATATTTTTTCTTTTTCTTTTTTTTACGAATCTACACCTTTATTTACTTTTCATTAAATTTAAATCCTTGAGGGTACAGCATCACACGGGTTCTGTGGCCAATTGTTTTAGCAGGAAAGTTGCTTCAGAATTTGGCACGAACCCATGCCCGTTTCCATGAGCACGAGTTACTTTCCCCCAGATTACTCTGGTTTTGTTTGGTTTGCCACCAGGAGTCACTGTGTTGTTCTTTGTTTTGTACACATAAGCACATCTCTTGCCTAGATAGAATTCTATTTCATCTCGAGCATAAACACCTTCGATTTTAAGAAGAGCTGTGTGCTCCCTCTGGTTCCTGAGACCCCGCTTATAGGCAGCAAAAATGGCCTTGGACCACAGCCTTCTAGACATTATTTGGCGTTATAAGAGTCTTGTTCCCAGCAGGCCTCCACAGACTCCAAGATGACAGAAAAAGAAGCGACCCCTATATTTAATTCAGTATCATTCAAAATTCCAGCAGCATTTTTTTAATATAAACAAGTTGATTCTAAAATTCATATAAAATGCAAAAGAACTAAAAGGGTTAAAATGTCTTTGAAAAAGAAGAATACATTTGGAATAATAACAACCTACCTGATTTGGGGCTTTGTCCATAAAACCAAGGTATTCAAGTGAGTGTGGTAAAGAGATAGTCATGTGGACCGGTGAGAAAGAATAGAGTCCAGGAATCAACCACAAACACAGCCACTTGATATTTGATTAAGTTGCAAAAGCAATTCAGGGAATAAAGGGCAGTTGTTTCAACACATAGTTTTGAAATTTTCATGTTTAAAACTGTAAAGCTTCTGGAATACAGCATAGGACATGAGTTCTGAAGCATTGCATGAAAAGTCTCGTCTATGAAAGAAAATATTAATAAATCAGACCATCAAAATTAAAGAAAAACATTTTTTTCTTTTTCTGAAATCCACTGTTAAGACAAAAAAAAGACAAGCTATAGACTGGGAGAAAATATTTGCATATAACATACCTGATGAAGAACTTGCATCCAGAATGTATAATTAAAATTCTTTATTGTCCCTATAATGATTCTATTCTTAACGGTGGTCCCCTGCATATCCTAAACAGGACAAGGCAGCATTGTCACCTAAACGAAGGGAACCTCTTCGTGTACCTTTTCTTTCTTTGAATTCTAGGTTACCACGTGGACTTCATCCTTCTTCTTCAAAGGCATGTGGGACTCTACTGAAGTACATTTAGGTTTAATGTACAATTTTTAAAATGTATCATCTTGGGTGAAATGAATTAAAGCAGTAAGGACACAGAACCACAAGAAGTACTTGATAATCTATCCAGAATCAATTTCTGACAGTCTTTAGAAGGGAGATATGAGAAAACAATGCTTTTTCTTCTTAAAATGTGATGTGTAGCCTAATCATTCTAAATCTCCCTTAATCGTTCATTTTTATGAATCTTCTTCAAATATCTATAAATTTGTCATGAGCTTTTTTATTTTTTCTCTTGCTATTGTGTTAAATATAATGAATGACTAACAGGGGACCGCCAGTACTTTCACGGTATTTCTATCCCTATTATCTGAGGACTCTTGGAGAAAATGGGAAAGATAGCTTTGCTTATAATGATGAGAACCATGCTTGGCAAAGTAGAGTCCCTCCGACTCTAGCAGGAGAAAAAAGTCAAAGTGGGTGTGAGCATACAGGTGGATGGATGTTCCAAATGACAAGGTAGAGTTTGAGAAGATAAATGACCCAAGGATACAGCCATAGTAATGTTTAAAACCATCTAAAAATCTGCTTTCGGAGAAAAATCACCAGTCTTTGTGATGGCAAGGACATTTCAGGGTTTCTGCCAACCAACTCTATTTCAATGTTGAGATGCCCTTTTTCAAGCACATGAGCTGACATAAGGTAAATGTTACTGTTTTACAGAAGACAAATGATAGAGAAAAAACCCACATCCACAAGAAAGACATCTGCTCCTTAGTTTTAATTCTTCTTGACATCTAAAATTTTAATTTATTTGATGGGGTCTTGCTCCATAATATATGGATAATAGGAAAAAAGTTTTATATTTATTTATCTCGATTTGTGGTTGAAAAGTTCTTGGTCCTTCTGTTCTAATTAAATTTTCAACGTGCTCTGTTCATTCTAAAAAAAATGCCTTGTTTTGGACAATCAATTATATCATTTCCCTAATTATGAACACATCCTGGTCTAATCTTACAGGGATTTCAACCAGGATCCTTTAACTTTGCTGCCTCCAGACTTCAAGAGCACAGACGATCTATCCTAGCCCTATGGACAGCAGGCTTTCCTAGTTATCTGGAGGCTGCTCCTGACTCAGTGGGTCAATCTCATTGACTCAAAAAGCATGGTCTTTTACAGGGATTTCAGGGTTTAAGACCCTGCATTGTCATTCATCTGCCATATAACCTTGGGCAAATTATTAATATGTAATCTGTAGGGCGCCTGGGTGGCTGAGTCGCTGGGCGTCTGCCTTCCGCTCAGGTCGTGATCCCAGGGTCCTGGGATCGAGCCCCGCATCGGGCTCCCTGCTTGGCAGGAAGCCTGCTTCTCCCTCTCCTGCTCCCCCTGCTTGTGTTCCTGCTCTAGCTATCTCTCTCTCTGTCAAATAAATAAATAAAATCTTTAAAAAAATATGTAACCTGTAAAAGGGAGGGATAACTGCCTGCCTCACGGGCTCACTGTGAGGATTAAATGAGCGAACATATGCGGATCACTTAAAAATGATTGGTGCGTATTGAGCGGAATATTCAAGTGCTATTACCTTAAATCAAATCCCTTTACCCAGATTCATCTTCCTGAGACAGACCCGTAAGTTTTCCCCTTCACATCAGCAGGAATGAGTAATTACTGACTTGTTGTAGGATTTTCATTGAAACTTACCTATCTCCTACTACTCTTCTCCTCTCTCATTTGGTGAGCACCTTTCCTTCTCTCAGTCAGAGTTACCTTTTTTTTAATTTGCTTACTTTTCTATGGAATTTATTTATGTCTAATATACTTCTGTGTTTTCTAGGGTTTCCAAAAGTAATTGAATATCTTCTGGATGTATCTCTTAAAGGTCAAATCCTGTGTGTCTTAACATAATAAAATGTGACAAAAGTCATGGGAAAGAAACACCTTCACATCCTACATTTATTAAGTGGTTTTATAGATGCATAATACCATATTTAAATGTTGCAAAAATTGTTTTGTGTTCAGAAAGAAACAGAAGTTTAATATGTGGACTGTACACATACAGATTGAAGCCAAATAAAAGGAAGACATTTTGAGGAGTCAGACATTTCAAAGATGTACTGATCTTGTAGTAACAATTTTCCCAGCATGAGATATACTCAAATATATGATGGGTGAGCATGATCTTTTGGGGTGTGTGTGTGTGTGTGTGTGTGTGTGTGTGTAGAGAAGAGGTGGGGGGCCAGTCGTGGGTTGAGTAACCGGACCATTCACAATTTTTCCGTCTCTTTTTCTGTGAGGTTTGAAAATCTCAAATACAAATAAATGCATTTTGGAAAATTTACTTACTAAGGTAAATTTGTGGCTAAGCATTTTGCAGGGTGAAAAAACATTATCTCAATTGAAACAGTTACCTACTTTTAAAAATCAATTCTTTAAAGTCATTTTTGGCTTTTGGCTTCCTGAGGTTGGAGTTTGAACTGTACCTGTCCCTTTTAAGTGTCACATTCAGCTGAGACCTGTCCCTCCTCTGCTCTCCCAAGGAGGAATGTGTCATCAGAATTGGACCAAAGGGCACTGTTCTGCTTTAATTTGTATGCAATCATTGTCTTCTCTATGTACACAATTGAAAGAAATGACTAATTATTGATGAACTTAAGAGTAGACTAAGTGATTATTTTGAATTGCCGTGGTCCAAAGACCGAGTGGAAGGCAGACATAATTAATTCACATCCCTCCGTGAGTCACACGGGGTAAGCTGCTAGTCTGGAAGACGTTGGGTGTCAGACCTGCTGCACCTGTGTGGGACGCTCCACCGTGACAGTCTGAATCAAACCTGTCGCTCCTGGGAGAACTTCTCAAGTCAGCTGCTCTCTTTTGTGGGAGTAATTGGGTCCAAATAAAGTAAAATTAAAGTCTGGCTCCATGGTAATAGGCTGAGGTACCGCAGGCACTGCCAAGACTTCAACGTGTCTCCTTGAGTCTACGTGTCCCACGCATGGTCAGGGATGGAAAGTAGAATCAAAGGTGATCAACTCAAAAGGCAAAATCTCCTGAAAGAAGTTTTTTTCTCATTTTTAGTCTCAAATTTTGAGAGATGCCATGAGACTTTTCAAAAAAGACAAGTAAAGTTTAGGATAAGCTGTGGATTTGTTCCTGACCAACGAGGGGCTTCCTCACTGGGCCAGGAAAACAAGAGGAAAGAGTCACTGAACGATAATCAGGCAGATGGGTTTCCCAGACTGACCCCTCTAAGAAAAGGGATTTGGGGGGAAGACAGAGGAGGCAGCTCTTACAGGCCTCAGGATGAGTAGGCTGACTGCTGCTGGTGTGTGATAGGGCAGAGGGGTGCTCTAAGATACGCGGAGTCAGTTGTGCTAAATTGCCATGAAAAGCTAAGTATAATCAATCATCGTTCTCGAAAACAATCCAGCAGTTACGATCACAAAGTATTCATCTTTATATGTCCAGCTCAGATCTCTTTTCTGAGGTACAGTCCCATGTTTCAAACTTTAATTCCAAATCTCCACCTCGATGCCCCACAAGTGCCTCAATTTTGCCAGGGCCAAATCGGTCCTCAACATTCTTCTCCCCACCCTGTGCACTCCACCCCAAAACTTCTCTCTCTCTCTCAATCATTGCTGAATCCATCCAAACCCCTTCACCCACGGAGGAATCCTGGGCATCGTGGTCTGGTCCTTCTTTGTGAAGCTTTCTCAATGACTCTGTTTACCCAGAGGGACACAGCCAACTCTACTTCCCCCACTTTACCTCTGACTAGAGCCCCACCATGTGTGTTCTGGGGCTTCGGCATGAGAGTAAGGGGGGCGTCTTTAAACATGCCATGTTCTTTCAGCCTCTGTGCTTTGATGAAATGTCCTTTCATCTTTATTGTGTTCTTCTCATCCTTTCGCCTCTTCCCTAATTTTATAGCTTCAAGCAATGTCTATCTTCACATGACCCTTCCGGATTGCAACCACACTTATACTGCATCGTGCCCTTGTCTCTGTATCTATTTGTCTGGAAGTTTTTTGGAGAGAGGGACTGCATCTTACTCATATATTAAGCCCTAGCTCCTGGCATGGAACTTCAAATGTAATAGAGCTTCCATAAATGACTAGGCAATTCAATCGACAAATCAATTATTATCATTTAAGCAGCTTTCAGTAAAGATTATATGTCGCTGGCTTTGTTGTTGAGTAGAATGGAATTTGTAACTGCACTGAGAGTCACCTCCCTGGCATACACTGTGAGTGGGAGAGAGGAAGGGGTGCGCCCCCTCGGCCAGTGGGAACCCAGCGAGGGCCCCTCAGAGGCAGAGGCTGCATGGCTTTGCTCTGGCAGCTCAGGGGAGAGGGAGAGGAGCAAAGTCGTTGCTGTTTCTAATTTATCCAGAGGGTAAATGTCAAGGTGCCTGTATCAGAAAAACTCACAGTTCTTATGTGTCTTCCTCCTATGTGTCTCCTTTACTCTGACCCTGCACACTTCACTAGGACAAATCTGGTCACCAAATGTGTAGAGTTTTTCCCCACAATGAGCGATTCTCTGGGACAGCAGCTGGGTGTCCTATAATTTAACTCAATTCTGACACTATCTACCCAGAGGTAGTGTCATATCCTACAGGTTAAGTCTCAGTCCCATAACTGTCCTCCAATCCCTAGTTCAGATGTCAATCCCAGGGGTACCCACAGCTTCTGTCTGATTTAGCTACAAATCAAATGTTGCCACAACCCCCTCTTCTGTTCCATTAATTTGTTAGTGTGGCTCACAGAACTCAGGGAGACACTTCTATTTGCCAGTTTATCACAGAATATGGTAAAAGATACAGATGATCAGCCAAGAGATACTAGGTTGAGATCTCAGCTGGTCCTGAGCTCAGGAGCTTCTATTCCCAGGGATTTGGATTCCTTCACCCTCCCGGTATGTATTTGTCCATCAACACAGAAGCTTTCTGAACCCTGTCCTTTCAGAGTTTTATGGAGTCCTCATTACACATCCATGATCGATTAAATGATTGGCTATTGGTGATTGAACTCAATCTCTAGCCACTTTCCCCTCCCTGGGGGTTAGGGGAAAGGAGGTAGAGGGTAGGGAGAGGGAGAAGGGAGAGGGTGGGACTGAGAGTTCCAACCCTCTAATCACCTGGTTGGTTCCACTGCCAACCAGCCCCCATCCTTAAGTGCCTTCCAAAAGTTACCTCATTACAGTAACAAAAACACTTTATTGCTCTCCCCAATTAGAAAATTTCAAGGTTTTTAGGAGCTCTGTGCCAGGAACTGGCTCAAAGACCAAATATGTTTCTTATTATAAATCACAATATCACAACCCTCAAAATGTCTTAATCCATAGAATGGTGAGCATGTTGCTTTTAGACACGTTCTCTGTGGGATTATTAATTGGGAAATAGATGACAGTTCCCAGGCTACCTAAAATCAGATGACCAGACCTGGGCAAACTTTCAGTCTATAAAGAGACTCTCAGATGAAGATAAGACATTGCCAGAGCCTTTCATTTCCCAGGGTCAGCAAGCAGGAAAGTGATGGTTCCACTACAGTGTGGATTCCTAGCATTTCCGTGCTAAAGTGATTTATTATTTAAATAAGACTACCAGAGAGAGTTGTTTCAAAAGATACTGAATATATATGATGAGGGGTAGAAGCAAAAAACTGTTCACCTTTAGCTCAAAAGGCTGACCTATACACTACGCCTGCGCAGTTTCCATAAGGATCAAATACGTGAGGGTTGCTGCATTCTTAAAGGGTCTTAACGACTGCCTGTGAATCTCACCGATTCATATTGAACTGAATGATAAGCAGCAGAGAAATCTTGTGGAAGTAGTTTTACAGATAGAAATTCGAAGAAGACATTTATGATCTAATAGTCCCTGCACGTCCCCTCCCCCTTGAGCAATAGGCATATAACCACCAGCTTCGTACAACAAAAAGTGTAGCTTTTTCTGCCCACCGGTTCTGTTCCAGTGCTACTTAAATAAACTTACTAAGTTGGACTGTAAAATGTCTCAAGTATTCTTTCTTGAACGTCATGTTCAAAGATCCTGCAACATATATATTAAAAAAAAATTTTGTGTTTGAAATTGGATGATAAAATTATAACCTATTTTTAAAAACATAAGTGCCTTCTATAATTTTAGGTTGATTAAATTGTTTGTAAAAATGCAGAAATTAGATACCTGATCTCAACTTCTAGTAAGATATATCAACAAACATCAGAATTAAGCATGTATCATCCATTCACGTATCTTCACTTGTGCAATGGAATAACCGTGAGAAAGAACGTTGGCATCGCTTTGTTTTCAATCTCTGATGTTTACTAATATCTTAATCATACAACAGTTATTTAACTTCTCAGAGTATATTCCCTCATCAGGATAGTTTGAGGATTAAACTAATGAGTGCATATGTAGACAGTATAATCCAGTGCCTGGAAAGAGGTCAATAAATGGGATTTATTTTGTTATTTTCATTTTTCTTCTGTTCTTTTAATAAATTATTATGTGACTTTCTAAGAGCCACAGGCTGGGATAGTTAGGACATTAGAGACAAGTCAGCTTTCCACCATCCTGCAAGAGCTCACAGTCTGGTGGTGACAAGCAGACATGCTAACAGAACATGGTGCAAAAGGTGTATATGTGGTGATGGAAACTCCAGGGTAAATCGAAGGGGTAAAGGGATGGGGTGGTACTCACAGCAATTTTGATTTTAAAGAAAAAGCTTTTTAATCTATGGAGAGGAAAGGAAGTATACCATAATCTCTGGCTCAAGTCTGAATAAGGACTCAGTCATAGAGCACTTGAAGACCACAAGAAGCTCATGGAGGGTAGTCCTAACACCCAAACAAGGGCAAGAAGGGAGAGACAGATACAGGTGGTTGCAGAAAGCTGAACACAAAGCCAAGGAGAGTGGACCCCAGAACTCAGAACATTTTCTTAGGGGATCTATTTTGGTAAAAGTCTTTCTCCTACATCTTTTGTTTACTTATTCATTTGGTTTAAAATTTATAGATCTTTGTTAGTGATTATTTTCCTTTAAAATTATGCATGCATGCTATGGTGATTTACAATGAATGACTTTTTTAAAAAAAACAATAGTGGAATGAACAATATTTCAATATACTTTTACATCCATTATACTTACTAATTTTACAAAATCCTTTTTTCTTTCAATAGCATTATTATTATTATATCTAGGTATGGGATGATTGAATATACCTCATTATATTTTAGTGTCTGTCTTTAACATTTTGTGAGGCAGCAAATTGAAGGTTTGGTTCTAAGTTTGCTCTATCCCATTGATTAAAATTAGTGGCTGTCATATTTGAAGAAGAAACCACACAACGATATGCAGCTATAAATGGAAGTCATGCATGGTTGAGTCTGCACTATCGAATTGATACTTTAAGATGAACAGTATTATTTATGTTTGCATTTTAACATATCTAACTGTTATGTATCTTTCTCCTTCCTGTTTTTTAATTCAATAAGATGCAGTACTTCTAAAGACATTTTTGTTGTCGTTCACAAACTCTGCACACTTTTAATGAAATGTATCTAAAAAATTATTATTCTGATGTTACTTCATTGTAAACTAATCAAAGTGATTTTTTAATATTTTAACAAAGATGTTAAATCTCAATAACTTTTGCTTTTTCTTAGAAGAATTTATACATGTTGGAAAAACTTGTTTCCAAGTTACTTAGCCTGAAAATAATATTTTTGTAGTTTTCATGGCATTTTTGGCAACAGGATTGCATACAATCAAAACATTTCCAAATAACTGTTTTCAAAATGCAATTTGTTTCTCACATTTTACATAATTTGTAGATATAGACTAAAAGTAAGTTTTTAATTTAAAAATATCCACTAGGTATCACGTGATTGGTTGGATATATATCATAGCAGAGAAAGTGGGCTAATTTGGAGAAACAAGGGTTTTATTTATTTTTATTTATTTATTTTAGATTTTATGTATGTATGTATGTATGTATGTATGTATGTATGTATTTTAGAGGGGGGTGGGAGAAAGAGAGCAAGCAGGCGTGAGCAGGGGGAGGGGCAGAGGGAGAAAATCTCAAGCTGGCATCATGGGGCTGAATCTCATGATCATGAGATCATGACCTGAACTAAAACCAAGAGTTGGACGCTTAATCAACTGAGCCACCCAGGTGACCATGGAAAAAAAACACAGTTTTATGAAAAAAAAATTATTAACTCATCTTTACTTATGTTCAATAATTTTTCCAAGTGCTTTGTCATGAAGAAGCTTTTAAACCTTTGCATGTTTAAAATAAAAATATTTACATGAAATCCCCCTCATATTACAATATAAAATAAAGATGGTAATATATTTAGAAGACTTGATTTTATTAAATTAATATTTCATACTATATTGTGCTCTCTTGGTGGCTTCAAGCTTCTTCACATAAATACTTTGCTGGTGTGGCATAGACTTACCTGCTGTTCACTAAAATGGATGCTGTTCTATTATTGTGAAGATTGAGATTAACTATTCAAGCAGCTACACCAGTTTGTTAATTGCATTTATATGATGGTGTTCTAGTCAATTAATCTGCTCAGAAATGACCTGCCCCACTTCCAGATCTGGCCTAAGAAAATCTCTTAATCTCAATATTCTTGTTTCTTCTACGCCAAGCATAGCAAAGTTGGGAACTATGTGTTGAAAATGGGGGGCCCAAGAATGATGGAGACCTGGCACTCTAAGTCACCAACTCGACAAGTAAGTTAGAAATTTATTTTGTGTTTCACCATTTATGATAGGCAGAATAATGTGGCCCCCCCCTCAAATGATGTCCACAGTTTGATCCTTGGAACCTCCATAGGATATGTTAGGTTATATAACAATGAAGAATAAGGGTTGTGGATGGAAATTAAGATTGCTAATTAGCTGACCCCGAGATGTGGCGATTATTCTGGATTCTCCAGTTGGACCTAGTATAATCACAAGAATTCTTATAGTGGAAAAGGGAGACAGAAGTGAATGTGTCCGAGTGAGTCACTGTGAGATTCAACTGGTCATTGCTGGCCTTAAAGATGGAGAGAGGCTATAAGCGAGAATGTAGGCAGTCTCTAGAACCTAGAAAAAACAACAACAACAACAACAACAACAAAACAAAAAGGCAAGAAAACAGAATGACTTTCCTCTGGAGCCTTAAGAAGGAAAAGCCCTGCTGACACCTTGATTCTAGCTTACTGAGACCCATTTTGGACTTCTGATTTCCAGAACTATAAACTAAAAATTTGTGTTGTTTTAAACTACAAAGTCTGTGATAATAGCAGTAATAGAAATCTAATAGAAGCACTCACATTGCATCTACCCTCAATGCCTCTAGACAATTCCTGTATTCGATTCATTGAATTTTAAGGTTCATTTATTACCTTAACTAAATTAGAAAATGATACTTTGTGGTGCGTTTGTAACACTGTCTTAGCAAATGGGCACTGGGATTTGAGTTTAAATGTTATCCTAGGTTGGAACCCCAAAATGCCATGTTATGTATATGTGGTATGTGTATACTCTCTGTGTATTTGTTATAATTTTTAAGAGTATAAAATATTCCTGGTTCTTGGGAATAGATAAAAATAATCAATGCACTAGCAAAAATAACTTTAATAAGTAGATATTGTTATTAACCAAATCATTGCCAAAGTAAAAATTAATGAGAAACGAATATCAAAGCAAAGACATTTAAAACACTCATGTATTTATTTTACAAAATTACACAAAGAAGTTCACAAACCCAGAGGACATAACAGATTCTCCTAAATGGCTTGTAGGAAAATGTGGAAATTCAGATGTCCTCACAGGTAAGAAAATATGATTACTCTAATCTGAACCCAGTATAGATAGAAAACATAAACATCAAGAGCAATCAAATCAAAAACTTAAGAGATAATTATGAGCAAAATGTTAAATAAGTTATGGACAAAGAAATGCAAGAAGTCACTAGAGAAAAATCTTAAATGATGGGATATGATTCTGTTGCCTTGGTCTCTATTGTCTTTTCCTTTATTTTCATGTATCTTTCATTGAAATCTTAACATTTGGTTTACTTTGCTTAGTGCATATTCTTTCGTGGGAGAGCCCATGAAAGTAATTCTGAGTTGTTGAATGTATGTTAATGGGTAGGGGATGAGATATGAAGGAAATTTGAAAACGTTTGCAATGCACAATTTGGAGGGAATAGCACCATTATATCAGAACTGTTTCCTAATTGTTGCTTAAAGCAAACGGTTCTATTGGTTCTACTTAGAGCCCAATGTGCCCCAGGACTGGAGATTCAGTCTTTGATGGAGCCTGCACTGCCCATCTTTCCAACACAAATCTTCTGTGTTAATGGTGAACACTGTGAATTCCAAACAGCTAAAAACCAACTGATGAAGAATACAAGAAAAGATGAACTCATTAGTCAAATCTTTCCAGTAAAGGTGGTGAGAAAGCATCGAGTGAACTGATGGAGGTAGTCCAGAAGGAAGGACAGGCTCCGTAATTGCTGGATCCAGTGCAAGGTGAAACTGGGGGGACCCTTGTGCAAAAAATTACTAAGAATTTCAAGCGCATTGAACAAAAACACTGACAGAGCATTGACCCTAACCCTTCTGAGGGCAGAGTCCTACGTGACTGCAAAGGCCCCATGTCAAGAGTAAGATTTTGAGCTAGATTTGTATTTATTTGATCATTCATCTATTCACTTATTTGTCTAGGGTGAGTATGATAGTGAAGGAAATGGCTAAGGTTTTGCCCTCACAGAACTTACATATAAAATCAGGTTGATAAAACATGTATGTCATATGGTTGGGTGGTGTCAAAAGCTGTGAAGAAAATCAAGCAGTGTGAGGGGGTAGAGAGGGATGACATGGTTATTTTGGAAATTGTGCTTAAGAATGTTCTCTCTGATAGGTGAGATTTGGGTAGAGACATCAATGAAGCAACGGATGAAGCCAGATGGCTGTCTGTGGGAAGAGGAATCCAGGTGGAGACAAAAGCAGGTTTATCACTTCTGGAATGTGAACTTTTTTGAGTGTCCAGCAATGGCAGGAGACAGGGGCAAAGAGGCCATGTGGAATTTTATATTTCTTTTTTAGTTTTCTTTTTTTAATAAAAATTGTATGTATTGAAGGTGTACATCATGATATTTTCATAGACATATACAAGGTAAAATCATTATTCTGTCCAAGCGATTAAATATCCATCCCTTCACATAGTTACCTCCCCCTGCTTTTTTTGGAGATGAGAGCACCTGAAACTGCTTTTAGCAAATTTCCAGTATAAAACATAGTATTATTAACCATAGTCGCAAACTGTACATTAGGTCTCCAGAACACAGGTTAGACGTGCCCCAGAATAATGTGATATGAACAGGGTTATAGACTTATAATCCAATAGCACATGGCTTCGAAAGTTAAACAGAGATTATCCAGGTGTTGAGGTTATTCTGTCTTTGGAACTAATCACGGGTATAAAAAAAATGGAATTGAGTGAGCAGTTTGACTGTTCAAACCAGAAAAGTTGCAGTCTTTACAGTTGTGGGCAGGAGCGTTTAATTTCTGTTGTATCCTTGATGGTTCGTTTAGCTAAATATCTTAGAGACCAGCTAGGCACAATCTATTAGGAGCTTTGAATCCTATGACCAATATCTCCCATTTCCCCCACCCACCATCCCCGGTGACCAATGTTCTATCTCTGCTTCTGTGAATTTGACATTTCTGACTATCACATGTAAGTGAGGTCGTGAAGTATTTTTCTTTCTGTCTGGTTTATTTCACTTAGCATAATGTCCTCCAGCCTTATCCATGTTGTTGAAAATTTCAAGGGGCACCTGGGTGGCTCAGATGGTTAGGCGTCTGCCTTCGGCTCAGGTCATGATCCCAGGATCCTGGGATCGAGTCCCGCATGGGGCTCCCTGCTCGGTGGGGAGTCTGCTTCTCCCTCTGCCTCTACTGCTCCCCCTGCTCGTGCTCTCTCACTGTCAAATAAATAAATAAAATCTTAAAAAAAAAAAAAGAAAATTTCAAGATCTGCTTTTTTAAGGCTAATAACACCATTGTATGTATATGCCACATTTTCTTTTCTATTCATCTGTCAGTGGACACTGTGGTTGTTTCCACGTCTTGGCTATTGGGAATAACACTACAGTGAAACTCAACAGGATCTGCTGATTATTTCGATGCAGGGTACAAAAATAAGTCAGGCAGTCTGTGTTAGGTGGCACTGACAACTGTTAGAATGGAATTGTCTTTTATAGAAATGGTCTTAGTGGTCTTCCAAAGAGTAGGTAAAAAAAAAAAATCACAAATCTTGTTTTGGATAAGTTGGTTTTGAGATGTCTCTTAAACCTGCAAATGGCAATGATATGGGTAGACTTAGAGATTCAAATTTTATGTTGTAGGAAGATTTTTTTCTGATGGAGGAACTGTGCAGCCGAAGCATAGATATGGAAGAGATAATGAGGGAGGAGGTATGGCTGAGAAGGTGTAGAGGCAGCGGGACGGGGGGCTGGGAAGTGCAAATTCCCAGTGGAGGCAATCACAAGGAAACTGGGACGAAATGTCCAGTAAAACAGGAAGAAAATTTAAAAATTGGTGTCCCAGGTGTCAAATTGAAGCAAATATTTTAGGTAGGAAAGATTGACCCAACTGTGTCAAATGTGCTGGGGTGAGGGTGGGGTGGGAGCAAAAGACATGAGGACTAAAATATCTTCATTTTGTTTTGCAATGTGGACCTCAGTCAACTTGCCTGATGACTCAGATTTAGGTAGTGAAGGAAAAGCAGAAGACATTCCACCCTGGAGAACAAAGATAGACAATTATGAATGAGTAAAAAACTGAAATATATAGATTTATAGTGTATAGCCTCAAGGAAATAATTGGGCGAATTCCCAAAGGAAGATATGTACCCACTTGAAAGGATGCTTAAGATGACATAATTAGTAGGAACATGCTCGATGATTTAAGTGTATTATCTCACACACCTGCCCAGAAAGAAGTTAGGCTGACATTGCACAGGATCAGATTATAATATACACATTTGTTTGCAAAAATCACATCTTCTTGCTTTTTTTTCCCAGGCCCCTAATCAGTTATGTAAATGCTGGTTAAATTTGGAATATTTCAGGAAAAATAATAAGAAAGTGGAATTGAGGAAGAGAAGAATAAGACATACAAGAAAAAAACTTTAAAAGGTAAGGTTGGGAGTGGCTTGCCTTCATCATTTAAGGGGAAATCATCTGGGATAAAGGAGAGGGTTGGAAGCACAGCATCAGTCCACACCCTCCCAACAGGTTAGACGTGCCCCAGAATAATGTGATGTGAACAGGGTTATAGATTTATAATCCAATAGCACATGGCTTCGAAGGTTAAACAGAGATTATCCAGGTGTTGAGGTTATTCTGTCTTTGGAACTAATCACGGGTATAAAAAAATGGAATTGAGTGAGCAGGTTGACTGTTCAAACCAGAAAAGTTGCAGTCTTTACAGTTGTGGGCAGGAGCGTTTAATTTCTGTTGCATCCTTGATGGTTCGTTTAGCTAAATATCTTAGAGACCAGCTAGGCACAATCTATTAGCAACTGAAAACACTGAATTACTAGCAAATTACCACTAGCCTGCTACTGGTAGGGCAGCTACTAGGATCCAGTCCAAGCAAGTAATAGAAAACTAACAAGCCAGAACAAAATCTTAAATGATTTCAGAGAATCACACCAGGTTTCCAGATTCCTGTTCCCCATAATAAGCGTAAATTGCCTGTTTATATTTGATCTCTGATCCTTTGGTGGCACTTTCAGGGAACAATAAAAAACCTACACAGAGTAGTTCAGCCTGGTTCCCCATGGGGCGGGGCTTGAGCAACAATGATATCTGCTCTTGAACCTGCCCCATGCGGTTCCCTTATCCTCCCTCTCTTCCTGTATTAACATCCCAGGCAAACTCTGTTGCCCATGTGCCTGGGTTGGGAGTAGATAAGTTCACAGATGACTCACATTATTTTGTCTTAATGGAAACAGAATCCTTCTCTCCCCCTAGAGACAATTCTTGAAGTCCTAGAGATGGTAGGCTGCTTATTCTCCCAAGCATGGGGAATCACAAATGGCTGTTGATGAGGTGAGCTTTCCTCTACTTCCCCAGCGCCCTTCCCAGCCCATTATGATTTCACAGTCAGTGGGAGAAGTGTGTGTGTTGTGTATCATTCATATATACCACCAGCATTTGTTGAAGACATTGCCATCTCAAGTTACATTTTTATCCATGCCAAGTCCAGTGTCATCATTTGTTACTTCTGTGCTCAAGATGATGGCCATCTCCATACTTCAGCCTGACAGCCTCTTGAATTCCCCTTTTAATCCACTGAACTCTTTCCCAGTTGGCAGGTGCAGATTATGTCGCACAGCTGGATTTATGGTGGGAACTGTTCCATTGCAAAAATCTCTGACTCCCTAATTTAACTTGCTCCACACAACCCACTGAACCCACTCTTCTCTTGCTCTTTTCTCCAGCCTCCTGAGACCTCCAGACATCTGATTTTCTTATTTATCCCAATCTTTCAATTCCACTTGAACTTCATTTCTGGCTCTGGCTTGTAAGTTTAAAGGTGATCAACCAATAAAGTGAGAGACTCATAAAGTAGGTCAAAGAGGAATAGATTTAGAAAGGAGAAGGCAGAGGGGAACGTGAAGGATGTCTTCACCATCTGGAGCAGTACTAAGCAGAAAAGAGGTTAACATGGTCCCATACAGTCCCTTCCAGAGCAGTCCCTAACTAGTTGAGAGATCTGTTTGCATAAACTCTCATAAAGCAGAGCACAAAGTTCTATTTAAAGTATTACTGTCACTTTCATGAGGACAAGTTTGTTTGTTTGCTTGCTTATTTGCTTGTTTGTTTTGATCTCTGATGAAAACTTAGCACCTAGAATAAATACTACCTGGCCCATAGGTGGCAATAAATAAATACCTGTTAACAAATGGAGAGAGAATTGAGTAGATGGATATGACTTCTTAAAGAGGAAAGCAAGCTGTTGCACTCAGAATTGTGTATTCCTTACCACTCATCATTTTAATGAAACAGCTCAAGAGAACAACCCTTTCTGATATATCATTAGCAGTCATGGCAATTCTGCTCCCACGGGAGTGTTCAGCACATGTGATGTGTGTTGAAGCAGAACATCGGTTTGAAAAGCTGTTCCAGTGGACAGAAGTAGGACCAATAAATGCAAAATGTAGGGAGACACATTGCAATTTGATATGAAGGAGAGCCTTCTAGACTGGAAGATTTTTTTTTTAAATAAACAGGAGTAGGGCTACATAGCTGAGAATCACACACATCAATCCTCCTAATAATTAGGTAGCGGCTCTTTGGATACAAAGACTTCCCATGACCATTTTTCCTTCTGGAAAATTGTCCATCAAGCTGCACAGGTGCTAAAAGGCCTTAAGGAGTGAGCCAGCCAAGATCGGCAAGCTCACACAGCAGAGTGGATGCCAGGCTACCACAGATGTGCCTTCAAACCACTCCCTCCCCAGACACTCACATTTCGAGTAAACTCTTTGTCTTATATCTGATCTAAATAAGACTTGTTTAGGGGCACTTCGGTGGCTCAGTCATTAAGCGTCTGCCTTCGGCTCAGGTCATGATCCCAGGGTCCTGGGATCGAGCCCCGCATCAGGCTCCCTGCTCTGCGGGGAAGCCTGCTTCTCCCTCTCCCACACCCCCTGCTTGTGTTCCCTCTCTCGCTGTGTCTCTCTCTGTCAAATAAATAAAATCTGTAACAAAAAATAAAAAAAAAGCAATAAGACTTATTTGATGAAAATTGGGAAATGGCAGAGTCCGAGTAACTTTTATGATGTCAGAGGAAAGTGAAGTACAGGGCCAATCTCCCCACCCTTGATTAGAATAAGTTTTGGGAGGAGTCATGAGTAGGAGACCATAGGTTTTCAGGAGGCATCTTTGAGAGCTTTTCAAGTGGCCAAGGACAAAATCTATCAAAGATGGAGAAAAGAGCAAATTCTCATTCATGAATCCCCCTGGGTTCTGTTCAGCAAAAGAGCAGTAGGTCCTATCTAAAAGAAAGGGATCTGATACATGGAAAGAGATTTCCAGTTCATTTAATCCATACTCTGTAATTTTAAAAGAGCAAATTCAGGCATCAAAGCTTAAGTACATATCTTAGGCTTACCTGACAATTATGTGTCACTGCGGTCATTTCATATGTTTGTTCAACTGTTTTTGTATATAAGACCATTGAAATAGTTTCTAGTTATCTACTAGATATTTGAGTTAATTAGTCTGCCTTGGATAAATTTTATCAAAATAGTTCAAGTAGTGATGATATTTTTTCCAGTTTACTGAGATGTAACTGACACATAAGAGTGTATTACTTTTAGGCATACAACATAATGATTTATAATGTTATAGATGTTAATTCCACATTTCTATTCCACATTTCTGTGGAATCTGTCCTCCTCACCTATGAATCGTGGAAGGATCTTCCATTCCTGGAAACCTGCCTAGGAGCCTCCAGTGGGTCTGAGTGGCACAGCGTGGGAGTTTCTTATGTGTTTGCTCTTAACTGCAGACCAGAAGATACCAGTTCCCTTCAGAAAAGGCTTTGCAGATCTTTGTATTCAGCCTTGCCTTCCATTGTCTGGTTCTTTTCCCCATGCAGAAAGAAGCTGAAGTGCTGTGGACCAAGAGTTTTTCTTTAAATACTCCAAGGGAGAGTCATAAGAAAGGAAATTCTAGTATTCTGAGATGAGATGCTTCCTATTGGGTGGTCATTATGATGCTCATCATTTTCCTTTTATTTATCTATTTATTTTTGAACATACTCTTCCTGGTTTATTATAAAGGATGCAACTTAGGAACAGCCAGATGAAGAGATGCATGGGACAAAGTACGGGGGGGAGGGGAGGAATTGTGTGGAGCTTCCATACCCTTCCCAGGCTCACCACCTCCATGTGTTCACCAACCCAGAAACTTTCCGAACCCCATCCTTCAGGGTTTTTATGGGGATGCTGTTACATAATCCATGATTGATTAAATCATTAGCCATTGGTGATTCAGTGGCCAGTGATTTGGGCCAATGAAGAGGGTCTGTGCTCAATCTCCAGAGGTTAGGGTGGGCCCAAAAGTTCCAGCCCTCCAACTATTTTCTTCTGGCCTCCGCTCTCATCCTGACCTATCTAAGGACCAGGGCCACCCATCATCTCATTAACACACAAAAGATACTCACTCAGGAGGTTCCATGGGTCTTAGAAGCTCTTGTGTCAGGAAGCCAGGACACTCCTGTCAAATTCCCTCTCCTTTGTCCTCAATCCCCCTTCCTGTCACTCTTGTTCCTCTGGACTTCTGTCTTCCTACTCATCTGTGTTGATCCCTGCCTCTTCTTTCTTTGCCAATCTTGTCCTCCTTGTCTCTCAATTACCTTTCCATAGTATAGTCACTGTCTCCTACCTCAGCAGACGCATTTTGAGGAGGGCTGGAATCAGCTCAGGATCTGCCTCCACGCATAGTTTTTAGCATTCCAGTTTCCTGTTTCAAGCTCATCTCTGCATGTTAAGTATGGCTTGAACTTTTCCCCTTCTTTCAAAAATGTTGTTTCTTCCAAATGCTCATAAGCACTTCTAACCACTTTCAGTGTGTTTTGATTTGCCAGCTGTTACTTCCTGGCTCTCATTGAAGGCTCCAGCCATCTGCTTGCCAAGTAGAAAAAGGGAACATAAAATTATGCTTTTCCTCTAACAGCACACATGCTTTGACCTCTATTTCTAACCTTGCCCTCAAATCTGGTCACCATGAGATGCAGAGCATGTCTTTACATAGCCTCTTCAAAATGGTAGAACATAATAGCAACTGGTTCCCATAGGGGTAAAAACACACAAACAAACAGAATACAAAGAAGCCACTCTCCATTGCAATGACTAGGAGAAGGAGGAAAAAAACAAATCAAAACAAAACAAAACTGAACAGTGATTAGCTGCATGGCAAGAACCAGGAGTGAGAAGCTTTCCTTATAACTTAGAGATTTGGTGTTAATTCCCTCTGCCTCCAAGGTTCTGATTTGGGGTATGGGGAAGGATGAGAACAGATGATTTCTAAGCTCTCAGAAGGCTGTAAAGGGATGTTCATGCACCTCAAAAGCCTAAACTTAAATCTGAAATTCTCTGGGACTTAATCTTTCTTATTATCCCTCGCGTCACCTGTGAAAGACAGAGATGCTTATGTCAAACTTGATATGAGAATTTAGAGAGAAAATATTTATGTAATATTTGGCTGATGATAGGAGAGATTCTGTTAGATTGATGGGCTCTGGAAAGAAAAGTTTCTCAACTCAGAAAGAATGTTCAGAGAAGGTATTTAATGTTATCAAGTATTAGATTTGAAGACAAACTAGCACCTTTTGTTCTAGTGTGGCCCCAAGGCAACCAAGGGCTCTCTATTCTGGGCCCTGTGCTCTAGAAGGACCAGATCTTCCCTCCCCTGGCTGTGCCCTTTCTGCAGGGGAGACCTTCAGTAGTGCCAAGGAGACACCTTGTCCCCCACCCTTCTAGATCATACTCTGGGAACCTGAGCCACTGGAGCTTCCTTTATAATGGGCCTGAGCTCTTTTCCAGGGCTTGTGTAGTGGGCACACTATGGTGGGTAGGAGCATTCTCACCTAGGAGCTGAGGAGTGTGGATGGAACATTCCCATGAAGGCTAGTGTGCCCAAACATGTGAATGCAACATCCTCCATGGAACAGGAAAGAGCCAAAGTGAAAAAGAAGGACGTGGGCTTCATGTGGTCACACTCCATAACTCAAGGTGTTAGGGATGGGAGTTCAAGGTCCAGGCTACTGTCATCCCCAGATGTACCATTTTTCAGTCAAAACCCATTTTCATAGTTTCTCTCCAGTCCATTCTCTCCAAAGAACCCAAATGATCTCTGTCTTCAAATCAAATCAAACCACGCCCCCCCACCTTAAAATCCTCCAATAATTCCTCTGCATTGAGAAGGGACAGCATACTCTCTAGCACATTAACAGGCTCCATGAGCACATCCTCCCCGCTGTGTCACCTCACTGAATTCTGCCCTGTCCTTCTGATCCATTTCCCATCCACGATTGTAGAAAGCCATCTTGGTCCCCCAGTCCGCACCCATAAGTCCTCTGTTCTGGCCCCAGAGAGTATGAGTGACCGCCCGGTGTCACATCTCCTTGAGGCATTGGACTCCAGCCCTTCATTCACCTTCTCAGATCAGCCTTCTGCTCTCCTCCCAAACCTTCATCAGTGTCTCTCCTGACCATTATCCCTGTTTTGAAAAAGTTGAAAAATATATACAGTATGTATTTTTACATTTGCATGTTTATCTCTGTTTCCCTCATCAGAGCTGAACAGGGACTGCTGGTACCTTGTGCACCATCTCATCCCAGTTGTCTGTAACTGTCTGGCTCACAGTGGGTGTCACCTGAGTGGCTGGCTGAAATTTCTGAAGGACTGTGGGTTGAGAGGGATGTAATTAGTTCAGGGAAGAGTTCCGGTGCAGCGATGCCCACATATCATAGGAAGTGGAGTGAAGAGTTTCTGTCCTACTTGAGGTTATTCTTGGCCCCTCCACCAACTTGCACCCACTGACAAACCATGACAGTGCAATCTGGGGAGCAGAGGACCATGGTATAAAGACAAAAATCATGTCACTAGGTTTTGGGAAAAGCAGTCATGTCCAGCTTGTCAATCCTTGCACGGACACATAAGAGTGCGCTTGGGCCAGGAATATTTCCTTGGAAAGAGGTAAAGGACCTTCACAGCCTGTGCTGGGTATTTCACTTTGTCTGGGAATATCTTTCTTTGTTCCGGCTTATCTGTACGCTTTGTTTTGTTCTGGTTAAGCATGTGTATCATATTGCACCTGGCCAACCCACTGATATCTCTGTTCCTAGCAGTGAGGCAACAGAGTCCTTCTGCAGCACAAGGAGGCATGTGCAGTGACTCTTCCTATGTTGCTGCAGTGTAGGTCTGGGGGACATGGGACCTGATGCAATGCAAGGGGCCAGATCTTGTGCTCTCTCTCTCTCTCTTCTGTTGCTATAACTAAACAGTGCATCACTTAAGCCTGGCATGCATGTGGTTTGTTCTTAGTGACCTCCAATCCTGCACTGGTCTCTTCCCTGGTGGCACTTTTGTGTTTTTCCCCCTTGGCCACACTCATGCTGTGTTCTATCCTGCAACACAGCCTGGCCACCCAGTGAACAGTAAAACACTAGCAACTTCAGAAGCAGGACAGGTGGGGTCTTATCTGAAAGTGCAGATCAGGAGGGACAGCCCAGAGCAATGTGGAGGAAAACTGCATGAAGGAACCCCACAGGCAGCACAAAGTTGCCTCTCTGGGGAAGTTCACTGTGGCATGTGGCATGGGCAGAAATGGGAGAAAAGCAAAGAGAAAACAGGTCAAAGGAGCAAAGAAACATGGATATTGCACTGTTTTATGGGATGCAAAGCTTTTCCCCAGCTCTCTCCTCCCCCACCTCCTCCTCTACTTTTTCTCCTTCTCCTGTTTCTTCTCCTTTAATTCAAGACAATTTTTAGAACACTTTTAGGATTACAAAAAAATTGAGAGGAAGGTACAGAGAATTCCCAAGTACCCACCATCCCCACACATGGATGCCCTCCTGCATTATCAACATCATTAAACAGAATGGTTCATTTTACCAAGGATGAACCTACATTGACATACCATCATCACCTAAAGTCCAGTTTACCTTATGGTTTGTTATTGGTGTTACAAATTCTATGGGCTTGGACAAAAGTGTAATGACACCTTGCCATCATTATAATATCATAGAGAGTAATTTCACTGCCTTAAAAATCCTTGTGCTGTGCCTGTTCATCTCCTTCCCCTGCTCACCCCCACTCATGGCAACCATTGATCTTTTTATTGATTTCAGTTTTGCCTTTCCTTGAGTGTCATATAATTGGAATCATACATCATATAGCCTTTTCAGATTGACTTCTTTGACTTACTAATATCCATGTAAGTTTCCTTCATGTCTTTTCATGGCATAATATCTCACTTCTCTTTAGCACTGAATAATATTTTATAGACTGTATGTACTATTGTTTATCTATCCATTCACCCACTGAAGGACATCTTGGCTGCTTCCAAATTTTGGCACTTATGAATAAAGCTACTATCCACATCAATGTTCATACTTCTGTGTGGATATATGTTTTCAACTCCTTTGTGTAAATACCAAGGAGCTTGATTGTTAGATCATATGGTAAGAGTATGTTTTGTTTTGTAAGAAAACACTGAACTGTCTTCCAAAGTGGCTGTCCCATTTTGCATTCTCACAAGCAATAAATGAGAGTTCATGTTGTTCCACATCCTTACCAGCATTTGGTGTTATCAGTGTTCCAAATTTTGGCCATTCTAATAGGTATGTTGTGGCATCTCACTGTTGTTTTTAATCTGCATTTCCCTGATGGCATGTGATGTGGAGCATCTTTTCATATGCTTATTTGTCATCTGTGTATCTTCTTTGGTGAGGTGTCTCTTAAGGAGTTTGGGCCACTGTTGAATAAAGTCGTTTGTTTAATTATTATTGAGTTTTAAGTATCTTTATATATTTTGGCGTAGTCTTTTTATCAGATGTGTCTTTTGCAAATATGTTCTCCCAGTCTGTGGCAGGTCTTTTCAATCTCTTGACACTGTCTTTTGCAGAGCAGAGGTTTTTAGTTTTAATAAAACCCAGCTTATCAATTGTTGCTTTCATGATTTGTGTCTTTGGTGTTGTATCTGAAAAGTACCACCATACCTAACGTCATCTAGATTTTCTCTTATGGTATCTTCTAGAAGCTTTATAGTTTTTCATTTTACATTTAGATCATATATTTCAAGCTAATTTTTGAAGGGTGGCAAAGTCTGTGTCTAAATGTATTTATTTGTATGTGGCTGTCGACCTATTCCGGACCATTTGTTGAAAAAAACTTTCTTTACTTTATTGAACTGTTTTTGCTCCTTTTATCAAAGATCAATTGAATATATGGTGTGGGTCTCTGTCTGGGCTCTCTGTTCCATTCCTTTGATTCATGTGTCTATCCTTTCACCAATGCCATACTGTCTTGATTATTATGGCTTTCCAGTGAATCTTGAAGTTAGGTATTGTCCGTCCTCCAACTTTGTTCTTCTCCTTCAATATTGTGTTGGCTATTTTGGGATACAGTTTTTTTAACTTAAGATTATTTATTTAAAAAATAAACATGAAACTTTTTATGCATATTGCAATAAACTTCTATAAAGATTCACATCAAATTTTTTGCAATGTGATCATCCTTGGGGAGCTGAACTAGGATGGGTGATTTTTCATTTGACACTTTTATACTCTTTGTTTTTATTATATTTTAAATAGTTTTCTTGAGGTACAATTTACTTAAAAAAAAAAAACAAACAAAAACAAAACTGGATTCACCCAGTTCCCCCTAAAAGCATCCAGAAAATAAAACTTCTAGAGCAAGATGGTGGAGGAGTAGGAGACTTAAATTTCGTCTGGTCCCAGGAATTCAGCTGGATAGGGATCAAACCATTCTGAACACCTACAAACTCAATAGGAGATTGAAGAAAACAACAGCAGGAACTCTCTGAACAGAAAAGCGACCACTTTCTGGAAGGTAGGACGTGCGAAGAAGTGAATCCGAGGTGATATTCGGGAGGATAGATGGCGGGGGAGGGGCCCCCAGGGCCGCTTCTGGCAAGTGATAGAGCTGTGGAGCACAAAATAGGAACTTTTAGAAGTCAGCTCTGCTGAGGGACGTCACTCCAGTGGCTAAGGGGTCGGGGGGTGGAAACCTCATGGGACAGTGTGGTCTCAGGACCCTCCGGGTCACAGAAAGACCAGGGGTGCCTGAGTGTGGCAGAGCTCCCAGGTATCGGAGCAGGGAAGCCGGCTGCAGAGATAGAGCCGAGAAGTGGGCTTTCAGCTCAGGGTTGCCATAAACTGTGATCCGCAGCACAGTCGGACCACTGCTCCTCCAGCAGGGACCCAACAAGCGGCAGATCCGGGGATACTCACCTTCCTCCCCCGGGGAGGAGAGGCACAGGAATGCACCACAGGGATCTGCTGGGTTTGGGACTCCACACGGGGTCATGAGCCAGAGGTAGAAATGCTCGGTCACAGGCCAGGTGAGCACGGAGTGCGGCCAGAGACCGGGGAGATGGGAGTGACTGACTGCTTTTCTCTGAGGGCGCACTGAGGAGTGGGGCCCTGAGCTTTTGGCTCCTCCGGGCGGAGATTGGAAGGCCGCCATTTTCATTCTCATCCTCCAAAGCTAAAGGAAAGCTTGCAGGGAACAAAAGCTCCCCAGAGCAAACCCGAGCAGATTACTTAGCCCGGACCGGGCAAGGGCAGGGCAATTCTGCTTCCAGCAAAGACATTTGGGAACCATGGCAACAGGCCCCTCCCCCAGAATATCAGCGAGAACATCCAGCCAAGACCAAGTTTACTGATCAATGAGAATTGCAGAACTCCAGCACTAAGAGAATATAGCACGTAGAATTCATGGCTTTTTTACCCATGATTATTTAGTCTTTCAAAGTTAATTTTTAAATTTTTTTTCTTATTCTATTTTTTAAATTTTTCTTTTTCCCCCTTTCAACCAATATCTTCTCAATCCCTTTTTAAAAAAATCTTTATTTTTCATTTTTATAGTCATATTCTATCCCTTCATTGTAGTTAACCTTATTTTTTGTATATATTTAAGTTGTTCTCTCTTTAAAATTTTGGGATATAGTTTCTTCTAACAGACTAAAATATATCCTATATCTCTAGTGTATGGCTTTGTTCTAGTCTCCTCCCTGATCACATCCTCTCCCCCTGCCTTTTTTTTTATTTCTCTTCTTTCTTTTTTCAACGAACTTCTTATCAATTCCTTCTTTAAAATCTTTTATAATTTTCATCTTTACAGTCATATTCCATCCCTTCATCGTATTTACCCTTATTTTTGTACATATATGTTTTTCTTTCTTTAATTTTGGGAGGCAGTTTCTTCTAACAGACCAAAATACACCCAGAATCTAGTGTGTGGCACTGATCTATTCACCAGCCTGATCATATTTGATCATATTCTTTTTGTTTTTTCTTTCTTTCCCTTTCTTTTGCCCTGGTTTTGGGTCTCTTCTGATTTGTTAATGTATATTTTTCTGGGGTCATTGTTAACCTGTTAGCATTTTGTTCTCTCATTCATCTATTCTCCTTTGGACAAAATGACAAGATGGAAAAACTCACCTCAAAAAAAAAAAAGAACAAGAGGCAGTACCAACTGCCAGGGACCTAATCATTACAGATATTAGTAAGATGTCAGAACTAGAGGTCAGAATGACAATTATAAAGATACTAGCTGGGCTTGAAAAAAGCATGGAAGATATTAGAGAAACCCTTTCTGGAGAAATCAAAGAACTAAAATTTAACCAACTCAAAATAAAAAAGGATATTAATGAGGTGCAATCAAAAATGGAGGCTTTAACTGCTAGGATAAGTGAGGCAGAAGAGAGAACTAGAGATACAGAAGACCAAATGATGAGAATAAAGAAGCTGAGAAAAAGAGAGATAAAAAACTACTGGATCATGAGGGCAGAATTTGAGAGATAAGTGACACCATAAGATGAAACAATATGAGAATAATTGGGATCCCAGAAGAAGAAAGGGAGAGGGGTAGAAGGTATATTGGAGCAAATTAGAGCAGAGAACTTCCCTAATTTGGGGAAGGAAGCAGGCATCAAAGTCCTGGAGGCACAAAGAACCCCCCTCAAAATCTATAAAAATAAGTCACCACCTGACATCTAATAGTAAAACTTACGAGTCTCAGAGACAAAGAGAAAATCCTGAAAGCAGCTTGGAACGAGAGGTCTGTAACCTATAATGGTAGAAACATTAGATCGGCAGCAGGCCTCTCCACAGAGACCTGGCAGGCCAGAAAGGACTGGCATGATATATTCAGAGCACTAAATGAGGAAAAATATGCAGCCAAGAATACTCTATGCAGCTAGGCTGTCATTGAAAATTGAAGGAGAGATAAAAAGCTTCCAGGACAAACAAAAACTAAAGGAATTTGCAAACACAAAACCAGCCCTACAAGAAATATTGAAAGGGGTCCTCTAAGCAAAGAGAGAGCCTAAAAGTAATACAGGAACAGAGACGATATACAGTAACAGTCACCTTACAGGCAATACAATGGCACTAAATTCATCTCTTTCAATAGTTACCCTGAATGTAAATGAGCTAAATGCCCCAATCAAAAACACAGGGTATCGGATTGGATAAAAAAACAAGACCCATCAATATGCTGCCCACAATAGACTCATTTTAGAGGCAAAGACACCTCCAGATTGAAAGTGAGGGGGTGGAAAACGATTTACCATGCCAATGGACATCAAAAGAAAGCCGGGGTGGTAATCCTTATATCAGACAAATTAGATTTTAAACCAAAGACTATAATAAGAGATGAGGAAGGACACTATATCCTACTTAAAGGGTCTATCCAACAAGAAGATCTGACAATGGTAAATATCTATGTCCCTAACATGGGAGCAGCCAATAAGCCAATTAATAACAAAATCAATAAAACACATGGACAACAGTACAGTAATAGTAGGGGACTTTAACACCCCCCTCACTGAAATGGACAGATCATCTAAGTAAAGATCACCAAGGAAATAACAGCTTTACATGACACACTGGACCAAATGGACTTCACAGATATATTCAGAACATTCCATCCCAAAGCAACAGAATACACATTCTTCTCTAGTGCCCATGAAACATTCTGCAGAAAGATCACATCCTATGTCACAAATCAGGTCTCTACTGGTACCAAAAGATTGGGATCATTCCCTGCATATTTTTGGAACACAGTGCTTTGAAACTAGAACTCAATCACAAGAGGAAAGTTGGAAAGAACTCATATACATGAAGGCTAAAGAGCATCCTAATAAAGAATGAATGGGTCAATCAGGAGATTAAAGAAGAATTTAAAAAAATTATGGAAACCAATGAAAATGAAAACACAACTATTCAAAATCTTTGGAATGCAGCAAAGGCAGTCCTAAGAGGAAAGTATATAGCAATACAAGCCTTTGTCAAGCAAAAAGAAAGGTCTCAAATACACAACCTAACCCTACACCTAAAGGAGCTGGAGAAAGAACAGCAAATAAAGCCTAAACCCAGCAGGAGAAGAGAATATTTAATAAAGATCAGAGCAGAAATCACTGAAATAGAAACCAAAAGAACAGTAGAACAGATCAATGAAACTAGGAGCTGGTTCTTTGAAAGAATTAACAAGATTGATAAACCCCTGGCCAGACTTATCAAAAAGAAAAGGGAAGTGACCCAAATCAACAAAATCATGAATGAAAGAGGAGAATCACAACTAACACCAAGGAAATATAAATAATTATAAGAACATGTTATGAGCAACTCTATGCCAGCAAATTAGATAACCTGGAAGAAATGGATGCGTTCCTAGAGATGTATCAACTACCAAAACTGAACCAGGATGAAATAGAAAACCTGAACAGACCCATAACCACTAAGGAAATTGAAGCAGTCATCAAAAATCTCCCCAAAAACAAGAGCCCAGGGCCAGATGGTTTCCCAAGGGAATTCTACCAAACATTTAAAGAATAATTAATACCTATTCCTTTGAAAATGTTCCAAAAAATAGAAATGGAAGGAAAACTTCCAAACTCATTTTATGAAGCCAGCATTACCTTGATCCCAAAACCAGACAAAGACCCCATCAAAAAGGAGAATTACAGACCAATATCCCTGATGAACATGGGTACAAAAATTCTCACCAAAATACTAGCCAATAGTATCCAACAGTACAGTAAAAGGATTATTCACCATGGCCAAGTGAGGTTTATTCCTGGGCTGCAAGGTTGGCTCAACATCCACAAAATAATCAATATGATACAATACATTAATAAAAGAAAGAACAAGAGCCATATTATCCTCTCAATAGTTGCAGAAAATGAATTTGACAAAGTACAGCATCCTTTCTTGATTAAAACTCTTCAGAGTATAGGGATAGAGGGTGCATACCTCAATATCATAAAAGCCATCTATGAAAAACCCACAGTGAATATCATTCTCAATAGGGGAAAAACTAAGAGCTTTTCCCCTAAGGTCAGGAAGACGGCAGGGATGTCCACTATCACCACTGCTATTCAACATGGTACTAGAAGTCTTAGCCACAGCAATCAGAGAACAAAAAGAAATAAAAGGCACCCAAATCAGCAAAGAAGAATTCAAACTCTCACTCTTTGCAGATGATATGATACTTTATGTGGAAAACCCCAAAGACTCCACCCCAAAACTGCTAGAACTCATACAGGAATTCAGT
>NC_058414.1:5725378-5773648 GCF_002201575.2 Neomonachus schauinslandi
ACAAAACCAAAAGACAACCGACAGAATGGGAGAAGATATTTGCAAATGACATATCAGATAAGGGGCTAGTATCCAAAATCTATAAAGAACTTATCAAACTCAACATCCAAAGAAAAAATAATCCAATCAAGAAATGGGCAAAAGACTTGAACAAACATTTTTCCAAAGAAGACATCCAAATGGCCAACAGACACATGAGAAAGTGCTCAATATCACTTGGCATCAGGGAAATCCAAATCAAATCCTCAATGATATACCACCTCACATCAGTCAGAAGGGCTAAAATTAATAAGTCAGGAAACGACAGATATTGTCGAGGGTTCAGAGAAAGGGGAACCCTTCTACACTGTTCGTGGGAATGCTAGCTGGTGCAACCACTCTGGAAAACAGTATGGAGTTTCCTCAGAAGGTTGAAAATAGAGCTACCCTACAACCCAGCAATTGCACTACTCAGTATTTACCTCAAATATACACATGTAGTGATCCAAAGGGTGCATGCACCCCAATGTTCATACCAGCAATGTCCACAATAGCCAACCTATGGAAAGAGCCAAGATGTCCATCAACAGATGAATGGATAAAGATGATATGATCTCTCTCTCTCTCTCTCTCTCTCTCTCTATATATATATATATGTATATATAAAACGGAATATTACACAGCCATAAAAAGTGAAATCTTGCCATTTGCAATGACGTGGATGTAACTAGAGGGTATTATGCTGAGCGAAATAAGTCAATCAGAGAAAGACATGTATCATATGATCTCACTGATATGAGGAATTCTTAATTTCAGGAAACAAACTGAGGGCTGCTGGAGTGGTGGGGGTGGGACGAATGAGGTGGCTGGCTGATAGACATTGGGGACGGTATGTGCTATGGTGCACTGTAATGAAGGGGGGGATATTGGTGGGGGAGACGAACCATGAGAGACTATGGACTCTGAGAAACAAACTGAGGGTTTTTTTGGGGGGAAGGGGGATGGGTTAGCTTGGTGATGGGTATTAAGGAGGGCACACATTGCATGGAGCACTGGGTGTTATACCCAAACAATGAATCATGGAACAGTACATAAAAAAATTAATTAATTAATTGAAAAAATAACAGTAAAAAAATCATTCTAGAAATTTATAGCAATATCTGGAAATGGGATTCTGGGGGAAATTTGCTCTTAATGGTACTCAGAAGTGGACAGTAGAAGTTTTAACATAAATGGGTCACATTTATAATCCCATGCAAATGAATCCCAAATATACTGACCACCTCTGTGAATATTTATGCTTGATTAGAACAGGGTCTGCTTTTGATGAAACTAACCAATGATCAGTTATAGTTATGGTTGGGCTAAATTAATCTGGTCCCCATGTCATTCTATTGCATGGAAGGAAGACCCAACATTCCTAATAAATACAAACTCTTTCATTTCTCTATTATATTAGAAGTTTCTCAATGTCTTCTCCAACACTGAAATGTTCCCTAAAGACTAGGTGGAATACTAGGGTTCTCCAGGGCTTGTAAGGAGGGATTTGGCCAACTCCCAGAATGAACATGACATTTTTTTTGAGAGAAAGAGAAAGAGAGAGCATACATGCACATGCAGGGGTGAGGAGGGGCAGGAGAGGGAGAGAATCTCAAGTAGACTCTGCCCTGAGTGCAAGGCCGGACATGGGGCTTGACCTCACAACCCCGAGATCATGACCTAAGCTGAAATCAAGAGTCTGATGCTCAACCAACTGAGCTACCCAGATGCCACATGAACATGACATCTATGGAATGATAGTTCTCAAGGAACTAGTGGGCCATCCTCATTGGTGGTCCCTAGGGCTACTAAGTGAGTAGATTACATCTTCCTATGTTTCATGAACACAGATGCAAAATCTATTGTTCTTTCTCACCATGTTGCTAGAGTGTGTGCAATCCAGCCAGGTTGTCTGAGCCACTTCACTTCTTCTTCCTATGTGTACAAGCCAATGTCACCATATATGAATTTCATAACATGAACCCTGACACCCTAACATCTCTTCCAGAGGATTAGATGAAATTGTATAATTGAACATCAAAACGAAACAAGAGTAGGAAAAGTAGGTAGACTTCCCTCTAGTGCAGGCTTTGCTGGGTTTTGCAATGTAGCTCTGAAAGGAACACCATCCTTCTTCAGGGAACACAGGATGGCCACACCCTCCAACCTTATCTTAGTGAAGAGAATATTTGGATTGTTTTTCTGGATGCCTGGGACATGTCTACCTTCTGATGCTAGGATACCAGCATTAGGATAGATGATCAAGGGATATTGGGTAGTATTGGCTCAAGCACTCAAAAGAAATCATGCACTCCTTAAAGAAGACCTGTATCTCTGTTTCGAGGGCCCATGATAAGCTCCATATGACAAAGAAGCCTGGAACATAGTGAGATTCAGTGAACACTAGTTTCCTTTTCCCTTAGTTCTTGTCTTCTCTGAACTATAAGAAGGAAGCTGAATTCACGCTTGTAAAAATACAAATACAGGGCGCCTGGGTGGCTCAGTTGGTTAAGCGACTGCCTTCGGCTCAGGTCATGATCCTGGAGTCCCGGGATCGAGTCCCGCATCAGGCTCCCTGCTCAGCAGAGTGTCTGCTTCTCCCTCTGATCCTCCACCATCTCATGCTTTCTCTCTCTCATTCTCTCTCAAATAAATAAATAAAATCTTAAAAAAAATACAAATAAAAAGAAGTTTCTACCCAGATTTTCTCCATGTTTCTTATGGACTGCTTTATTTATTTCATTGCAATGGAATTACTTTTATTCCAGCTTAACTGTGAACTACAAGAATTGGAATAATTGATTTGTCATCAGTAATTCATTTTCATTCTTGGGTACTTAAAGTTTGAGCTAAAGTAGAACAGTTACACACACTGAAACCATGCTTTATAAGGAGATTAATTCCACATATTCTAAAATTCACCAGGCAAAATAATTTACTACTTAATTCCTACGGCTCTTGAATGCCATTTCAGAGGAAAATAGGAAAATAAATCAGAGCGCATTACCCTTGATTTCAAAGACATCTGAAAAAGCTCTGAGTTTGCTGCCTCTTTTAAGCCAGTCAATAGCAGACACTTCAGGGAAAGGTGAAGATCCTGGGGATGCAGGTCCTGCCACAGACTCTGCAGACATGAAGTCACCCACATTTATCTTCTGGGATAAGGAAGCACCTCCACATGAATCCATCGTCTTTAAAAGTTAGTCTGGGGATTGACAGTGTGGCTTTATTTCCAGCTAAAAAGATTAATTGTTTATTTTAAGCACTTTAGATAATTATTCCACATCACTCTTAACTTATTTTCTTCTTATCAAAACAAATCTCTATAATCTTTGCAGAAACTTGATACTGACAATAAGTTCTATAATGACACACTTTATGCTTGGAGCATTAATAATCTGACAGCAAAAGACAGGATCAAATTAATACCTGTAATGAGTCAGTTTACTGTGGGTGATTAATAAGGGGATTGAAACTCAAATATTCAAAACATGACATTTGAAATAATATCATATTATTCTTTGAGAAAAATTAGCTGTCATAACTTAATATGTTTATTATTAGGATAATCAGTCAATTATCTAGGTGAAGGTAAGACCGCATACATTCTCCTGATGCATGGTATGTATTGTGATGTGCATTGGAAATCAGCATTGATACAGCTGGAAAGCTTAGGGCTTTAGGGACTTGTCACTTCTGTAGGGTGGGAGTAGGCTGAACTGGTACAAAGACTTTCCAGGGTAGATCTCCTCTATTTTAGAAGTTTTAATTTGAACCTTCCCTGATTCAGCTCCAGGTCTGCTGTGGGGTAGGGTAAGGGCTGGAGGCTGGAGTCTGCATTTTACTACTGACACCATTGAGAATGATAGGTGTGTGGTGACTATACAAAGAGACTGACTTTGGGTTGGTTTTATTGTTGTTTCTGGATTCTCCACAGTCAACACACCCCTTATTGCCTGCATTAGGATGGGCCATCCCCACCACCTATCACCCCACCAGGAATACCACCACTGTGCTCAAATCTCAATCTCTAAAGTGACCCCATGGTTTAGGATAAGGGTAGTAATCTCAAGATACTTTCTCTCTCATTTAAAAGCATAATCTGATTTTCTAAGCTCAACCAGCTTTTTCTGTTCCTGAACAAGGAGGAAGGCTGTCCTATATTCGAAACTACCAAGAATAGATTTAAACAGAGCAATATCTCATTTATCTGCTGAATGAATTTTTTAGACATCACTTCCCTGCTTACAAATTTAAATGCAAAAACAACGTGTCTTCGAACCACTAAAAAGAAAAAAAGTTGTGAGCAGTATTGAATTCATCACGCAACATGACCATTTTCATTTTAAAATTTTGTTAAGATGTATTGCCACTCATCTGGGCAATATGGAAGTCATTCGTAGAAGATGAATTTAAATGAGATAATGCATTTTTTAAAGCACTAGGTAAACTTTGAAATGTTATATAATGTAAAGTGCTATGATTATACAGTGAGCATCTAAGCACCTAATTTTACCCACAACTATAGCAAACCTTGGTAGTCTGAGGGGAATTGATTCTATTTTGTGAATGGGGAAATCCTGTGGATGTTTAGACATGAATAGAGAGGGAGGAGCTCCTGAGCTCATGTGATTATATTCTTCTCTTTTGTTTTCTCTTTCTTTTAATCTTATTTTTAATCTATGAATTCATGCATTAATTTATTTTTCTGTCAAATATGGCATAAGCACCTACTATGTCCCTGATGTTGTGGCTCAAGGGAAATACTAGGATTTGGTCAGATAGCCTTTGGGGACATCTAAGCAGACATGAATGCCGATATTTTGTTTTGGAAGCTGGGCATCACTGCCTCCCCCATTACTTGAGATGTCTCTACTTAAGAAGAATTCCCTGCTGTCTGTAATCCCCAGAGCTTTTGAACTTGGTACTTCAACACTTATTATCAATATCTCCATACCATCAATATAATGGTATTCTCCAGTTACATTAATTTTTTACTGACAGTGTGCAGGAGATTAATTTACAATACCATTTTTGTATTAATTGCTAAAAAAAAGTTGAAGTTATTTTTGAACACTTGAAGTTAACTACATTTTTCACTTCAGATAGTGTATTTACATTAAAAAATAAAATTATATTCTAATGCTGTTCTTGTTAGTGAGATCAAATGGGCAGTCATGTATATTTAGCTAAGGTAAAAATTGTGGAAAACAGAGTTTGTAATCCAAGTAAAATCACACCAGATAAAATCAAATCAACATCAAAGGCAATGCAGAGCAGAACAGAAAGTTCAGTAAATCCAATCATGGAAGACAGAGTTTGGCTGAAAATCAGCCTATATTTTAGATCTGATTTGCCAGAATATACAATGTCTTGGAAGAGCTACAAGAAAGGATAGGGAGGTAAGACGAGAATGCTCAGAATCACAATTTGTATCAAGACAACTGAAAAGATGATTAAAGACACAGTGAGAGGGAGAAGTAAAAAGCATAGACTTCCTACATGTAAAGATAAAGATGTTAAAAGATGCTATGTTTGAATAATTATGAAAATATTTATATTTTGCATATTTGTCTAGTTCAGTGAATACGTAAATTTTAAGCAGCTTCTTTACTTTCCAGTTCCCTGTACTTAACAAAATATAAAACAGATTATAAACATTACAACCAAAGCAAAATAGGCAAGATTCAATAAAGAAACATAAAAACATGAATTAAGTGGAAAGAGAAATCGAGTGCATTATAATAGAGATACATTATGTGGATAATGTTTTCAAAGTGGTCTCATCCCCTTAAATGCAGGTCCATTTCTTCAGTTCTGGCATCCATGTCCTTCTCCAGTGAGCAGGAACAGTCTCAAGCATCCCAGAGGTCCAAATGGTCTTGACACTCTTTACTCTATGGAGTGAAGTGCAGCCAGTGCAGGCCGGGAACCAGGGGTACAGGACTACCTAAGCTCTGTGTTCTTACAGACACTGAAAGATTGATTGTCAAGACTGCAAATGATTAAGCTGTAATAGGGCCCAAGCCAGTGGTCTGTACTGTTATTATTGAAAATCTGATTTTATTTAGATATGATGCTGTTGTTTTCCAGTTAGACATGGAACATTGGCCTTTCCCGGTGGTGAAAGATGCAGAGAGGTCAAAGGTCTACATTGAATAGGAAAGCTTATTTTTTTACTATTATTATTTTTCCTATAGTTTGACAATGATCACTGCTAGCAATAGCATCAATGGCACTAGCCTAACCACTTCTGTTGTTAGATCTTCAAAAATGCTGACACCATTGCTGGTGTTGTATTCTCAGAATTGTCAGTGAGTCAACTGCCGCTGTTACTGCTCACAGCTTATTCAAGAAGATGCCAAAAAAAAATGTGTTGCTGTTTGACCTAAGGGTCTGCTCTTTAACAAGACTATCCTTAGTAATAAAAATAATATTTACAATGCAATATTTACAGCCTTGGAACACACATATGGGTATACAATTTGACTTTTCAATGGGCAACTATTTAACATTGAATTCAAAACCAAGCACATGATGTACATTGGTGAGGGCATTCACTTCTATAATGCTCTGAACATGGTAGCCACAAATTCTCTTTTTCAGCAGCTAGTCTTGAATTGAAGTCGATTCCCCCCAATGAAGGGATTAAATTCTAAATCTCCAAACCTGTGTCCTGTTGAAAAAGCAGAATGCTAGCCTGGTCAATGGCCCTGAACTCTGTTGAGAAAACCTTTATGAAACTAAGCTAGACAACTCACAGATGTCTGACATCAGTGACATTACCCATATAACCAAGAATCAGAAACATCTGCAAGATTTTGATGACAAAGACAGATAAAGAGCTTCAGCTGTCATCAACTTTAGTTGTCATTATCTTATGTAGCAAGAAATCTGAAAACATTCAGGTCTCTGCTTTTGGATGAAATTCGTCTTTCCCTTAGAATCTCCTATGGAATCATGGCTACTCTCAAGCTTAGGCACACCCTCCCCACCCACTCAGACCATCAGTCTGGTGTGCTGATTTAACTTGTAAAGATAGGTTAGCCAGGGCCAAAATGATTGTCAAGTTTGATCTCATAAGCACCCATGCTGTGCTCAGAATAAAGTAACCTCCAATACTGATGCTCCACCTCTAACAAAATGTCCAAGTAGATAAAAATACTGGCAGAGGGAGTAAGATTCCAATTACCAATGATAAAGGCCATTTAAGCAAGGAAAATATTGGAACCATGGTCCAGGAGCCTGATGGACACATCTGAGGAGGAGCAGAGAGTTAAGGTATCTTCCAAGAATAAATCTGAACTACAAACATCCAACCTGAAGGCCACAGTGGAGGATATCTAAAGTAATGGAAATGTGGCCTCTCTCCTCTGAAGGTCAACCACTGAATGGGGAACGCAGACTAAACAAGAGAGACTTGTGAATGAAATAAGGTGTGATTGACTCCATTCTATCCTAAAAGAAGGATACAAATTAGAATCAAAGAGAGAAGAAGGTAATTTTGAATGGGAGCATCAGGGGGTAATCTGGCTTAGAAAGAGGAAGGGGACTGAGGTTTCTCAGTGAGGTAGAGGATGGGGATGAGGTGGAAGAAGAGAAAAGGAAGCTGCAGAAGAATTATTGTCATAATGGAAGGAGCTTCACAGAGATTGTGGCAGTGTGGCTGAGGTATTTGAATCTTCTTGTCTTCCTTCTAACCCCTGATTCTTTGAACTAAGACCTCAAGTAGTATTACATATTTATATTTTTCATAAATTTTAAGTAGACTAGAGTTTTATTCTATGCCATTTTGCATACTGGTGTTAAATATATACGCTTACAATAATTGTTTTCTTGACAAAATTGAATTTATGGTAGATAATTAAATATTTGACAATTTCAACACTAAAAGACTAAGTAATAATGAATCTTTGTCAGGGAAATATATGTCCTTGCCCTGAACTCAATAATAGTTTTGACCTCTATCTCTTTAGGAACTTCTGGTATGGTAATAATCTCCTTTGTAAGTATATGATTAAAGTTATAGGTATTGTAATGTATGATGCATTGTACATAAAGTCCCAGTGGCTCAAAAGGTTTTATTTTAACATTAGCTTTTTAGAAAAGAGATTAAATGAAAATCCTCTTATTTCTCTATCTGAGAAAGGTTAAACCCATTTACCAAACTCATGTCCATTCACTTAGAAGATTGCTATAAGAACAAAGGAAGGGATATTCACTCAGTCATTAGTGATGGGTAAACAATGCTTTCAATACAATTTAAATCCCCTTCATGCGCTAGTGATGTCTCTAGATGAGGCATAAAGATCACAACCTTTTCAGGCTGTTCTGTAACCCTCAGTTTATTCCATAGTCCACTGAGAGTGATCTGTTGAAATTCACTTCCAGTCCTTGGTCAGTCATCTTATTCATGAATAAACTGACTTTGGAGGACCAACACTGACTACTTGGATTTTAAAGAGTGAAGAATTTGTTCAGCCCAGCAAATTGATGCCATCTTTCAGATGTCAGGGTGTAGAGGCAAAGGCACTGGGCTCTTCAGCCTCCAGGCTTTTTGGTCATTGGCAGAATCATTCCGTTTCAGCAGCATGACTGAGTCAACCGGGGACCACGCGCCCTGGTCTCACAACACAGCTGTTAGCTTCCTTTCAAAGCTAGTAGGAGAATGTCTTTCTGACCTTTTACATTCCATCAAAAAGCTTGCCTGATTAGGTTGGGCCTGACCAGAACAATCTCCCTTCTGATGAACTCAAAGCCCATTGATGAACATCCTCGACCACGGTAATGATGTCCCATCATAATCGCTTGCTCTGTCCACAAGGAGAGGTGATTATATGTGATACGTATACTGGGAGGTGGGAGTCTTGAAGATCGTCTTAGAATACTGTTACCACAGGCTGATTATTCTAAGGATCTCTCTACAGCTCTACATTTCTGAGATTCTGGGAAGAGCTTAACGGTGCAAAAGATCGGGCAATCTTACAGCTGAAGTGGGACGGCTCTGTGCTTTTTTCCTCAATGCCTGGAAGTCTGGTACTGACCTTTGCCCAAGATAAGAATGAGCGGGGTTGGCTAGTGAATTTTAATATACTGTTTAAAGTTTGAAGCTTCCCTGGAGGCACCCAAGGTTAATGTCTCTACGTTTTTCAGAAATGTATTGATTGGGGTTTTACACCTGTGTACACTAGGTTATCCAGCCTGGCTTTGCTATAAGACCAGTGGGATAAATATAAGACCTCACTAGAAACATTTGCCTGGGGTTTCCTGAAGGCAGAGTTCCTCATGCATATCTGGATGGCTCATAATCTGAAGGCAAAATTTGTGGTGCCAACCACCACAGGTTATCTGGACTCGAGAATTTCCTAGAAGTTTAAGTGCTAAAACTGGGAAAGCCCTGGGAAAAGTAGATGCATTGGTTAACCTAAGGTGCATCTTGTGCATCTGAGAAAGAATCCCCAGGAGTGAGGAGGACACTTGTAATTCTCATAGGCACACCATGCCTGCTTGAGTGATTTTTTTCTACATCCTTTATCTTTACTTAAGCATTATGAGTTCACCCTTTGAAGCCTTGTGAGGACTTTCAATTATTCTACTCTATGTAACTGATGCAGAGTTAGAAGTTTTTAAATGCTCTAAGGAGTAGGCAATGTGGTGAGTAAGAATTGTGTTTTTAGAGATCTGGTCCCATGCCCCTGTGAAGGCTGCTGAGCAAGAATGTCCCTCCTCATTCAAGAACACTGTTAATGTCAACATTTGGGGCGACATTGTAGGGCTATGACCTAAAAATTAACTGTGGGAGGTGTGAATGCGATTTGAGGTGATACTTCCCCAAATACTCAAATCTGAAAATTGATCATGTACCATACTGTTATCCCAAAAGAGTTTTCCCACCAATTAAAATAAGGAAACTACTCAAGAAAATAATGTTTTGATCCCTTTCTTTCTCCTAGGCCAGCTTTTCAGCTGCACACCTTCTTACCATTTTATGAATATAATAATATGATATTGGTGTTATCACTTAGTGTTCTTAAATTGCTTTATGGTTTGTCAACATTTTCCATGTGCAACTTATTGTTTGATTTTCACAATTATCCTATGAGGTAAACGGGGGAGCCATCTTCCTTTTGTGGTGAGGAAGTAGAGTTACAGAGGAAATGAATCCATCCCATCACTGAGGGACAGGATGGACTAGAATCCTGATTTAGACTTTGTTTAGTGGCCTTCTTGTAAAACCACTAGGTATCATGCACAAAAATATGGTTCTGATATTACTGTCATAGATCTTACTATGTGCTTCCAATTCATTATCTAAGTGGATCATGATTCAAACTCTAACTTAGGCTGAACGAAGTGGAAGGAAGTCGATGCACTTTTTTTTTTTTTTTTTGCTTAGCACTATGTGTCAGGTCCAGTAAGAAGCAGACTATGTTACTTTAAATGGGAAATTTGATAGGAAGATGGAAATGTCCAAATATTAAAGACAAGTTGACTAGGCTTAGGGATGCTAGCAGCTTTTTCAGTTTGGTACAGCATGTGAAACCACTTCTTTTTGTTCTCAAAGACATACTCTTAAAGGAGGTAGTTTTGAAAACTAATATTGGGGAGTTTGAAAGGACTTTAAAATCTGGCTGATTAAAATTCCAACTATATTCAGAATCTCATTGACAAACTTGCTAGGAAGTACTTTTTTTCTCATGCTGCTTATCTTCATGGGGGAGGGCACTTTATTTGTTCCAAGTTTGTCCTTTCAAATTGTGTCCCTTTAACTCATAGACTGATTTAAATTCAAATCTGCAAATCCCCCATGTAACAATTCTAAATGCCAGTACATAAGATCATTTTCAAAACTTGGAAAACACCTTCCATGTTTGTTTGTTCGTTCTTTCTTTCTTTCTTTCTTTCTTTTTTCTTTCTTTTTCTTTCTTTCTTTTATTTTTTTATTATGTTATGTTAATCACCATACATTACATCATTAGTTTTTGATGTAGTGTTCCATGATTCATTGTTTGTGTAACACCCAGTGCTCCATTCAGTACGTGCCCTCCTTAATACCCATCACCAGGCTAACCCGTCCCCCACCCCCCTCCCCTCTAGAACCCTCAGTTTATTTCTCAGAGTCCATCATCTCTCATGGTTCATCTCCCCCTCTGATTGTCCCTTCATTTTTCCCTTCCTACTATCTTCTTCTTTTTTTTTTTTTTTAACATATAATGTATTATTTGTTTCAGAGGTACAGGTCTGTGATTCAACAGTCTTACACAATTCACAGCGCTCAACATAACACATACCTTCCCCAATGTCTATCACCCAGCCACCCCATCCCTCCCACCCCCCACCATGTTCTTTCAAGTCTTGTCTTCTACAAGGTATCTATTCAAGTTCCTTTGACTGTCATTATGACTCAGTTTCTAGACAACTCCCTATTGGGGATCCTCTGGATCTAATCCCTTGTGTCAATGTACCTCTTACCATGTGGCACACACAGCTGTGTGCAGCCTTCCTGATGTGACCTGGGAGGATACGAGACAATCTTCTATGTGAACCTTCTTTTTTGCAGTTTGGGGACTCATCTGAATTAGAGGCTCTCAAATACCTGATAAGTCTTTACAATCCTGTGCTGTTGCATTGAAGTCAAAGGGACGGATATCAGTTCATAGCTTTATATGGATGGATAGATAAATAGACATAAATATAATTATATATAGTTAAGTATGTTTAGACAGATATAGATATAGTATATATATCTATAGATACAGATACAGTATCTACCTATTTACATAGGTAGATAGATGCTAGCTAGCTACCTGGATAGATAACTTCAAGCCAAGCTGGGACAATTTTCACATCAATTTTTCATCTTGATTTTTCCTCTAGTCCCATATACATGAAAGAAGAACCTTCTAGGAAGCCACCTGGGTGGCTCAGTTGGTTAAGTGTCCCAACATCTGATCTCAGGGTCTTGAGTTTGATCCCCATTCTGGGATCCATGCTGGGCTTGGAGACTACTTAAGGAAAAAAAAAGGGGGTGGGGTGGGGAGGACATTCTATGAAGGAGATACTAAGCTTCACTTCTTGACATAAAAGGGGGAGAAAGTAGGCTTCTGCTGACAAATTCAGAAAATAAATTATAAATAAAATCAGGAAAAAGTGGTTTCACAAAATTTATGTGTTTTATAAATTTTTTTTAAGATTTTATTTATTTATTTGACAGAGAGAGACAGTGAGAGAAGGAACACAAGCAGGCAGAGTGGGAGAGGGAGAAGCAGGCTCCCCGCTGAACAGAGAGCCCGATGCGGGGCTCGATCCCAGGATCCTGGGATCATGACCCGAGCCGAAGGCAGACGCTTAACGACTGAGTCACCCAGGCGCCCTATACATTTTTTAAAGTAAATTCTGCTTTACTATAAAAACATAACCCAAACTGAAGGTTACAGTAAAAAGCAGTTGGGTTTATAGTAAAAATCTTGTGAATGAATGGATCCTACTATTTCACAGTTATCTTTGTGTATTCAATCAGATAAAATTCATTTCAAATATTAATACTAAGAGCTATTATAGTTCTTTTATATTTGCCAATATTTTAACTTCTAGTCATCATGAACTGATACACCAAATTATCTTTTTTTCCATATTGATTGCTGGAAAGATTAGAGGCAGATTTGATGTTCAGATGTACCAAATGTGTCAGTGCAGATCCAGGTGTGTTTAGTTTAATTCATGTCTCTATCCAATATCTTCATCCTTGTTTTCCTATTTTCATTTGACTCACTCTTCAATGAAGCTAAGTTTATTAGCCATGTTCTAGTAGAGACTTTTGGTGTTCCATCCAGTTCTTCTTTCTGGTTTGAAAACCCATACTGTAACTTCTGCATTCTTAACTCTTGACTTATTGAGTCTTCAACCTTCTTCAGAGAACCACCCTTGGATAACTAGAGCTGTTCATCCCCAAGCACTCAGGATTTCACTCCATCTGATATCCCACCGCTGCTCAGCATCCTCCTCTTCTCCTGTTTTCTCTATGCCTTCTGGGAATATATCTTAATAACTACCATAAAAACATGTTCTTAGGGGCGCCTGGGTGGCTCATTCGTTAAGCATCTGCCTTCGGCTCAGGTCATGATCCCAGGGTCCTGGGATCGAGCCCCACATCGGGCTCCCTGCTTGGCGGGAAGCCTGCTTCTCCCTCTCCCACTCCCCCTGCTTGTGTTCCCTCTCTCATTGTGTCTCTCTCTGTCAAATAAATAAATAAAATCTTTAAAAAAAAATGTTCTTAACTCAAACTGTGCTTCTGAAGACCCTAAAATAAGACAGCATGCCTAATACATATAATAATAAATTTATATGTAATATTATGCATCATATTTAAATTATAAAATTTAAAAAACTTATAAAAGTATAAAATAAAAATATACTATAAAATATAAAATATCATAAATATATAAAATGTATATGTATAACAAATATATAGTATATAATGTTTACTATAATATATATATACTATATAGATAATCCTTAAAGTAGAATATAACTTTTATAGCTTGATCTTTAATAATTGGAAATTCCTACAATAATTAGTAGGACAGGGGAAGAAAATCATAGACTAGAAAAGTATAAAAAGGATGGATGGAGGGTCATTTCTCTGAATAGCTGACTTTCAAAACTGTATTAATGTTTCATATTTTATACACACACAAACACACACACATACACACACACACACACCACAATTGACAAGGATGGGGACAAAACTCCAACCTGAAATAGAAACAAATGTACTTAAACCATATTTAAAATGAATAGCATTGCCACACTGAGTGGAGAAACAAGATCTAACTCAAGTAACATTTGCACAAAGTATGTTGACTCTACACCCTCAGGCTTAAACAAACAAAAAATAGTAATAACTACTGACTAATTTCTTTCTTTCTTTTTTCTTACAGAGATATAGGTTAGCTATTTTGAAGTGACTTTTGTACATTCTAGGACTGAACAAATATGTAAATGTATTGTGGGTAATGGGAACCAGGTTTCTCACTGTCAGAAATGGTAACGTTTGAAATGAATCCCTTGATGTTGCATCAAGTCAAAGACACTGACAGGAATTCATGGTTTTACATAGATGTTTGGGTAAATAGATACAGATATAATTTTATATAAGGTTAAATATATCTAGACATATAGACATAATCATATATAGATATAGTTACATAAATTGATAATTGTATATGTACATAACTACATCTACTTTTACTATAGATAAAGGTATATATATGTATATATATAAATTTAACTCTATATTTGTATAAACTATGTGTCTAAACATATTATCTATCATCTATCTATCTATCATCTTAGTTCTATTATCTGAGAAGGATTAGAAGAATGGTACCATAGTAGCAATTTGTAAACTTAATGCCCATAATCCAACAAAATTTTTTGGAGAAATGGCTGGTGCCAAGACTAGGACAGTAAAAATATAAGATGGATATACCACATCTGTCTGTGCCAGAAAGGAAGGGGAATGCTTAAGGAATAAAGGATCATGACAACACACACACACACACACACACACACACACACACACACACACACATACATCAGAGGTAGATTTATAGGACTCCCATTGGATAATTGGATAATTCTGGGACAATTTGCACATCAAAATAAATAATATTAATTGATTATTACCTATTAAATAAAGTAAGAATCTGTGTCCATACTTATATGAGTAAATGATGGAGGGACTTTTTTTTTTTTTTTTTTTTTTTTTTTTTTTACAGTGGAATCCAGCTAATATTTATAGAAAGACTGGCAGAATTACGGAATGAAAATCTGGTGACCATCCTAGTAATAGCTGTTTTAGGCAAGACACAGTAGCAGGTGGTAAAACTAGTGGGGGAAAGTTTGATTAGTAAAAGGATACTTACATATTCTCAAAGTATCTACACATAGATACTAGTTATTATAAAAATAGTAATTTTTACAGGGGAGAAATATGGCTGACACAAATTTGATCAAAGGATTGACATCATCAGTATTGGAACAAATTGACATTCTCTTCCTTCTGATTTGAGGCCATGAGAAGATCACAACACCACTTCTGGGGTATTTTTAGAAAAAATGAATGAAGTGTATTCAATGGTAAGGAAATCTCAAATTCAAATTAAGGGACATTTTAGAAAATAACTTACCTGTACCCATCAAAAGCTCAAGGTCAACTAAAGATAAAATATCATTGAAGACGTGTTCTAGATTAAAGAAAATGGAAGTATGAGAACTAAATGCAACTCATAGTCTGGGATTTTCTCTCCTATAAATAAAATTATTGGGACAATTATTAAAATTAAATAATTATGTAAATTAATAGTTTTGTATCAATGTTAATTTTCTTATTTTCTAATTGTATTATGAATATGTGGGAAAATGTCCTGGTTGTTCGGAAATACACAATGAAATATTTATGGATTAAGGAACATCATCTCTGCAATTTATTCTCAAAGGATGTGTATGCATAATATATATATTCATCTTTCTACTGGAAGAGATAAGGCTAAAGCAAATATGGGAAAATGTTGCCATTTGAAGAATCTGTGTGAAGAGCATACTGGAATTCTTCATACTGGCTTTCTAACTTTTAAGTATAAAGTTATGTACAATGAAAAAAATTTGCATAGTAACCCATATATGTCACTTACATTGCAGTTTATTGTTTGACTTTTAATATGGTTTTTGCCATTTTTTAATTCAGTGAAGTTTTTTTTTATACCTTTGGCTCAGTTGTTATGCTTTAAAAAAAAAAGATTTATTTATCTATTGGAGAGAGAGAGAGTGCACGAGTTGGACAGAGAGAGAGAGAGAATCTCAAGCAGACACCTGTGCTGAGCATGGAGCCTGACTCAGGGCTTGATTTCAGAACCCTGAGATCACAACCAGCCGAAAGCATGGGTTGGATGCTTAACCAACCGCACCACCCAGGCACCCCTCAGTAATGCTTTTAGAGTAATTTTCAAATTGCTTAGAAAATCTTTTCCCACTTAAGATCAGGTAAGTAATTTCCTTTTTTCTGGTAAATACCATTTTTCATCAAAATCAGACATCTCAATTATAAGATACACAATTATTTTATGCACCATTAAGAAATAAAACTATGATACATCATTCATGGTAAAATGCAACCCTATTCAAAGATACTGAAATGTTGAAATATACAGATACTAGAATTGGTGAAATATAGTATTTCCTTAATTTTTTTGGAAACACTCAACTCTGCAATCTATTTAAAATTTACTTTGGCATATGTTATTACAAATTAATCTAAGGCTCTTTTTGTCATCTAATTGTATATTATTCTAGAATTTTCTACTGCCTTTCCATTCACTGAACCCGCTTTTGTCTTTTCATAGAGAAATCTAAACTATTAATCGTGATAGCTAGGATCCAAATATTAATCTTTTATATTTGTATTATGATTTATGTTTCTCTCTATATATTTTAACTTTACCTTTTTGCTATATGTAATGCCTTTTTTATACTGTCTATTGTTTTGGAAATATTATATGATGCATTTAATTTTAACTGTTCTCTTTATATTTTTTAACAAATCCAACAAGGTCACTTTTGATGTGGACTTCTTTTTTTTTTATTTTTTTAAAGATTTTATTTATTTATTTGACAGAGAGAGAGAGAGAGAGAGAGAGATCACAAGTAGCCAGAAAGGCAGGCAGAGGGAGAGGGAGAAGCAGGCTTCCTGCTGAGCACAGAGCCTGATGTGGGGCTTGATCCCAGGACGCTGGGATCATGACCTGAGCCAAAGGCAGATGCTCAATGGACTGAGCCACGCGGGCATCCCTGATGTGGACTTCTGATAAACGTATATCCATCATCCAGGAAACCAGGACAAATGTACCTTGCTGTATTCCTAATGTGGGCCATGTCCCCTTCAGAGCAAGAATTTGTTAGAGTTGTCAGAGATATGTGTGGTTTCTGGTCAACTTGCCACCCAACTACTAAGTTAGTATCATTGGATGGAATCTTGAGCCACTCAGGCAAATATTCTTAGTACCACATTCTCCAGACTTTAAAGCCTTTCCTGAAGAGTCATGATTCTTCTAAATAAACTGTTGAACCAAGAAGAGAAACCTGCTGTATTGATATGGCAACTCTACCTCATAGATCATGTCAAGGAGGGAATGGATAAGTTAAGTTCTGGGAATGCAAGTTAGTCTGCAGAGAAGTTCCTTGTTTTTGATGCAAGACTCCTTCCTCATGGGTTTCTTCAGATATATAAGATGTCAGGAAATAATACTATCATTAATAACAGCAACAGAAAATGACACTGAAATTAAATAATGCCAATAATAAAGATTGAGTCATCATAACATCTTGTGAGATGGATCCATGCAATGCTTATCAATTTCAATGTTCTTAATGATTTAGGAGACAAGGTCATTTGTTGAATAAAAGGCAAGTATTGGGTATGAGGAGTGTAATGAAGTTTTGCAAAGGCTGTAAGAAGACAAAATGAATTTTATCAAGGGTGAGTAAATGAACTGCAGAATAACATTAAGGTCGCAATATTCAATTAAGAACGCAGCCAACATTCAATTAACATTCAATTAAGAACTTACCGTGACACAAACCATATCCTTAAGGTTGCATTACTTCAGTACTCTTCAGCCCTGGTTTAGTCATAGATAAGACAGACTTTTGTTTCCCTCCAAATCAGAAATCCATTCTATAATATGTAACTACTTCCTTGAATACTTAAAAATGAAAGGAAATTAACTTTGTTCTTACCAAAATCACTTCATAAACAACTCTTATTTTAAAAATACAACATATTGGGGTGCCTGGGTGGCTCAGTCGGTTAAGTGACTGCCTTCGGCTCAAGTCATGATCCCAGGGTCCTGGAATTGAGCCCCACGTCGGGCTCCCTGCTCAGGGGAGAGCCTGCTTCTCCCTCTCCCTCTGCCTGCCACTCTGCTTTCTTGTGTTCTCTCTCTGTGTCAGATAAATAAATAAAATCTTTAAAAAAATATTGAGGTAAAATACTCATTTCATTTTTTTTTTTCTGTATCTGGCATCTTGGACCTTATCATTATTTCTTGGTTACTTTTACACCAGACTCTTCCAATAAGGACATCTTGTTTATTTGCAACACCATCGCATCACTTCTGGGGGTGGGCAGACACAGCTGTAGTTTAAGACCTACCGTTTGTGCCTGGAGGCACAGAAGGCTCTGCTTGTTGGTGCTTCCTCCTTTGAAGAGTATATAAGCGTGGGGTTTATTGCCATAAGGATCTATACATGCTTATTGTTCAGTTTGTTTAACATTTATGATATCCTTGCTTGATAGCAAATGTTCAAACTCAGTTTAAAAAAATAATTTTCAACACAGAGAGAAGAAAAGTGATTTTTTGTAATAAATTTTAGCAACAAACTAAGAAGATAAGGAAAGGTGGTTCTAGGTATGCTCAGTGCCTACAGCTTTCTCTTCAATTCTCATACGTATATTTTAAAATTAACTGAATCATAAAGTGAACTGATGTCTCTAGAGGGAAATGAAAAAAATAATTTTCAACCGCCAACATCTGAAAAAGTTTTCTTATTTTCTATATATTTGCAGTTGTGAAACAAGCCTGGGAAAGAGTAAGAATGTAACATATAGAGGAGACACAATGCATAAACAACAATGTATAAATCAGCCCAAAAGCTCAAGGTCTGCATAGAAATTGTTCACAGCAATCTTGCTATAAACCCAACAGAAAAGAAACAGTTTAAATTTATAGTACATTTAAGTTAATATTATACAGGGTCGTTTAACAAAGACTTACAGCTTCAAGGTATAGTGTTGGTTTATACGATTTACTTAAAATTTACTGGCAAGGAATATAAAGCCTCCAGTGTGTTTGCAAGATCAACGGGATATATAGCACTAGGAGATACAAGTCCAGAAAGTTGTAAAAGAAAGCTATTTTCTACCTGATGATGAGATTTAGAATACCGGCTACAGTTACATTTTTACCTTTTGAATTTGGCTGAACATACCGGAATTAATGGTACCAAACTGAAGGAAAGAGGACATTGAAATATTTCTCTGCAAATAAAAACCAGAAAGCAGTGAGCATTGAATCTAAATAATAAAAACTTCTACTCTTTGTCTACGTATAATATTTTAAAGTAGACTTGACCTATTTCAATCAATGCACTGCCTAGGAAAGAGATGTGGAAATGTTACCTTCCTCTGTTGTCTTCACTGAATAAAACCAACATTCAGTCTTTAACTCAACCTGCTACGTCTATCAGGAATGGATTGTAACTTAAACTTTCAACCTCTCACTCCAGCTCTTTTCCTCACTATCTGACTACACCCACCCACTCTAGGGTATAGCCCAACTTACCTGCTTAACACCCTCCTCATCCTTCCTTGTCGGCATTAATTTCAGTTTGCTAAAGCCCCTAAAAACAATGCACCCAACATGAGGGGAAAAAAATCTCCATATTTCACAATCTTTTTGTTATTGTTATTAAAGCTATTTGGACAGAAGGAAAAACCAAACATTTCAGTCAAGCATTTCAGAAGCTTTAAGATATGTTTTGATATATTCCATCTTTGACATAGTTTTAGACCTAAATTTAAACACATATGGATCTCTCTCTCTCTTTCTCCCTCCTTCCCTCTCTTTCTCTCTCCAAACACACACAAACAGAAATATCTAAATGTCCATTATTAGTTAGCTCTGTAAATTTCATGCATAAAATAAAATACTAGGCGGCCATTAAAGATGACAGTGTAGCCATATTTTAAAATATATTTTTTTTTCCCCTGGAGTAAGTTCACTTAAATAACACAAGTGTTTATCTCTGGTTACAGTATTCAAGGATACTTTAATTTGGAGGGAGCAAATTTCCTGTTCTCCATATTGAGATATAATAGTTACCATTTACAATGAATGTTAAAATATACAATTCTTTCTATGTGTTCACAACATTGAAAATATGTACATAGAAATGGATTAAAATATAAATAATTAGGATCAAAGTTTTGTTAATTTCCCTTGTTTTTTTTTTTCTGGTTGTGTTAGTCTATTGATCCAGACCCATTCTCCCCCTTCTTCTGGATATACTCCTTTCTCACAAGGAACACATTCTGTGTGATTTAAACAGGCTGCACCCATCTCTAGTCACTGAGGTGGGACCATGAATCAAGCCTAAAGAATCCTGACTGTGTGGATCGCTGTGGTGTAAGCAGATGAACCAAGCTAGAGGAATCAGAACTCTTTGGAGAATATCCCAGGAGACTACCTTTCTGTGTACTGATCGTGGGTCAAACACCCCGCAGTTCTCATTCTCCTGTGGGGAATGACCCTACTGATAGAGTGAGGCCAGTCAGAGTTTATTCAGAGTCTAGACGTGGAAAGGAAAGATGAGTCCCAACCACTGCCTTGAACTGCTGCATTAGCTTTGGGTCAAACCAGCTCCAGTCTCTATCCCAGTGAGTAAGTAACGGTATTATCTTTCACTAAAATGCATCCGTGTTGAATTTGTGTAATTTGCAAGGCTTCTAGGACCACCTTGTTTCAGGTTTGACTCACACACATTTAGGCCTAATCTGAGATTAAAGCTTTGACCCATCCACAGTAATTACATAATAAGAAATGAGGATAAACGTGCTCTCAATGCTATCATGTCATTAGACATTTTGTTCTTTAAGCTCATATATAGTTTGCTCCCTCATGTCCAATTTTGTTCAAGTTTTCCTTGTGTAGGATTTTATCTCCTTTTAATAAAAGCACTACTTTGAAAGGTTCATCCATCTCTCAAGCTACTAAAAAATATGTCAAGTTTATTTTGTTCTGCTAGAAAGGATGCATGGGTGTTACACTTCCTTCATCCTTGCTTGTCTATGTTTCTTTGTCCCCACACATAAATGGTGGCTTGTCTGAGGCTAGAGCATTTCCCTCACAATATAAGATGCTTTGAAGCCGTGGATATTAGGCTTTGTGGAAGTCTTAGAGCAAACATTTTTCTTTTGTAGAAATCTCAAGGTTCTCGTAATTAGTTTATTAATTACTTAATAGTCCTACATCTATTAAATAAATTGAATTTGTCATAAATAAGTCTCTAAAAAGAAATTTCCAAACTTACCTGATTTCACCAGTGAATTATATTAAGTAGAAATAACAGCAAACACTGCCTTAGTCCTTCCAGAGAATATGAGACAGAGGTTGATCCCTTTACACTTTCCTTTTAGCACCCATCATAAATATCATTGATATTAAAAAGTGACAAGCAGTATATCTGACTCTGGCCATCATTAAGTATCTAGTACCAGACTAGCCTTTCTGCCTTCAAAAATGATGCACCTAGAAAGATGATATGAAGCAACTCTCTTCAGATATTGGGTTATGTGGTCTCAAAGAAATGGAAAACAAGTAGGATATGAAGGTGGTGGTTTTCTGCCTCAAAGTAATTTCCAGACTGAAGCACAGGGAGGAAGTGCCTAACCAGAGAAAACAACCTGCAGAGATGAGGGGGTAAAGCAGAAGGATCCAGAGGCTGGGGCAGCACACCTGTGTCCCTCGGAGTCATGGACAGAGGGCTGCGCAGAGCTGCCTAGAGTTCCCTGAAGTCTTTGGCCTCATGCTTCGCTGCATGTGGGAAGAAATGTTTAGTGGGATCTGAAAGAGGGGCAGAAATAGTAAAGGTGGGAGACTTCAGAGAAACAGAGGGGTGAGGATCAAGCACTCCCAACACCTGGCATTCGACTGAGTAACACCAATCAGGGCCATATAAACCTCCCTGCCAAAGCCTAAAAGCAAGTTTAAGAACACTGTGGAAATGAACTGACTTCCAAGAAAAAAATATCAACAGCTTTTAAAGGCAGAAAACAAAAATGTAGGTTCTTAAAAACATTATATCCAAAACTTGGGGCCAATACATTATATAACCAGGAAAACAAGACTATAAGCTGCCCAGAAATGAAGGTGATACTGAAATTGGCAGACAATTATTTCTAAACAGACAATATATTCATACCTGTTAAAGTAAATCCAAAGACAGACAAAATGAGTCAAGACAGCATGATAGCAGAAAAATAGAAAGTATAAGAATGAAATTGGAATTCTAGCACTGAGAAATAGAATATGTGGGGAAAAATCAGTCTGTGGACAGAACAGCATATTGGAAACTGCAGATAAAAAGATTTGAGAACCTGAGATGGGGAAAGAAGTGAGAAAAATGAACAAAATCTTGTCCCCCTGAGGGCAATACCATTATCAAACATATGTGCAATTTGAGACCCAGAAGAGGAAAGAGAGAGACTGGGGTGGAAAAATATTAGAATAAGTAATAGTTGATTTTTTTTTCCAAATTAGTGAAAAAAATATCACACAGGTCCAAGAGGCTTAATAAAGTCCAATGTGGATAAAGGCCACCAAAATCGTACTAGGACATTTCAGAGTAGGAAAAAACAAAACAAAACAAAACAAAAACAGACAATTACACACGGGAGCAGCAATGTAAACATCCACTAATGCTCACTGAAATAATCCAAGTCAGAAGAAAATGGAGGAACCTCATTAAAGTAAGAAAAAAAGAATCCTATCCAACCAGAATTTCTTTATATACAGAAAATTATCTCTTTCAAAAATGATAATGAAATAATGGTACACCGAATTTGAGAGGATGCTCAACCAGCACACATTTTCATTCTAGAGAATACTAAATGGAGTTCTTTAAGTTGGAGAAAAATGATAAGAGAGATTTTTGATGTAAATTAAGGGATGCAGAGCACTGAATATTATAAACATGTTGGTACAGAAACAGACTAAGTTTTATATTTCTTAAATTCTCTGCAGGAAAATTAACTGTTTAAAGACAAATGAATAACTACATGTTATGAAGTTTATGAGAAGTAATATGCATTTTTTTAAAGATTTTATTTATTTATTTGACAGAGACACAGTGAGAGAGGGAACACAAGCAGGGACAGAGGGAGAGGGAGAAGCAGGCCCCCCGCTGAGCAGGGAGCCCGATGTGGGGCTCGATCCCAGGACCCTGGCATCACGACCTGAGCCGAAGGCAGACGCCTAATGACTGAGCCACCCAGGAGCCCCGAGAAGTAATATGCATATTGACAATCGGACAAACCCAGTAAATGGGTATCTACTGCTGTAAGGTTCTATGTGAAGTGTCATCTTACTAATTCATGAAAAACTATCATAGATTAAGAATAAATAGTGAATAGGCAATGATATGTTTTTAAAAAGAAAGTGATACCTAAAAATCCCAATAGATTTTTAAATAGAATGTTGTAAATATTCAATTCACTGGAAGAAGCCAGGAAGGAATGAAAAAAAATAAAGAAAAACAGATTAAACAATTTGAAAGCAAGATGACCCATTTAAGACCAACTATATCTATAATTACATTGTATGTGATCAATTAAACACTCAACTTAAAATGGAGATAATGTTCAGACTTGATTAAAAAAAAAAAACTCCAAAGGACTCAGTTTTATTTTTTTAAAGATTTTATTTATTTATTTGACAGAGAGAAACACAGCGAGAGAGGGAACACAAGCAGGGGGAGCGGGAGAGGGAGAAGCAGGCCCCCCGCCGAGCAGGGAGCCCCATGCGGGGCTCGATCCCAGGACCCGGGGATCATGACCTGAGCTGAAGGCAGACGCTTAACAAGTGAGCCACCCAGGTGCTCCATGGACTCAGTTTTATTATAAAGACAAAGATAGCTTAAAATTTAAGATGGGAAAATATATCTGATTCATACACTAATCATAAGGAAACGTTATAGCAGTCCATTTTGAGACAAAGAATCTTAACATGGCATGTTTTTCTTAACTGTTGTCGACATACAGAATACAATTACAGCGTGATTTAATGTCCTTGTTTGCTGGGGTCATCATCCTGTTGTTTCAGAATCTCTTTCTACCGATTGGATCATTTTACTCTCATTTTTTTTTGCATGTCTGATATATAAGTTTTTGAAATCAGAACTTGTAATAAGTTGAGAAATAGAAGACATTAAACAACTCAAAATAATTTCTAGAGATGAAAAATAATACACAATAAAATATAAACTGGATGAGATTAACAGCAGTCTGTTGGCTATTGCAGAGTAAAAGGCTGGAATATTAGACATACCAAACAAAACTCTAACAAAAAGAGGCACAGAGAGAAATACAGTTGGAAAAAAAAATGGCCAGAGCATCAATTGCCTGTGGAAAAATATTAATCAATTTAAAATACGTGAAATTGAAGTCCAAGAAGGAGGCAAAAGGGCTATACAAATATACAATAAAATAATAGCTATAATTTAAGTTATTTGTAAAATAAATGAAAATAGTGACCTCATATAACCCCTGAATCACAATCAACGGTGAGCAGAATTAACATAGGAAGACCACATGAAGGCATATAGTAATTATATCACCGAAAATCAATGATAAAGAGAAAAAAATCTTAAGAACATCCAGAGAAAAAAATAATCACATCACCTACATAAAAACAAAATTAAGAATTGTGATACATTTCCTATCAATGGCTATGAAATCAAGAAGATAATGGAGAGTCATCTTTAAAGCCTTGGAAAAATTCTCTTCTAAGTATAATTGTATTCCCAGTAAAAATATCTACAAAAACAAAGGAAAAAAAATGATTATTTCAGGTGAAAAAAATTTGAGAAAACAAATTGTTAAATCAGCACTAGAAAAAATCTCCAAAGAAAAAGAATGACAATGGATGGATACTTGCATCTACAAAAATGAATGAAGAGTACTGGAAATGGTAAACAAGTGTAAGTATAAAGCATGACTGATTCTTTACAGCAAAAGTTACATTTTGACTTGTTTACTGTATTCATTTATATATGTGGAGACATATTTATATGACAGCAATAGCCCAGGGAATAACAGGACAGAGAAAAGAAAGTCCTCTTATAGGGCGCTGAGGTGGTGTAACATTATTTGATATTTGACTATTACAAGTTAGTGATGTACACTGCAAATCATAGAACAATCTTGCACACACAACATGCACACGACATAACCCCTCATAATTCCACTCCCCCACAACACACACCACACAGCACCCAGAATAAACACACCACACACACACACCTACAAATACACACACACACTTACACTACACAATTACCATATACCACACAAAACAAATAGGTACAATTTATAAGCCAAAGTTGAGATAAAATGGAATCACTTAATACATCTCAACTCAAAGGAAGGTGGAAAAAAGACGAAGAAGGAATAAACAGCTGATGAGACACATAAAAACAGGTAACATGATGGTAGCTTTAAACTGAGTTATATTTACACAAGTGTTTACACAAATGTTAAAATTTGGAGAATGAAAAAGAGATATATTAAACAAAACCTGATCCAAATAAAGCATGAGTGGTTCCATTAATTATAGACAAGGTAGACTTCAAAACAAGGGATATTTCCAGAAATAGTGACATTATATGATAATAAAAGTCACCAAAAAATAATTGTACTTCTTGTGTATATACTTAACAAAAGAACTGTAAAAATTCATGAATCAAAACTGATGGAACTGATAGAAAATATATTTCAACCTCCCTCTCACACTAATTGATAGAACTAAGAAAGAAGAAAAAACTTTAGGATAACAAAAATTTGAACAACACTGTCCTAATTAGCATTTATATAATAATCCACACAAGAATAATAGAACAGACATCCTTTTCAAGTGCACATGGAAGATATGCGGTGGTAGAAAATATTCTAGCCATAAAACAAGTGTCAATAAATATAAGAGGAATGAAGTCACACAATGTATCTTCTTGAACCCCAAGGAAAATAAGTACAGAATGAACAGAATAACAAAGGGATCTGGAAAATCCTCCATACACTAGGAGATTGAATAGCAAACTTCTAAATAACCTATGGGTGAAATAAATCACAAAGGATATTTTAACATTTTTTAAATAAATCAAGTAAAATAAAACATGCTAAAATTTATGAGATGCACTTAAAGTATGGCTTAGAGCAAAAATGATAGCATTAAATTCTGATACCAGAAAAGGAAAGGTGTCCAATCCATTACTTAAGGATGTAGGTAGGGAAACTAGAAAATGTAAAGAAAATAAAACACAGAAAGTGGAAGAAATTTTGATGCAGAAATAGACTAATTGGGGGGAAAATGAGGATACAAATAAACAAAGAATAGGGGAGGAGATAGAACTTCAGGTCTTGTATCATACAGGTAATACAATGCAAGCTGTAAGATGTTCTAGAAGGGACAACTCATACATCTGACATAAAGATCACATGAAGAATATCTATAACGAACCTCTAAAAGCTAAGAAGTAAAGTCAAAGAGCCAAGTGGAATAGTGAATAACACATCCAAACCACGGTTTACACATGGGGACATCCAATGGTAATAATGATAAGAAAAGATGCTCAACCAGATTTCTTTTTTTTTTTAAAGATTTTATTTATTTATTTGAGAGAGAGAATGAGATAGAGAGAGCATGAGGGGGGGGGGGTCAGAGGGAGAAGCAGACTCCCCGCTGAGCAGGGAGCCCGATGCGGGACTTGATCCCATGACCCCAGGATCATGACCTGAGCCGAAGGCAGTCGTTTAACCAACTGAGCCACCCAGGCGCCCTCAACCAGATTTCTAATCAGAGAAATGCAAATGAAAACAGCCATGTGGTATCACTCTACAGTCACCTAAAGGACTACATTTAAAAAAAAATATCTGTCAAAATGTGGGATTCATTCACACTGGCAGTGAATGAGAGATTCTCTCTCTCCCTCTCCCTCTGCATCTCCTACTCATAACTCTCTCTTCTCTCATTCACTGCCAGTGTGAATATACGTGGGTAATACTGGTAATGCCACTTTAGAATAAGGTAAATATCATCAATTTAATCTGAAAAAGAATGACCCTGAATTTCTTCTCTTAGGTTCATGCCCATTAGCAAGGCACACTCTTACTCCCAGGAATATATGCAGGAGCATTCAGAGCAGCATTATTTATAGAGATACGCAAAATGGAAACAATAGAAATTATCCATCAGCAAGAGCATGGAAAAATAAATTATAAATACAATAATATACTAGAGAACAGTAAATATTCAAACAACAACTACGGTGAAAGGCATGAATGGATCCCAAATGAATTTTTGACCAGAAAAGGCAGGCAAAAAATGACATTAACTTTGAGTCCATTTACACAACATTTAAAACACAAGAATATTTTTGATATGTATGCCTATGTTATAATATGATGAAGAAATGTAAAAAGATTATTTACTCTGAGTATTGGGATAGTGACTAATTTTAGGTGAGGGAGAGGACAGTGCTTGAGAAAAAGCCTGAGGGTATTTCTTAGAGTGCTGGTAATGTCCTATTTCTTTCTCTGAGCACTGTTCACATTTTGACAAATCACTGAGTTGTCCATGATGGTTTCTACAATCAAAAGGACAAAAGGTTTAGGCCAAATGAAAGAGTTTAATAAAATGTCCCATGATAGAATAAAGATAACCAACTCCTTTAGCTATATGCACTGTAAATTATTATTAAGGCATTATCTCACAATATAAATGATAGAATACAGTTCTTAAATATATAGAGAAATACATAGCACAACATAAAAATCATAAATATTTATATGGAGAAGTATGTGCAGTTGCTTTAAGGAGTTTCAAGGCAGTACCAATGCCAATTCACTACAAAATAGTTTTAATTTTATAAAATCTCACTCAAAATACTAATGCTCTTTTTTCTTCTTAAATTTCAAAACAAGGTTTTAACACTCATCTGAAACAATAACTACATGGGACTAACCCCCAAAATGATGAAAATAATGAGAGATTTCCACATTTTAGAATATTTGACAGCTATTAAAATAATTTTATGGAAAAATAAATTGTTTTTAATGAGAAGAATTATATAAAATTATATTAATATATTTCTAGTATTATATACCAGTAGATTTGTGCACTGGGTGTATATAAAATATTGACAATGCTTACTTTTATGTTATATGATTATGTGTATTTTTTAAGATTTTATTTTGATTCCAGTTAGTTAACATACAGTGTTATATTAGTTTCAGGTGTACAATATTGTGGTTCAACACTTCCATATCTCATCCTGTGCTCAACACAAGTGTGCTCCTTAATCCCATCACCTATTTCACCCATTCCCCCACCCCCCCGGTAACCATCAGTTTGTTCTCCAGAGCTAAGAGTCTGTTTCTTGGTGCATCTTTCTCTCTTATTTTTTTCTCTTTGCTTCTTTTGTTTCTTATTTTTTTAAATTTAAATTCAGTTAGTCAATATATAGTACATCATTAGTTTTTGGTGTAGTGTTCAATGTTTCATTCATTGCATATAACATCCAGTGCTCATCATATCACGTGCCCTTCTTAATACCCATTGCTGAGTTACCCCATTCCCTCCACTCACCCCTTTCCACAACCCGCAGTTTTTTCCCAGAGTTAAGAGTCTCTCATGGTTTGTCTCCCTCTCTGATTTCTTCCCATTCAGTTTTCCCTCACTGTCCTTCTGATCCTCTGTGCTATTTCTTATGTTCCACATATGAGTGAAACAATATGATAATTGTCTTTCTCTGATTGAATTATTTCACTTAGCATAATACCCTTCAGTTCTATCCATGTTGATGTAAATGATAGATATTCATCCTTTCTGATGCTGAGTAATATTTCATTATATATATGAACCACACCTTCTTTATCCATTCATGTATTGAAGGACATCTTGGTTCCTTCCACAGTTTGGCTATTGTGGACATTGCTGCTATGAACATTGGGGTGCATGTTCTCCTTCTTTTCACTACATCTGTGTCTTTGGGGTAAATACCCAGTAGGGCAACTGCTGGGTTGTAAGGTAGCTCTATTTTTAACTTTCTGAGGAACTTCCATACTGTTTTCCAGAGTGGCTGAACCAGCTTGCATTCCCACCAAGAGTGTAAGAGGGTTCCCCTTTCTCCACATCTGCACCAACATTTGTTGTTCCTTGTCTTGTTAATTTTAGCCATTCTAACTGGTGTGAGGTGGTATCTCATTGTGGTTTTGATTTGTATTTCCTTGACGACAAGTGATGTGGAGTCTTTTTTCATGTGTCTGTTGGCCACTGTATGTCTTCTTTGGGAAAGTGTCTGTTCATGTCTTCTGCCCATTTCTTGACTGGATTATTTGTTTTTTGGGTGTTGAGTTTGATAACTTATTTATAGATCTTGGATACCAGCCCTTCATCTGTTATATTATTTACAAATATCTTCTCCCATTTCCCAGGTTGCCTTTCTGTTTTGTTGACTGTTTCCCTTGCTGTGCAGAGGTTTTTATCTTCATGAGGTCCCAATAGTTCATTTTTTAAAAAGATTTTATTTATTTATTTGACAGAGAGAGAGATAGCGAGAGAGGGAACACAAGCAGGGGGAGGATGCGGGGCTCGATCCCAGGACCCTGGGATCATGACCTGAGCCAAAGGCAGATGCTTAACGACTGAGCCACCCAGGCGCCCCTCAATAGTTCATTTTTGCTTTTGTTTCTTAAATGTCACCTATGAATGAAATTATAGGTATTTGTCTTTCTCTGACTGACTTATTTCACCTAGCATTATACTCTCTAGATCCATCCATGTCATTGCAAATGGCAAGATTTCATGCCTCTTTATGGATGAATAATATTCCATTGTATTTATACACCACCTCTTCTTTATCCATTCATCAGTCGATGGACACTTGGGCTATTTTCATAGTTCGGCTATTGTAAATAGTGCTGCAATAAACAAGGGTGCATGCATCCCTTTGTTTTAGTGTTCTTATATTCTTTGGGTAAATACCCAGTAGTGTGATTGCTGTATCATAAGGTGGTTCTATTTTCAAGTTTTGTGGAACCTCCATACTATTTTCCACAGTGACTGTACCAGTTTGCATTACCAACAAGAGTACACAAGTGTTCCTTTTTCTCTAAATCCTTGCCAACACCTGTTGTTTCTTGTGTTCTTGATTTTAGCCTCTCTGACTGGCATGAGGTGATATCTCATTGTAGCTTTGACTTGCATGTCCCTGATGATCAGGGATGTTGACAATCTTTTCATGTGTCTATTGGCCATTTGGATTCTTCTTTGCAGAAATGTCTGTTCATATCTTCTGCCCGTTTTTTAAATTGGATTATTTGTTTTTTGGGTATTGAGTCTGATAAGTTTTTTAAAAATATATTTTGGATACTAACCCTTTATCAGATATGTCATTTGCAAATGTCTTCTTCCATTCCACAGGTTGCCTTTTAGTTTTGTTGATTGTTTGCTTTGCTGTGCAGAAGTGTTTTTGTTTTTTTGTTTGTTTTTGATGTTGTCCCAATAGTTTATTTTTGCTTTTATTTCCCTTGCCTCATGAGACATATCTAGAGAGAAGTTGCTGCACCCTTGCTGTCCAGTTTTCCCAACACCATTTTTTGAAGAGACTGTATTTTTCCCATCCGATATTCTTGCCTGGCTTGTTGAAGATTGATTGACCATATAATTGTGGGTTTATTTCAGGGTTTTCTATTCTGTTCTATTCATCTGTGTGTCTATTTTTGTGCCAGTACTGTACTTTTTTGATTACTACAGCTTTGTAGTATAACTTGAAGTCTGGAATCATGATGTCTCCAGCTTTGTTTTTCTTTTTCAAGATTTCTTTGGCTATTCAGGGTCTTCTGTTTCTCCATATGAATTTTAGGATTCTTTGTTCTAGTTCTGTGGAAGATGCTGTTGGTATTTTGATAAGGTTTGCATTAAATGTGTAGATTGCTTTTGGTAGTGGAGACATTTTAACAATATTTTTTCTTCCAATCTGTGAGCATGGAATCTCTTTCCATATCTTTGTGTCATCTTCAATTTCTTTCATCTGTGATTTATAGTTTTCAGAGTACAGGTCTTTCACCTCTTTTGTTAGGTTTATTCCTAGGTATCTTATTGGTTTGGGTAAATATGGCTATAGGTTTATCTCCTGGTTTGATTGATCTGTTCTATTGCTTTTGTTTTTGGTTTTTTAGTTTTATTATTTTTTATAGTTTTATTATTTACTTTTACTTTTACTCTAATCTTTATTATTTCCTTCCTTCTGCTGGTTTTAGGTTTTGCTTGTGCTTTTTCTAGCTCCGTTAGGTATAAGGTTAGGTTGTTCACTTGGTATTTTTCTTACTTCTTAAGGTAGGCCTTAAGGTTTTGGATCCTTGTGTTTTCATTTTCATTTTTTTTTTCAGATTTTATTTATTTATTTGACAGAGAGAAACACAGTGAGAGAGGGAACACAAGCAGGGGGAATGGCAGAGGGAGAAGCAGGCCTCCCACCTAGCCGGAAGCCCAATGCGGGGCTCGATCCCAGGACCCTGGGATCATGACCTGAGCTGAAGGCAGACGCTTAACGACTGAGCCACCCATGCGCCCCTGTGTTTTCATTTTCATTTGTTTCCATGTACTTTTTATTTTTTTCTTTTATTTCCTGGCTGACACATCTGTTGTTTAAGAACATGTTACTTCATTTCCTTGTATTTGTGCTCTTTTCAGATTTTTTTCTTGTGGTCAACTTCTAGTTTCATAGCATTGTGGTCAGAAAATATTCATGGTGTGATTTCAATCTTCTTGAATTTGTTGAGGAATATATGTTCAATTTTGGAAAATGTTACACGTGCCCTTGAAAATAATGTGTATTCTACTGTTTTAGAATGGAATGTTCTTTTTTAAATTTTATTTTATTATATTATGTTAGTCACAATACAATATATCATTAGTTTTTGACGTAGTGATCCACAATTCACTGTTTTCATATAACACACAGTGCTCTATGCAGTACATGCCCTCTTTAATACCCATCACCAGGCTAACCCATCCCCCCACCCCCTCCCCTCTAGAACCCTCAGTTTGTTTCTCAGAGTCCATAGTCTCTCATGGTTCATCTCTCCCTCTGATTCGCCCCCCATTTCCCCCTTCCTTCTCTTAATGTCCTCCATGCTATTCCTTATGTTCCACAAATAAGTGAAACCTTATGATAATTGACTTTCTCTGCTCGACTTATTTCACTTAACATAATGTCCTCCAGTCCCATCCATGTTGATGTAAAAGTTGGATATTCATCCTTTCTGATGGCTGAATAATATTCCATTGTATCTATACAGACCACATCTTCTTTATCTATTCATCTGTTGAAGGGCATCTTGGCTCTTTCCACAGTTTGACTATTGCGGACATTGCTGCTATGAACATTGGGGTGCATATGGCCCTTCTTTTCACTACATCTGTGTCTTTGGGGGAAACACCCAGTAGTGCAATTGCTGGGTCATAAGGTAGCTCTGTTTTTAATTTTTTGAGGCACCTCCACACTGTTTTCCAAAGTGGCTGTACCAACTTGCACAGTGTAAGAGTGTTCCCCTTTCTCCACAACCTCTCCAACATTTGTTGTTTCTTGCCTTGTCAATTTTTGCCGTCCTGAATATATCTGTTAAATCCATTTCTCCCAGAGTGCCATTCAAAGCCATCGTTTCCTTGTTCATTTTCTGTTTAGATGATCTGTCCATCAATGTAAGTGAGGTGTTATATTATTTTATTATTATCAATTAGTTCTATCATGTTTGTTATTAACTTTTTTTTATGTATTTGCATACTCCTGTGTCAGGTACATAAATATTTACAATTGTTAGTTCTTCTTGTTGGCTTGTTCCCTTTATGATTATATAGTGTCCTTCTTTTCTCTTGTTACAGTCTTTGTTTAAAGTCTATTTTGTCCAGTATAAGAATTGCTACTCTGGCTTTCTTTTGAGGTCCATTTGCATGATAGATATTCCTCCATCCTCTCACTTTCAATCTGCAGGTGGCTTTAAGTCTAAAATGGGTCTCTTTTAGGCAGCATATAGATGGGTCTTTTTTTTTTTTTTAATCCACTTAGTCACCCTATGTCTTTTGATTGGAGCATTTAGTCCATTTACATTCAGAGTAATTTTTTAAAAATATTTTATTTATTTATTTGAGAGAGACAGAGATAGTGAGAGAGAGCTCGAGCAGGAAGGAGGGAGAGAAGCAGACACCCCGCGGAGCAGGGAGCCCGATGTGGGGCTCGATCCCAGGACTCTGGGATCATGACCTGAGCCGAAGGCAGAGGCTTAACCATCTGAGCCACCCAGGAGCCACTACATTCAGAGTAATTATTGATAGACAAGTATTTACTGCCATTTTATTACTTGTGTTTTGTGGTTGTTTGTGAAGATTTTCTCTGATCCTTTCTTGTCTTTCATGTTTTACTGATTTTCTTTAGTGATATATTCGGGTTTATTTTACTTTATTCCTTGCATATTTATTAGTGGTTTTTGATATATTGTCACCATTAGGTTTGTATATAACCTCTTCTGCATATAGCAGTCTATATTAAGTTGATGGCTGTTTAAGTTTGAACCCATTCTTTTCTCCTCTCCTTCCCATGTTTCAGGTATATGTTATTATATTTTATATCTTTTGGGGAGGAGTGCCTTGACTGATTTTTTACACAAATATTCATTTTTCACTGTTTTTGTGTTTCCTATCTCTCTACTGCCATTTTTGGTCTCTTTTTTCCATTTAAAGTGTCCCTTTTTATATTTCTTTTTTTTAATAAAGATTTTATTTATTTATTTGACAGAGAGAGAGACAGCGAGAGCAGGAACACAAGCAGGGGGAGTGGAAGAGGGAGAAGCAGGCTTCCCGCCGAGCAGGGAGCCCGATGTGGGACTCGATCCCAGGACCCTGGGATCATGACCTGAGCCGAAGGCAGACGCTTAACGACTGAGCCACCCAGGCGCCCTAAAGTGTCCCTTTTTATATTTCTTTTAGGGCTGGTTTAATGGTCATGAACCCTTTAGTTTTTGTTTGTCTGGGAAACTCTTAATCTCCCCTTCTGTTCTGAATGATAGCCTTGCTGGATAGAGTATTCTTGGCTGCAGACTTTTCCCATTTGGGACTTTGAATATATCATACCACTCCCTTCTGGATTGCAATGTTTCTGCTGAAAAATTTATGTATAGCCTTATGGAGCTTTCCTTGTATGTAACAGTCTTCTTTTCTCCCACTGCTTTTTCTTTAACACTACATTTTGCCATTTTATTTAGTATGTGTCTTTGTGCCCTTGGTTGACTTTTTGGGGGGGATCTCTGTGCCTTGTGAATCTGGATATCTGTTTCCTTCCCTAGCTCAGGGATGATCTTGCTATTTCTTCAAATAAATTTTCTGCCCCCTTTTCTCTCTCTTCTTCTTCTGGGATCCCTATAATATGAATGTTATTTCATTTGATGGAGTCACTGATTTTCCTAAATCTGTTCTCATTTTGCATAATTATTTTTTCTCTCTTTTGTTCAGCTTGATTACCTTCCATTATTCTGTCTTCTAGGTCACTGATTCATTCTCCTCCTGTTCATTCCATCAAGTTGTTTCTCATTTCATTTATTGAGCTCTTTATTTCTGCTATGTTATTCCTTTTTTTCTTTATTAAGGGCCTCACTCATGTCTTCTACTCTTTTCTCAAATCCAGTGAGTATCTTTATGATCATTGCTTTAAATTCTCCATCAGTCATGTTACTTATATCTGTTTTGCTTAGATCTCTGGCTGTGGCCTTGTCCTGTTCTTTCATTTGGGATAAATTTATCTCTCTCATTTTTTTCTGCCTCTCTGTGTCTGTTTCTCTGTGTTAAGAAAGTCAGCTGTGTCTTCTGCTCTTTAAAGTAGTGACTTTATGAATAAGAGGACTGGATATGCCCTGTAGTGCAGTGTTCCTTGTTCACCAGATCCTGGCACTTCAGGAGAGTATCCTGTATGTTGCTTATGCCCTGATGTTGAGTTTGAGTCACTTTTCCTTTCAATGTAGTTGTCTGCATTGATTCTGCCTGTTGTGGGCTGTGCTTTCTCTATGTCCTATTAGTGGGATCCAGGTAGGCCCACTCTAAGGGGGTGTGCCTGCTGGGAATTTGGGAGTGAGGTGGTGGTATTAGAAAAATTTGCACTGGGCTGCTAGTCCTATGCTGGATCCCTTGACCTGCTGAGGTGGTTGGGGCTGCATGCTGGGGCTGTCGGGGGTGCCAGGCTGGGTGTGGCTGGGCACAGTGAGGTGCTGGGCTCAGCATGGCAGCTGTGTGCAGGGCAAGGTGGTCTGTACACTGGGGGCTGATCAGGGTGCATGCATGGCTTTAACAAAATTTGCCTGAGACTAGGTCCATGGCTAGCAGGCTTGGAGTGGATGAGTCCTCAGGAGAATTTATGGGCATGGTGCACTGCTAGCAGGTTAGGTAGCAAATGTCTGTGCAGGTCCAACTCCTGCAGTTGGTCCTGTCTTTATGCTGGGGGACAAGGAAGAAAAGTGGTTCCTGTCAGCTCCCTCATTTTTGGAGAAGACCCCAACACTCTCTGAAATCAGTATTACAGATCTGTTTCCCATTTGCCCCCTGGTGTTCTGTAAACTGATATTTTTATGTTGACTAACTGCATACTCTGCTGTCTCTTAAGGGTGAAGACCCAGCTATCACTTGCCCTCTGGCTTGCCTGGTCCTGAGTCAGTGACTTTAAAGCTAGAGTTTCCAAATACCACGGGTTTTACAAACTCATGAAATCCCCCCCCATTTTTTAAAGCCATACACTATGTGAATTAGTCTCCACGTAAGCTCTCTGGTGTGAGGGCCCGTTTTTCTGCCCTTCCCACACTCAACAGCTCCCTGCCTCCTGCAGGCAGAGGGATCTGCCTTTCTGACCTTCCTAACCTTTCAAATGCAGCTTCTTCTCTATAGTTAGAGTTTGTCTGCCACTCTTTGGATCACTCTCCAGTTTGTTGACTTAGATGTGGACAATATCTAGTTGAAAACATGGGACAGGGTGAGTTCAGGGTCCTCCTACTCTACCATCTTCCCAAGTTCCCCAGGTGTTTTATGTCTTAATTTTTTTCAATAAATACAGCTTATTTTATAGTCAGAAAAAATTAATGAAAGAGTAAATATACCACCTAACACAGTATTTTTCACAAGTCTTATGCTGATGTGTTAATAGGACAATGTGTTAACATTCCTAATATGTAAATCTCTCTCAATTTAGCAAGAATCATTAAAACCACAGAATAAAATTGAGTAAAGGATAAGAATCAACAAGTTATAGGTAAGAAAATAGAAAGATATTTCAACATATAATAAAATGCACATTAAAGATAAAGATATCTTTGGTATATAAAATGAATTTTAAATAGTAAATTATGAAAAGCTAGAATGACACAAGTGTCCATATATTGGTGATGGAACTTAAATGTACATTATTTTTTAGCAATATGTATCAAGACTCTTTAAGAAATTCTTTCATACTGACCTGATAATTCCACTTTTAGTATTTCATCCTAATAATTTGAAATACTAACAGAATTTTATACAGAGACATTCCTTACCATAGTATTTATTTATTTATTTTTATTTTTTATTTTTTATTTATTTATTTGAGACAGAGAGAATGAGAGAGAGAGAGAGCACACGAGAGGGGGGAGGGTCAGAGGCAGAAGCAGGCTCCCTGCCGAGCAGGGAGCCCGATGCGGGACTCGATCCAGGGACTCCAGGATCATGACCTGAGCCGAAGGCAGTCGCTTAACCAACTGAGCCACCCAGGCGCCCCTCCTTACCATAGTATTTAGATAGCAAAACTAATTTCTACCTAAATCCACCTCAAGTATTATTTTTGCTTAAATGTGCTTCCCAAATACCCAAAAAATGAATTTTAATATGATTCTTATTATGCAAGGATATTAAAAAAGTTATTTTGAAAATCATTTAAAATAAGTTAAGATTCAAAAAATACTCCCAATTATCCAACACCGTGCACAGAGGAAGAAAATAAAAATGTTATTCTTTCTTTTTTTTTTTTTTTAAGTTTTTTTATTTATTTGACAGCGAGAGAGGAACTACAAGCAGGGGAAGTGGAAGTGGGAAAGGGAGAAGCAGGCTTCCTGCCAAGCAGGGAGCCCAATGCGGGGCTCAATCCCAGGACCCTGAGATCATGACATGAGCTGAAGGCAGACGCTTAATGACTGAGCCACCCAGGCGCCCCCAAATGTTATTATTTCTGATTGTAGGATACAAATGAACATATTTATTCTATAATTTTCTCAATTGTCCTTTTAAGAATATTCATTAAACTGAAAATGCAATACTTTGATACGATTTAATGTTTAAAAATATAACAAATAGCCTATAAAGATTTCTTTTTAAAATGCATGATATTTATTCGTTTTGAATGAGTTCTAAGATATAGACTGCATAATTAGAAACATAAAATGTTTGGCTTGTTTTGTCAATGTTTAATGAGATCATTGAAAGTAGACATTATTCTTATCAGGAATAACTATGCCTTAGTAGACAAGTCCTCTAAAGAGATATAGAGGAAAATATGTATTCATATAGCAATGTCATAAGAATTATTAGACCATTACTAACTTCATTAAAACATAATGTTCCTTTGGTACTATATACCATTTCATATGAATCTCCATTTCTCTTGACCCTAAATGGTGAACATTAAGAACACACATTTAGAAGGAGGATTTCTTTTTGTTTGAATCTGGATGTATTTACAATGATATGTTACCAGAAGTGAGATGAAATTTGTAACTATACTATTTTTTTTCAAATTTTCCTGATTTTATTTTCTTTTTAAATTTAATTTAATTTAATTTTTTTCCATTTTTAAATTTTATTATGTTATGTTAATCACCATACATTACATCATTAGTTTTAGATGTAGTGTTCCATGATTCATTGTTTGCGTATAACACCCAGTGCTCCATTCAGTATGTGCCCTCTTTAATACCCATCACCAGGCTAACCCATCTCCCCACTCCCCTCCCCTCTAGAACCCTCAGTTTGTTTCTCAGAGTCCATCGTCTCTCATGGTTCGTCTACCCCTCCAATTTCCCCCCCTTCATTCTTCCCCTCCTGCTATCTTCTTCTTCCTTTTTTTTTTTTCTTAACATATATTGCATTCTTTGTTTCAGAGGTACAGGTCTGTGATTCAACAGTCTTGCACAATTCACAGCGCTCGCCAGAGCACATACCCTCCCCAGTGTCTATCACCCAGCCACCCCATCCCTCCTACCCCCATGAGAGATTTTTTTTTTTTAAGTTTATTTTCCTTGGGTTTCTCTGAAATTATTGAACCGTGAAATGATGTTTTTCATTATTTTTTTGAAACTTCTCAACCAATGTCCCTTTTCTTCTGTGACTTTCTCTCTTACCTCTGGTATTTCAAATATGGCAGGTCATTTTGCATTGGCCACAGCTCTTGAGTGCTTCTTTTTTTTTTTTTTTTTAAAGATTTTATTTATTTATTTGACAGAGAAAGACACAGCGAGAGAGGGAACACAAACGGGGAGTGGGAGAGGGAGAAGCAGACTCCCTGCCGAGCAGGGAGCCCGATGCAGGACTCGATCCTGGAGTCTCGGGATTGAGTCCCGCATCGGGCTCCTTGCTCAGCGAGGAGTCTGCTTCTCCCTCTGACCCTCCCCCCCCTCATGCTCTCTCTCTCTCTCATTCTCTCTCAAATAAATAAATAAAATCTTTAAAAAAAAAACAAAAACAAAAAAACCAACTTGGGGCACCTGGGTGACTCAGTCAGTTAAGATCTGCTTTTGGCTCAGGTCATGATCCCAGAGGCTGGTTCTATCTCTCCCTCTGTCTGCCACTCCCCCTGCTTGTGTTCTCTCTCTGTCAAATAAATAAATAAAATCTTTAAAAAATTTTTAAAAAATTAAAAAGAAACTCATTTTGGGGGTGCCTGGGAGGCTCAGTTGTTTAAGCTGACTATTGATTTTGACTCAGGTCATGATCTCAGGGTGTGTGAGATTGAGCCCAGCATCGAGCTCCTGGCTAGGCATGGAAACTGCTTAAGAGTTTCTCTCTCCCTCTCCCTCTGCTCTCCTCTCTAAAACAAAAACAATTCTTCATTTTTGTGTGTGTGTTTCAGTTTTGATAATTTCTATTATCCTATTTTCAAGTTAACTTACTTTTTCTCAGCTATTTTGAGTCTACTGATACACCCATGAAAAAAAAATTCTTCATCTATGATAATGCACTTTTATCTCCAGCATTTCTATTAGATAATCAATCTTATGATGGGTCTAAGGAGAGTTGCTTTTCAACTTGTTCAGCATTTTATTGTTGTGAAGATGACAGTGATGACCTCTAAACCCTCTACATGCCAGACTGAAAGCATAGCTTTATGCCGCTTTTTAATGCTTATTTGACAGCTTGTTAGGGGAAAGCAGGAGGATGCTGGGTGGTTCTGGTCCCTCCACAGGTTTTGTTGGGTCTTAACCTGTCTACTCCTTGAAGGTGAGGCTGCTTCATTTCTTCCTCTCTGCCCAATGCCTTGTGTTTTTGGCTGATCTTTTGTAAGAGCTTCCGGTTTCTCCCTTGCTAGTGAGAGACCTGGAATGGTATTGGCATGAGTACTGCGTCACAGAGCATTTCCTATTCTTTCCTTAGGTGCAGAGCAATTTATCTTTACTGCCCTAATCAACAGTGGTTCTTTACCTGGGTCCCGGGTGTGAAAACACTGTGGCTTCTCCTCCGGATTCAGAATTTAATTGCTGTATATGAGAGAAGGGAGTAGGGGTGATCCTGGCAGGGGTGACACACAGAAGGAGACATCATCTGGCCTTCCACGTATGTCCTCTGTCTTTCTTGTGAGCATGAACAGAGGTCCATGGAAAAGAGACTGAGTGACATGAATTTCCCTGTATCTGGGCTTTGCAGAGTCTCTTTCTTGCCATGTCAGCAATCAGTCTTTAGCAACTTATTCCAATTTTAGCTGATTTATTTTCACCCACATATATGGCAACCACTCCTTATCCTGGCACTTTGCCTCACATTTTCCAATCTGCACATCTTACCTTTCACGTGGGGACCTATTTTTCCTGGGATCTCTCAGGCTCTTTGGTCGCCCTGTAACCTCAGCTCTCTGATGGCTTCAGAATATGTTATAATTTTGTAGGTTTTCTAGCATTTTGTCATTGTTAGTATTGTAGTGATGCTTTTTCCAGATTCCTAGGCATGAATAGAATCAGAGGCTATTGTTTTTAGAATCTAAGTTTTTCCACCAGGTTTGCAGAATATGTTCAGGAATCTCTCTGTGACTTATTAATTCCAACAGTATAATGAGTGTGATGGTGTATTATAGGTGTTTATCTGCATGTCAAATTTTTGAAAAAAAAAAAAGATATAGTGTAACTTACAGAAATGCCTAAAGTGTGCTGTGAGGCTAAAAATAGAGAGAAATCTATGATAAAAAATAATAAGGTGGGAAGAATATCATGAAGTCCTAAATAATTGTGATAGGCAGAAGAACAAATAAAATATGTCCTCAGGAGAACAAACCATTTTCTTGAGAAAGGAACAGAGAGGTTTGAAGACAAGTTACTCTCTTGAGTCATCCTAAAAAAGGCAAATTGTGATATACTAGACAGCATTCAAAACAGCATCCCCAAAATAAATATGCATTTTATGTGCATGTGTGATTCTTACATGTTCCCCTGCAGAAGCAGAAGGCATAAGACTAAACCCCAGTTCAGTAAAACTAGCACATCAAGGAACAAAAAACAAACAACACCTTCAAAAAATTCTGGGTAGGTATTTCTCTTTCTTGATTTTTGAATAAGGTTCAGACCATACATAGGAATCACCGTTGAATGGGCTATATGCTCTCCAAGCAACTCTCAGTGGATATTAGTTTCAAAATGAGGTATTAGTTAATGTGAAGGAGGAGTATATATTCCATGAACATATACATATCTTAAATATCAAGAGCTAGGACCAGAATGCAGAGTACTCTACCGTGGCATATGGAAAAAGAAATATGCATTTACACAGGATCTTGTGAAATAAAGCACTCTAAATAGTTTTGAAGCTTACACATAGGCTTTGAAAATCCTCAAACAATTTGGCACATCATTACAATCCCCTGTAAAATAGGAAAATCAGTCATAACTGACCTCATGGTAGCAGCTGTGGAGAGGAATAACTTAAGGACAGAAAAAAAATCACTTCATTGACTGTGCTGATAATATTAATAGAATATCCCTGTGTGTTATAGAAACATAAGTTGTTACTTATTCTCATGACTCAGAGCAAAAAAAAAAAAAAAGGATTTTCTCACGTGGAAGAAACAAGAAGGTATGCTGTTACATTTTTGAGTATTTTGGGACAGCCTGCCAAGAAGAATCCCGGTGTGAGAAGGTTAGGGACCCAAGTTTAAGGTCAATAAGACCACATATAATTATGTACCTCCTTGCATTTTGCTCATTTTCACTTCTTGAACTTTGCATCTAAATTGTCTTTCTTCAGCAAGAACATCCTTTTGTGTTTCCCGTAGGGACACATCTGCAGGTCACAATTTTCTGATAGTTTGTATGTCTGAACTTCTTTCATCCTCATTCTGGAAATATATTTGTGATGGGCTTGTATTCTAGGTGGGCAATTGTCTTGTTCTACTTCTTCTGTCTTCCCTTTGTTTTCTTTCAAATGGAGATGTCAGTCTCATTTCTGTCCCTTTAGAGGTGATTGATTGGTCTTTGCTCTTCCTGTCTCTGTCTCTTTATCTCTGTCTCTCTCTCTCTGTGCCTCTCTCTGTTTCCCTCTATGTCTCCCTCTCTCTCCCTCTTTACTTTTCACCAGTGGATTTATTTTTATCGATTGTGTTTGGGGTTGTACTGGCCTTCTGGAAACTGTGACTCAGTATCTTCCATTAGCTTCAGAAAGTTCCCAGCTTTGATTTTTCAAATATTGCTTCTGCTTCAATTTCACAACTCTTTCCTTTTGAGACTCCAAATACATACATTTTGTTCCTTTTCCCCAAAGCTTCTATATCACTTACCACCCACAATGTTTTGTTTTTAGTTTTGTTTTTGTTTTAAGGTAGGCTCCTTGTCCAGCATGGAGCCCAATCTGGGGCTTGAACTCACAACCTTGAGATAAAGACCTGAGCTGAGATCAAGAGTCAGAGACTCAACTGACTGAGCCACCCAAGTACCCCCACAATGTTTTTAATTTCAGTTACTTGAATCTTTAGTTTTATAGTTTCTATTTCAGCCCTTGTTTAGATTCTAATTTTCTTCCAAATTTCTCAATACTGTCTTTAATTTTTCTTACCACAAGGAAGCACAGTTTATCTCTCTCATATTACCCCTTGTTAGGTACTTTCTATTGTTCTGTACTAGGACCATTATCAAAGCTCTCCGGTGTCATTTGCTTCCATTACCTCTATCCAGGATATGTTTGAACAAATAGTCATTATTATTAACAAAGCCCTTTCTGCTTCCCATGTGGTCTGCTGCCACTTTAATTTCCTGCACTATGTTTATTTATACTGTTAGATCACTCAGCAGTGATACCATTTTGTCATTATTAATCTCATCTTTTCAACTAAGTTCTACATTTAATTATATACAATGCTCACCAAATATTTCTGTGGAAACTTCTTTTTTTTTTTTAAGATTTTATTTATTTATTTGACAGAGAGAGACACAGCAAGAGCTGGAGCACAAGCAGGGGGAGTGGGAGAGGGAGAAGCAGGCTTCCCACGGAGCAGGGAGCCTGATGCGGGGCTTGATCCCAGGACCCTGGGATCATGACCTGAGCTGAAGGCAGATGTTTAATGGCTGAGTGACCCAGGTGCCCCTCTGTGGAAACTTCTATAACAGTCCATTGGTTTTCTGAAACTCATTCTCTAGTTGATTCTTGAAGAAGGACACTTAATGCTGGTGCAGCCACTCTGGAAAACAGTATGGAGTTTCCTCAAAAAGTTGAAAATAGAGCTACCATATGACCCAGCAATTGCACTACTGGGTATTTACCCCAAAGATACAAATGTAGTGATCCAAAGTGGTATGTGCACCCCAATGTTTATAGCAGCAGTGTCCACAATAGCCAAACTATGGAAAGAGCCAAGATGTCCATCAACAGATGAATGGATAAAGAAGAAGTGGTATATATATACAACAGAATATTATGCAGCCATCAAAACAACAACAACAACAACAACAACGAATTCTTGCCATTTGCAATGATGTGGATGGAACTGGAGAGTATTATGCTGAGCGAAATAAGTCAATCAGAGAAAGACATGTATCATATGATCTCACTGATATGAGGAATTCTTAATCTCGGGAAACAAACTGAGGGTTGCTGGAGTGCTGGGGTGGCTGGATGATAGACATTGGGGAGGGTATGTGCTATGGTGAGCGCTGTGAATTTTTTAAGACTGTTGAATCACAGACTTGTACCTATGAAACAAATAATACATTATATGTTAAAGAAAAAAAGAAAATAGTAGGAAGGGAAAAATGAAGGGGGGGAAATCAGAGGGGGAGATGAACCATGAGAAACTATGGACTCTGAGAAACAAACTGAGGGTTCTAGAGGGGAGGGGAGTGGGGGGATGGGTTAGCCTGGTGGTGGGTATTAAAGAGGGCATGTATTGAATGGAGCACTGGGTGTTATATGCAAACAATGAATCATGGAACACTACATCAAAAACTAATGATGTAATGTATGGTGATTAACATAACATAATAAATTTTTTTTAAAAAAGGACACTTGGGGCTCCTGGGTGGCTCAGATGGTTAAGCGTCTGCCTTCGGCTCAGGTCATGATCCCAGGGTCCTGGGATCGAGCCCCACATCAGGCTCCCTGCTCCTTGGGAGACTGCTTCTCCCTCTGCCTCTCTCTCTCATGAATAAAAAAAAAAAAAAAAAGGACACTTAAAATAAATACTTCTCAAGTTTTCACATGTCCGTAATTCTGTTTCCTTTATTTTTGAAAGACCATTTAATTGGATATTAAATCCTTGGTTTGCATTTTTCCTTCTTTGAATACCTTAAACATGGACATTGACTGGTTTCAGGCATAAAATCTGATGAATATGGAGTCCTTTCAATTATAAGAAATATTGTCTTTTGTCTTGCATGCAGAGATTTTTTTCCTTCTATTTAAGTTTCAATAGTTTTATTAGAAATGCCTCAATTTATCCATTTTGGTCAATTTTACCAATACAGAAAAATTCTTTTTTAGTGTTCTATGCAACACATCATTTTGAATTGTTATGTATTATTACAATGAAATTCCTTACAGAAAATAAGATGAGCCTGAACAACTTTCCTGTCTCACTGCTGCAGGGTTTAATTTTTTTTCCCCCAACTTTATCAAGCAATAATTGACAAATATAATTGTATACATATAAAGTGTACAACATGATGCTGTGAAATGCACATACATTGTGAAACCCAAGAACAAGGTAATTAACATCATCACTCCACGGTTAACTATTTTGTGTGTGTGGTGAGAAGCCTTAACATCTCCTCTCTGGGACATTTGCATCTCCAATACCACTTATTAACTATAATCACCATGTTGTGCATCACATCCTCAGAACTCATTCTTCTTATAACTGAATGTTTGCACCTTTGACTACATCATCCCATTCTCCCTTCCCCCAGCCCCTGGCAACCACCATTCTAGTTTCTGTTTCTATGGAATTAGCTTTACCTCCTTTCCTTTCCTCTCTCTCTTTCTTTTTAGATTGCATATGATCATACAGCACTTATCTTTCTCTGTCTGGCTTATTTCTTTTAGTATAATCCGTTCAATATCCATTCATGTTGTTATCATAATGTCCTTTTCTTCCTTTTTTATATTAATATTCTGTTACATCGCACTAAAACATTTTTATACATAAAGTTTATACATAAATATAATGTAATAATAATATATTTTATTTCAATACAAATATATAATTTAAAAAATATATATTTTACAGATAATATAAATATAGACATATATAAATAATATATTTAAATTTAAATATATATCAAAATATATATCTTTATCCATTCATTTGTTGAAGGGCACTTAGATTGTTTCCATATCTTTCCTATTGTGAGTAATGCTGCAATGAAGAAGGCAGTGCAGATAATCTCTCTGATACACTGATTTACTTTCCTTCAGGTGTACCCAGGGTGGGCTTTCTTTCATACCTTGTGGTACTCAAGACCTTGATCTCTCAGTAAGATCGTCTCTCCCATACTTGCAGATATATATCCCTTCTTATTCCCTCCCCCACCAATAACCAAATATCTCTCCTTCAGCCCCAGAGTTCCTGGTCTGTGGATTTCCATTATATCCTGGGAAATTTCTACTCAGGGTAAAACTGCACATTTCTCAGAATATTTCTGAGAGCCTGAAGACCTCAGTTGCTTCCTCATACTCAGGCTCTGCTACTGTGCCCTGCTATACAATATAATACCGAAAACTGGAAAGCTTGCCTAAGGTTGAACTGGAATAATAGATTTATCTGTTGAGTACTTCAATTAAAGTGTGGGACCTTCCTTCTGGGGGCAAATAGTAATATCTAATTATTTTATATTGCTTGGCCCCTTTACCTCATAATCCAGTATTTTTAGAAAAATGATTACATACTTTTGTTGAAGATGTTTTCTGGATTTTTTTGTTTGTTTCTTTTTTGCTTCATTTATTAGTTTGGGCAAAGGATTGGATAAATTGAGTCTTGTGGCAATGTCATCATTTTGCTCACAAGATGTAGAACTATGATTAATACCTGTGTACAATAACTTCAATATTGAGTCCTTCTATGTGTCTGTTTTTATTTTCTATTGCTTATGCTGGTTCTATTAATGTGATCTTGTCTCCATATGTGTCTGATTATTTTTGGTTCTGCACAAGGCATTGTCTTTTCAAAATTGTTTATAGGAATAATATGAAGTCTAAGGTTTTTTTTTTGTTTTGTTTTGTTTTGTTTTGTTTTTTTAACATAGAGCATTTTCATTTGCTTCTGCCTGGTGCCTTGATACTAGCAATCTGAGACTAACTCAACAAATTTCATTTTGGGATTTAAAATAATTCACAATTGAGCTATAATCCCTATGACAATATATTTACTCCTGGTAACATTTCTTCTACAGTACAATTCTTCAAGATCACAACTCGAAGTGGGGAGTGTTCACCCGGATTCCCTCTATAGGCCTGGACTCTAATTTTCATTCTCTGAGCCCCATGAGGCTATCAAACTAATCCCTGCTCTCTCTGCCCTCCCCTTCACCCTCAGCCAGCAAGCCAAATGTAAAAGTGCTCTAGCTAAGGAACTGTTCTTCTTGAGCCACTGCCCTCTTCACTCCATAGCTCTTCCCCATCCAGATTTGTATTTTTTCATTTCTGCGTATTTACCAATTTTGAATACATTTTGACCAGTTTTCTAGTTTTTTGTTTTGTTTTGTTTTGTTTCTTCAGTGGCTTTGGTTTATCTAGTGTGTTATGGTCAGCAAGGCAAATATCCCCAGTAGTGGCTCTAACTACTTTTATGACTTTAAATATGCCCCTCACCTTTAAGAATGAAACAGAATGGATGATATACTCTGTTACTTGGGACTCATGCTTTCTTTTTAACCTGGTACATATAAGCAAACATGCTTTTTACAGAGAAACATAGGGTACCAAGGTAGTTCACTTTTCTCTGAGTCTCAGCTTTGATGTCTCTCCCCACTCAAACCAACGTTCTTTTCCGGGGAAAGGCAGGGGATGAGTTGTGGATATCTACTATCTCAGAAAATAGCCCGTTTTATAAAGATTTCTAAGAAATAGTATGATCATGAATTGTGAGGGGAAGAAGCCATGAATGTGAAAAGACATGTATCCATCTCAAGATAAAATCACAAGGTAGATACACTTGTACCTAACAAAACAAAATGTTTCCATTAATTATCTACAAATGGTAAAATTGTTATAGTTTAGCTTCTCTGTTCTCTGAGGTTTCTTTTTTTTTTTCTTTTTTTTTTTTTTATTTGAGAGAGAGAGAAACAGCATGAGAGGGGATAGGGTCAGAGGGAGAAGCAGGCTCCCCGCTGAGCTGGGAGCCCGATGTGGGACTCGATCCCAGGACTCCAGGATCATGACCTGAGCCGAAGGCAGTCGCTTAACCAACTGAGCCACCCAGGCGCCCGCTCTGAGTTTTCTAAATAGCACATATTTTATTTAGTAGAAAACTGGTCTCTTACACATTATTTTATAATTTAAAAAATACTAGTTGTCAAAATAGAGCAAAGATAAGTATATTCCTTTTCCTAATATGCAATTTGAAATTTCTCTGATTGTAAATTTCTTTAGTCTTCTCCAATTGTGATGCAAAACAAATATTCATTAAAGAAAACATATTTTTTTTATTTGAAATAAAGTTTTTCAAATGACCAGGCCCACTGGATTACAAACTGTTTCTAACATTGAACTGGTAAACACAGACTGCTCAACTATTGGACTGGGTTATCATTCACTCTAAAGATCTATAGCTTTATGTTCCTTTTTTGTTTGTTTGTTTGTTTGGATTTATTTATTTTTTTTGTCCTTCTCTGATTTATTGCACTTAGCCCTCAAGGTCTATCCATATTATTGCAAATGGTAAATTTTCTTCTTATTTATAGCTGAGTAATATTCCATTGTATATATACACAACATTTTCTTTATCCATTCATCCACTGATAGATACTTAGGTTGTTTCCATGTCTTTGCTATTGTAAATTATGCTACAATGGATGTGGGGATGCAGATATCTCTTTAAAGTAGTGATTTTGTTTAGCTTTATGTTCCTTGTGCCATAGTACTTAGGAGATATTCACATCTGTTGTTACCATTCATTGATTGATCATCTGTCATGATTAACTTAATATTGACCTAACTAGCCATTTGTGCTTAACATACTGTCAAGAATTGATGAAATTAAATGTTTTCACAATCTTATGTGTTAAAATTCATTTGTTCACAGCTTAATGATTTTTGATAATATCAAAAGAATATGATAATGATGTCACCTGTAGCATTATCCTTGTCAACTGGCCAGCATTTTCAATTTTTCTTTTATCTTTTCTACCACAAGATTGGATTTGGTCACTTATTATGTGCTTTTGGGAACTTTGGATTCATGTAAATGTTCGAGATAACAGAATCTTCATTCTTAGTAAACTTAGTATTTTTTTTTCATTTGATTTCATATAAGTTCCAACTCTTTCTATACCTAGACAGAAGTAGTTTTGAGTTGATTCTTATGTTTTTGAATTCCTGGTTCGTTCGTTCTTTCTTTCTTTCTTTTTCTTTCTTTCTTTCTTTCTTTCTTTCTTTCTTTCTTTCTTTCTTT